>NC_052156.1:165719314-166019314 GCF_902713615.1 Scyliorhinus canicula
TACTAAAGATTTTGCCCTACCATCTCAATTATAGATCAAACCTATTCCCTTTGAAAACTTCCAGATCTCGAGGTATGAAACTTTTCAATGTGTTTATGTAGATTTAGTATATAACATAGATAGTAAATATAATATTTGTTTAAAAAACAAATTGCTTGCAAGATCTGTTATATAGACAAAAAGACTGCACCTCATACATAACCTCAGGAAAGCACGTTGTTGCTATGCCAGCTATATCACTTCAATACAGTGCAACCACAGTGTATGGCCACTTCCCGCCAACCAATGCAATCAGCCTCCGGAATGGGCAAACAAAACGAAGCCTGCAATTTCTGCTTCAGCTTTAAAAGCGAAGGTGAGCTGTTGATTGCCAGCACAGTTATACTTCAGGCTGGTTAAAACTGGGTGATTTGGCTGTGCAGAAAAATAATGACGACCCCACTGGAACTGACTACTTGGTACGACTATCTGACCTACTCTGTGAACTTTTGTGACTTCCAGGACATGACCCATGCTAAAGTTTTCATCGTTTCCGTCTACTGTCTGGTTTTCATTGTTGGCACCTTTGGAAATGCTATTGTGATAATTATCATGAGTTCAAAAAGAAAGTCTAATCGTTTAGTTGATGTCTTTATCACCCACTTAGCAATCGCAGACCTCGTGTTCCTCCTCACGTTACCTCTCTGGGCAGTATCGACCGCCCTGGACCATCATTGGCTCTTTGGAGAGAGCCTCTGCAAGATGTGCAGCTACATTGTGGTTGTCAACATGTACTCCAGCATATTCTTCTTGACGTGCATGAGCATCGACAGGTATGTGGCCGTTGTGTTGTCGGTGAAGTATGGCTACTTGAGAAGCAGGCGGTGTTCTGTCATCACCAGCTTGGTCATCTGGACATTCTCGCTTGCTCTTGGGTTGCCCACTCTCTCATTCAGGCACATGGTCCAGGTGGATGATAATGACAAGTGGATCTGCTCTGAGGTCAACATGCCCTCCAGGAACATTTTCGCCCTTATCACCAGTTTCATTGCCTTCGTCTTGCCCCTGGGCATCATCACCGTGTGTTACTGTTTGGTCGGTATTAAACTCTACAGACACTTTGACAGAATGAGAAAGGAGGAACGGAAGAAAAGGAAGTCGATTAAAATTGGCTTCTGGATCATCACCATGTTCATTTTGTCTTGGCTGCCTTACAATGTCTTGAAGACCACGGATGTGTTTGTGCAATCCTCGACCTCCCAAGCTTCGTGTGACACCCAGGAATCAGTGAGTAAAGGAATCCTGCTCTCTACCTGTCTGGCATTCATCAACAGCTGTGTCAACCCAATTGTCTACTTGGTTTTCGATCGTTATTTCAGGAAGAGCTTTTTCCAGCTCCTGCCCTGCCAAGTGGCCAACAGGCTGAAGGCCCATGGCTCAACATCCTTGCCTGATTCCGCCAGGTCTCAGAGGCGCAACTCCTCTTTCTACAGAGAGAAAGAAACAACATTCACTGCAGCTAAAATCAGTTCTTAATGCAAACCAGCGTGTTGCAGTGAGGGTCTAACTGTCAACTGCACAGCTTTAAACTAGGTGTGTTTTCTGCAATTTTACAGCATTAACTGCTACATGTGAAAGTCTCCATCATTCTGATCACAAACTTTCTCCCCATGCCCACAAGCTTTGGAGAGTTTTATGGATCTGATATTTGATACAGGATTGAAAAGACAAAAGCTGCGAAGGCATCGAAAAGTCAACTTTCTTTTCTTCTTTTCATCGGATGTGAGATCACATTTAGTGTCTGCGTTAATGCCGAGCCCTAATTTCCCATCAGAAGGAAGAAACAGGTTATGTTGTTACGTCAAGGAATTAGTCAGACCGTAACTACTGGCTGAAGCCAGTTCCAGGGACATTGCTTTTTAAATGTAATATTGGTATTGGCAGATGAATTAACTCAATGGTGCTTTTACTGCCTCCATTTGTTTCTGACAAAAATATGTTGTTTTAACAAATGTTTAAAAGATTGGAATTAAATGCTTGCGTTTTCAGATCTGTGCAGTTCCTTCCTTTGAATTCAGAATTATGAAAACAACTTAAATATGAAAAGTATCTGTAAAATTCAGAATAGCTACCAGGGCCTGGATTCTCCCCTACCCAGCGGGGCGGGGGGTCCCGGCGTGTCGGAGTGGCGGGGTTCTCCGCACCTTTAGGGGCCAAGCCCTCACATTGAGGGGCTAGGCCCGCGCCGGAGTGGTTGGCGCTCCGCCGGCTGGCGTGGACGGCCTTTGGCGTCCCGCCAGCCGGGGTCGAAAGGCCTTTGCCGGCCGGCGGAAGTCCGCGCATGCGCCAGTGCACCAGTGGCTGCTGACGTCATACCGGCGCATGCGCAGGGGAGGGGGTCACTTCCGCCCCCGTCCCCATGGTGGAGGCCATGGCAAAGGTGGAAGAAAAAGAGTGCCCCCACGGCACAGGCCCACCCGCCGATCGGTGGGCCCCAATCGCGGGCCAGGCCACCGTAGGGGCACCCCCTGGGGTCAGATCGCCCCGCGCCCCCCCCCCCCCCCCCACAGGACCCTGGAGGTGGCCCGTGCCACCAATCCCGCCGGCACCAGAGGTGTTTTGATTCCCGCCGGCGGAATTGGCCTGTCAGCGGCGGGACTTTGGTCCATCGCGGGCCGGAAGATCGCCGCGGGGGACCCGCCGATCGGCGCGGCGCGATTCCCGGGGGGGTCGGAGAATACCGCCCCAGATGTTAAATACATTCCGGGAAATGACAGGACGTGCTCCATGCAGGCGTGGAAGGAGCTGGGACCCGATGACAGGACGTGCTCCATGCAGGCGGGGAAGGTGCTGGGACCCGATGACAGGACGTGCTCCATGCAGGCGGGGAAGGTGCTGGGACCCAATGACAGGACGTGCTCCATGCAGGCAGGGAAGGTGCTGGGACCCAATGACAGGACGTGCTCCATGCAGGCGGGGAAGGTGCTGGGACCCGATGACAGGACGTGCTCCATGCAGGCGGGGAAGGTGCTGGGACCCGATGACAGGACGTGCTCCATGCAGGCGGGGAAGGTGCTGGGACCCAATGACAGGACGTGCTCCATGCAGGCGGGGAAGGTGCTGGGACCCAATGACAGGACGTGCTCCATGCAGGCGGGGAAGGTGCTGGGACCCAATGACAGGACGTGCTCCATGCAGGCGGGGAAGGTGCTGGGACCCGATGACAGGACGTGCTCCATGTAGGCGGGGAAGGTGCTGGGACCCGATGACAGGACGTGCTCCATGTAGGCGGGGAAGGTGCTGGGACCCGATGACAGGACGTGCTCCATGTAGGCGGGGAAGGTGCTGGGACCCGATGACAGGACGTGCTCCATGCAGGCGGGGAAGGTGCTGGGACCCAATGGGTTCCCGGAGCACTTCTATGAAAAATTAGTGACGGCACAAAAACAAATATAGTTTAGCTACATTAACACTACTAAAACTTAATAATATTAAAGATAATAAAGAATATTTTTGTGGCAATGACATTGGCACTGGGCTGGGGGAAATTTAATCTAGCACGCTCACAGTTATCATATTGGGATTTTCAACAGTTGATTTGACATGGTTGCACGCATTTGCAACCCTATCACCATTATTTGGCATCAATTGTTCTCAAACGCAATTAATTTCTAATAATTTGATATCATTTGCACTCAGAAGCAATAATCTGCGTATCATTCTTTTTAATTTTCAGTCAGAACTCACTATTTAAGTATAATTTTCACCCAGAACCGTACTTGCGATGTCAGATGCTAGTGACTATGGGCGGGATTCTCTGACCCCCCCCCGCCGGGGGGCGGGTGCCAATCCCGCCCCCGCCGTGTGTCCTGAATTCTCCGCCCCCCCGAGATTTGGCGGGGGCGGGAATCGCGGCGCGCCGGTCAGTGGGCCTCCCCGTGGAGATTCTCCGGCCCACGATGGGCCGAAGTCCCGCCGCTGACTAACCTCTCCCGCCGGCGTGGATTAAACCACCTCTCTTACCGGCGGGATTGGCGGTGCGGGCAGGCCCCGGGGTCCGGGGGGGGGGCGATCTGACCCCGGGGGGTGCCACCACGGTGGCCTGGCCCGCGATTGGGGCCCACCGATCGGCTGGCGGGCCTGTGCTGTGGGGGCACTCATTTCCTTCCACCTTTGCCATAGTCTTCACGGTGGAGGCGAAAGAGACCCCCTCCCCTGTGTATGTGCCGGTATGACGTCAGCAGTCGCTGACGCTCCAGCGCATGCGCAGACTTACGCCGGCCGGCGAAGTCCTTTCGGCCCCGGCTGGCGTGGCGCCAAAGGCCGTTCACGCCAGCCGGCAGAGCGGGAGCCACTCCGGCGCGGGCCTAGCCCCTCAATGTGAGGGCTTGGCCCCTAAAGGTGCGGAGACTTTCGCACCTTTGGGGCGGCCCGATGCCGGAGTGGTTCACGCCATTCCAACAGGCCGGGACCCCCCCGCCCCGCCGGGTAGGGGAGAATCCCGGCTTATATATAGTCAGGATTTTTCTGAGTCTCGCTGGTTATGTATGCAGTGTGTATGATAACACTCACCCAGAAACGCACCCAATCTTTCTCCCTCCTCTTTCATCCCTCTCTCCTACCACAGCCCTTCATCCTCCCCACTATTCCCTTCCCCTTCTTTCCTCCCTTTTATCACCCTCTCCTTTTCCCCCTCCTTTCTCTTCCCTTCTTTCCCCTCCCTCCCACTTTCCCTCCCCTCCTTTCAAACCACTGCCTCTCCTCTCCTTCCCCTCGCCACTTCCCCCTCCCACTTCCCCTTCCCTCCACTCAATTCCTCTGCCCATCGCCGCTTCTCCTGCCCACGGCCTCTTTTTCTGTCTCCATCTTCCCATTACCCTGTCCTCTCCCTTCCTTCCTCGCCTTCTCACCTCTTCCCACTCTCTTCTTGCCCCTGCTTTCCTTCCCCTACCCTTTTTCCCTTTCCTCTCTTCCCCTCCCTCTCCCCTCCTCCCTATGCTCCTGCCCCTGCCCCTCATTGCCCTCCTCAATCCATCTTTCACTTTCCCCCCTCCCCATCCCTTCATTTCCTTATCCCCCAATGGAGAGAACTCCATTGACAGGGCCAGTTGGTAACTGGAAGTGATGTTTTACATGGCTGCTCTGTGTAGATTTGAAGTTAGAGCGGAAATGGTTTGGAATGAGTAAAGTATTGGAGAAGTCAGGGGGTTGGGGGACGGGGGTTCGAGAGAAGTCGGAGAGAGGGGGGTTGTCAGAATTCGGTAGGAAAGTGGGAAGAAAAATCAGGAGGTTTGAAAGTTGACAAAGTCCCAAGGCTTGGAGACTGGAGGGAATGGGGAGCGATTGGAGGCAACAGAGAGAAGGAAGAGATTGGAGGCTAGTGGAATCAAGGGGGGCGGGGGGGGGGAGTTTAGACTCTGAGACTTGGGGAGGGGGGGGGGAGAGTTTAGACTCTGAGACTTGGCGAGCGGGCGGGGTGGGAAATATTAACCATGGGCAGGATTGTCCGCTCCATCAGCTGTGTGCTTCCCATGGTTTGCTGCTGGCGGGATCCTATCTTCCTGCCGATGACAACGCGATTCCTGATTTAAGCCACCACACGTTCCCGGGAAATCCCTGGGAGGGGGTGCACTGCCAGCGGGAAAGAAGAATCCCAACAACAGGAGGATTCCGGAGCCTGATATTAAAATGAATTAAGAACTGATGGGAATGGATTGGGCCTCTCGAGCATGGAGTAGACAGCAGAACATTTATTTTGGACTAAATTAAAATCTGAATAAATTCAATTATTATTTAAGTCATTAATTTCCTTGCATGTTTCAATGCAGGTTGCTAAGTGTATTTGATAGCTTTGAGCATACTGGATAGTTTTCAGTGAGCTGCATAACTTTGAGCCTACTGGAGAGCTCTGAATCAGCTGGATAGCTTTGAGCGCACCGTACAGCTATAAGCTCGCTGCCCATCTTTGAGCCGACTGGATAACTTTAAATGTGCTGAATAGCTTTGAGTGTGATGGATAACTTCTAGCATACTGGATAGCTTTGTGTGCACTGCATAGCTTTCAGTGTGCTGGATAGCTTTGTGTGCACTGGATAGCTTTGAGTGCGCTGGATAGCTTTGTGTGCGCTGGATAGCTTTGAGTGCGCTGGATAGCTTTGTGTGTGCTGGATAGCTTTGAGTGTGCTGGATAGCTTTGTGTGTACTGGATAGCTTTGAGTGTACTGGATAGCTTTGAGCATACTGGATTGCGTTGAGTGCGCTGGATAGCTTTGAGTGTGCTGGATAACTTTGAGTATACTGGATAGCGTTGAGTGCGCTCCATAGCTTTGAGTAGGCTAGATACTTTGAGCATACTGGGTAGCTTTGAGTGCACTGCATAGCTTTCAGTGTGCTGGATAGCTTTGAGTATACTGGATAGCTTTGAGTATACTGGATAGCTTTGAGTATACTGGATAGCTTTGAGTGTGCTGGATAGCGTTGAGTGTGCTGGATAGCTTTGAGTGCACTGCATAGCTTTCAGTGTGCTGGATAGCTTTGAGTATACTGGATAGTTTTGTGTGTGTGGATAGCTTTGAGTGTGCTGGATAACTTTGAGTATACTGGATAACGTTGGGTATACTGCATAGTTTTGTGTGAGTGGGTAGCTTTGAGAATACTGGATAACTTTGAGTATACTGGATAGCATTGAGTGCGCTGGATAGCTTTGCGTGTGCTGGATAACGTCGAGCATACTGGTTAGCTTTGAGTGTACTGGATAGCTTTGAGTATACTGGATCACGTTGAGTGCGCTTGATAGCTTTGAGTAGGCTGGATACTTTGAACATACTGGGTAGGTTTGAGTGCAGTGGATAGCTTTGGGTGTGCTGGATAGTGTTGATTACTGAAGTTAAAACTCACCACTATTCTTAGAATTCCCCCTATACCAAAAAAAGGTCGATATTCTAAATGGTGAACAGGGATTCTCACTCCCTGACTCCAATGCAGGCTTCGGTGGGTGCTATTCAGGTCAAACTATCTTTTCAAGTTATCCCCCGGTATAACCCATACCTTCACCGAAGAATTTTACCTACTTACCCCTTAATAGCATCGATGTCCTGGGTCCTGCGTTATTAAGGAAGTGAAGTAAGCTAATAACCACTTTTTCAGGTTAAGTTATTTTTATTATTATATTTTTTCTTTTAAAAGCTGCAAACACTTTCTTTACAGAAAGGAAAAAGGATCTTGCTTCTGGCTGCTGCTGGTTGAAGGGACCTTCAGGCCCACGACACTCAATCTTCTTTAAATTCTGGTCTTCTTGGGATGTATTCGCTGGTTAGCTCTGTTGCTGTGTCTTGTTGATCCATGTACTGAGCTATAAGAGCTAACTCTGCTAGCTATCTCTAAGCTGACTCTGACTCCTGTTTAAATTCTAGCCTTCCTTAGATGTATAACTGTTTAAACTCGGCTGCTTGCCTTGTCTTTCCCATGACCGAGCTCTCTCTCTCTCTCTCTCTCTCTCTTTCTCTCCTGTTGCTGGTTTCCTCTGTCCTCTGTCCTCTGGGTTTATATTCTCTTTCTGAGAGTTATTAAGTTTTAACGACTTTATTGTAAATGGGCTTGTTTCACTTTGATAGTTTAAAAGTATCTTTGATGTAAACATCTTACTACAACTAATTATTCATTTTGGGCATATCGTCTCCTCTCAGATCTGATTAAAAAATGCTTTGGTTTCAATAGTTAACTTTTATTTCTGTGATTTCGAATCGTTTAATTTTCCAATTGTCCCCAGCTCATAACTTTGCCTTTGATTTTGACTTAAATGATGTTTCTCGTAGACAGGTCGTCTCCAATTTTCTTTTAATTGACTTGATGTTCGTAGAATTTTACACTTTAAAATTGACACCAAATTCGACTGGGCATCTTCCATCCTTTCCAGCTGTTTACTAAGAGAGTTTATTTCAATTAAGGTGTGAAACTTTGCTTTTAGCTGTATGCTAAAATTTAACTTGGTTATGACTTGAAAGACTTGCCTGTTTTAAACATTCGTCACTTAATGCAATTGAAACTCTCATCCATGCTTTTTCAGATGCTTCCTGAGATAGTTACATTCCATGAAGGTGTGAGCCATTGTTTTAGCTTACCACATGAAACCTATCTGTTTGCTAAGCCTGTTTGTGAGCAAGAATCTGCATTTTACAACCCTGCTCTTTGAAGCTGCTATGAAACCTTTTGTGGGATCTTTCCCTGTACCCTCTCAAACCAGATATTGCCAGACTTCCATGTTTCAAATGACACATTTTTCTGTATTTTCAAGAACATTACGCTGGATAGATTTGAGTGTACTGGATAGCTTTGTGTGTGCTGGATAACTTTGAGTATGCTGGATAGCGTTAAGTGTGCCGGATAGTGTTGAATGCACTGGATAAATTTGAGTGTGCTGGATAGCTTTGAGTACACTGGATAGCTTTGAGTCCGCTGGATAGCTTTCAGTGCGCTTGATAGCTTTGAGTGTGCTGGATACTTTGAGCATACTGGGTAGCTTTGAGTACACTGGATAGCTTTGAGTGCGCTTGATAGCTTTGAGTGTACTGGATAGCTTTGAGTATGCTGGATAGCTTTGAGTATGCTGGATAGGCTCTAGCATACTGGATAGCTTTGTGTGTGCTGGATAGCTTTGAGTATGCTGGATAGCGTTGAGTGCGCTTGATAGCTTTGAGTTTGCTTGGATAGCTTTGAGTGTACTGGATAGCTATGAGTGTGTTGGATAACTTTGAGTGTGCTGGATAGTGTTAAGTGTGCTGGATAGTGTTGAGTGTGCTGGATAACTTTGTGCGTACTGGGTAGGTTTGAGTGTAGTGGATAGCTTTGAGTTTGCTGGATAGCTTTGAGTATACTGGGTAGCGATGAGTGCGCTGGAAAGCTTTGAGTATGCTGGATAGCTTTGAGTGTGCTGGATAGGCTCAAGCATATTGGATAGCTTTGTGTGTGCTGGATAGCTTTGAGTGCACTGGATAGGTTTGTGTGCACTGGATAGCTTTGAGTGCACTGGATAGGTTTGTGTGCACTGGATAGCTTTGAGTGTGTTGGATAGCGTTGAGTACACTGGATAGCTTTGTGTGCGTGGATAGCTTTGAGTATACTGGATAGCTTTGAGTGTGCTGAATAACTTTGAATATGATGGATAGCGTTGAGTATACTGGATATCGTTGAGTATACTGGATAGTTTTGTGTGTGTGGATAACTTTGAGCAGACTGGTTAGCTTTGAGTGCACTGGATAGCTTTGACTATACTGGATAGCATTGAGTGTGCTGGATACCTTTGAGTGTGCTGGATAGCTTTGTGTGTGCTGGATAGCTTTGAGTATACTGGATAGCTTTGTGTGTGCTGGATAGCTTTGAGTATACTGGATAGCTTTGTGTGTGCTGGATAGCTTTGAGTGACAGGATAGCTTTGAGTGTGCTGGACAGCTTTGAGTGTGCTGGATATTTAATTTAACCATCTCTTTAAGAACAACATCATTAATTATTCTTTCTTTTGAAAAAAAACAATAAAAGTATTGCTGCCAATATTGCAACATCAGATAGCCTGACGATTATTCAACTTGTTTCCATCGCAGCAATCTTCTTAGTTTGTTCAATTTGAATTGGGTAAACTGGAAAAAACACCAAAGAATTGTTCACCAAATTTAACAACCATTGCAGAAATAAAGTCACATAAACAAATGTCTTTGTGAGACACACTGCAGGCTTAAACGGCTGAATGATTTTGAAGAGACTTTGATTACAGTTTCTCACAGCCATGGGATTAAAAGTTTGCATAAGCTCTGAGTTAGTCAGAAATTCCGCAATGATTTCAGTTTCATGATTACATTTTATTCTGCACCAGGTGACTGTTGCTGTCACAGTGCGGGATTGTGACCCCCATTTCACCCAAAGGGTTTCAAATAATTCATAAACTTGGCTTTAAATGCCAGTATATACTGGCGACCACGAAACTACTGGATTGTCATTAAAAAAAAACCAAAAGGTTCACTGATGTCTTTTCGGGAAGGAAATCTGCCTCGTTACCCGGTCTGGCCTGTACGTGACTCAAAACCCACATCAGTGTGGGTGACTCTGACTTGCCCTGTGATTTGGCCCCGACAAAGCTTTCCGTTGTAATAAGCAATGGATTGTGCCCTAGCCAGCGAGGCCCACAGCCCTCAATGAAAGAATTCAAGAAAAGTTCAACTAAAGTTCATAAATATTCAGTCAGCTCTAAGAGAAGCTTAAACGCACTGGCCAAGGAACCTGGTGTGTCTCTGGATAGAACAATAACTGTGCCTGGGGTCTGAGGCCTAAGGCCCACCCGCTACTGTGCCTGGTTACCTGGGAGAGGTGGCGAGAGTAACAGGCAGCTTCAAGGTGAAGCAGGCACCTGTGCTGCCAGCAATAGCCCTCAGGTAACTGATGAAGGGAAAATTGGGGAAGACAATATATATGGAAAGGCAACTGTGTATAGCGAGGGCTGATTGTTTAGGCTTCTGTCACTAAGGCGGATGTTGACCTCTATCTCGTAGTGAGTGCATGCTCTGTGCCAGCCTGGATGCTGGTTAGTGTCTGAAAGACAGCACAGCAGAATCCAAGGGCTTAATGTAAACCATAAGAGTTTAGCTCCCCACCCTGGCTGAGTATCTCTGCTCCCTCACACATTTGTTTCAAGCGATGTTGTCCCTAAGGTTGCGAATCCATTACTGCAACATGTTCCTCGCGCTTTCACATCTTTCTTCCCTCTGATTTACCTCTCCAGTATTTTGTGCTGTCGGATTCCCCGGGGCTCCGTTGCACTTTCTCTGTCATGACTGAAAATACATTTCAAATATTCTCCTCGGTGCCGCGAACTTTAGATGCCTCGTCTGCACCTTCTCGACTGCTTTCAATGTGACCCTGAGGGAGCAGTGAGAAACTCAGACCTGGGGCTGTGAGTGGGCGTCTTTGCAGAATTCCGAGCAGACTGTTAAAGCAGCAAGAATTGTGCAGGAGCCTGGGGTCCAAAGTGCTGGTGCCAACCTTCCACGTAGACTTTGAAATGGCGACAGAGGGATCTGTTGGGATGGGGTGGGTGGGTGGGGGAAGTAAAACTCAAAAAAGGAAACTATAATGAGACCAAAATGGAAATAGGAAAACAGGGTCGGAACGCACTGTGTCTGGGAGAGGGAACACCAGTTACTGTTTGCGGGGGTTGGGGGGGGGGGGGGGGGGGGGGGGGGGGGGGGGGGGGGGGGGCTCATTTACTGTGATACCAGTCTTTGCCAAAGCAGCTTTCTCGATTCTCTGCACCCCCACGAGATCTTGCAATGAGCAAAATCATTGGGTTGCACTTTGGTGTAAAACCCCGGGAATTTCTTGTATTGAAACACAATTTGATTCACCCAATTATCAGTGTTCCCAATTTTAGGAGATCACAGCAAAGCAGGTCTCCCATTGACAGGAAGGACAAACAGATAGAAAGTGATTTCCCAGACATTGGTCAGATGCCAGGAATCTCATATCAATCACATTTGACTTAACCGGGTGGTACAAAGCGGCACTGTGAATAAGATTGCAGATCATCGGGTTTTTAACAACTATGCTGAGTTATAAATATTTATTCCATGATTGGTGTGAAGTAGACACTGCGGTAACCTTCTGTACTTGCCTTTGGGGCATTGCTATCAGTAACGGTGATCACAACGTTAACATTACTGCACCCTGAGGGATATGGTGAGATTACAATCCATTAGCTACTTTTAACTGTGGAGTACAAATTATATCCTTTCGCCTTCGCTCCTTCAGGCAAATACAGAAATATAATAAAGTACATTCAGTATAAATTTATGGAATTGTCATGTTCAGGGGAAGACGGCAGGAGTTGTGAAAAGTTCAGTCATAGGAGTCGCTGGAAGAAAAAGTTACCCAGAAAATATGAGTGAACTGCATGTGGGCAGCCAAGACTGCTGTCGACCAACACCACTCAGCAGCGGTTACCTCAACATCTAATACAGTTGCACAAATGCCCAATGCGTTCATCTGTCAGGTTTGTGAAGCAGAGTTTTTTCTGTTCCCTCGCCCGCCATCTCACCAACCCCCCACCCGCCCCATATTCAAGGCTTGAATAGCTCGAGGGAACTGCATTGATATTGTGACACAGGGATTGAAGTGGTTTTCTGAGGTCACTGTGCTTCACTCAGCCAGAGATAAGTTGCAGTTTTGAGTCTGTTATCACACATGAGCTCAGAGAGGCTCAGAGAGGCTCAGAGAGGCTCAGAGAGCCACAGCGACGCTCAGAGAGGCTCAGAGAGCCACACGGAGGCTCAGAGAGGCTCAGAGAGGCTCAGAGAGGCTCAGAGAGGCTCAGAGAGGCTCAGAGAGGCTCAGAGAGGCTCAGAGAGGCTCAGAGAGGCTCAGAGAGTCACAGCGACGCTCAGAGAGGCTCAGAGAGGCTCAGAGAGGCTCAGAGAGTCACAGCGACGCTCAGAGAGGCTCAGAGAGCCACACGGAGGCTCAGAGAGGCTCAGAGAGGCTCAGAGAGGCTCAGAGAGGCTCAGAGAGGCTCAGAGAGGCTCAGAGAGTCACAGCGAGTTTTATTCTGGGAGGCAGCATAAGTCAACAAATCTCATAAATGGACAAAGAAAGTGCTTACAGTTCAGTGTAGCTAAAGGCAGAAATATAAGCAAGGAGGTCATTTTGAACTTGTTGCATGACCTTCATTAGACGTCAGTTGGAGTACAGTCTTATTAATAATCTTTATTGTCACAAGTAGGCTTACATTAACACTGCAATGAAGTTACTGTGAAAATTCCCTAGTTTCCACATTCCGACGCCTGTTCGGGTACACGGAGGGAGAATTCAGAATATCCAATTCACCCAACAAGCACGTCTTTCGGGACTTGTGGGAGGAAACTGGAGCACCCGGAGGAAACCCACGCAGACACGGGGAGAACGTGCAGACTCCGCACAGACAGTGACCCAAGTCGGGAATCGGTTCTGGATAGGACATGCCTCTTTTGGGCATGACAATCTGTTATACATGTAATTCATAGTAATCTCTGCTACACCCACTTCACTGCCTCTATCTGGTTCCAGCGCCGGCCCTAGGGTTGCTGGCGCCCCGGGCAAGCTGAACTTCGGCGCCCTTCAGGGGGGGGGGGGGGGGGGGGGGGCCGAGGGGCGGGCGGGGGCGGGGCCGATGGGGGCAGGGGCGGGGCCGAGGCGGGGGGGGGGCGAGCCCGAGGCGGGGGGTGGCGGGCCCGAGGCGGGGAGGGGGCGGGCCCGAGGCGGGGAGGGGGCGGGCCCGAGGCGGGGGGCGGGCCCGAGGGCGGACGGAACGGGGGGCGGGCTGAGGGGGCAGCCCTGGGGGAGGGCGGCCACCGCGCATGCGCTGGTTGGCACCGGCCCAACTGCGCATGCGCGGGACCTGAGTCTCCGGCGCCCCCTACACATGGCGCCCCGGGCGACTGCCCGAGTTGCCGGTGCCTTGGGCCGGCCCTGTCTGGTTCACACGGGAGTTTCCTCCGGGTGCTCTAGTTTCCTCCCACAAATAAACAAAGACGTGCCTGTTGGGTGAATTGGACATTCTGAATTCTCCCTCAGTGTACCTGAACAGGCGCCGGAATGTGGCGACTAGGGGCTTTTCACAGTAATTTCATCGCTGTGTTAATGTAAGCCCACATGTGACAGTAATAAAGATTATTAGACATCCCGCCCAGATGGCAGCAACTTTGCACTGCAGATTTTCAGGCTGAGATCTTTAGAAAAAGGCTTTTAAAAACTGCCAAATGTTTGAAATTGGTAAAAATCAGAGATTTTGGATACCTGTGTTGTTTGATGTAAAAATCCACTCACAAGGAGACATCACGCCATCTAGTGGTGGGAACGCAATGATTCTGCTGAAAAACAAGCACCACTTCTACACGAGGGCACATTTTTCACAACCTCTGCACATCCCAGAGTACTTTGCAGCTAATTAAGCACAAAGTGGTCCCTGCTGTAGGAAACACCACAGCCAATTTCCGCACAGCAAGCTCCCAAGCACAGGAATACGGCGATGACGGAGTAAGCTATTTCAGTGATGTTGATTGAGGGGTAAACTCACAGACACCAGAAGGAACTCCCCTGCTTCTCTTCACCATCCAACCAAGAGGGCTGGCAGGGTGTCTGTTTAATGCCTCATCTGAAGGTTCGCACCTCCAACAGTGCAGCACTCCCTCCACATTGCAGAGGGATACAACTTACGCTGCAGCTTCCACAAGTGGATAAGCCCCATGGGTTTCCCTGGGTATCTGTGGCTATGACTCATCTTTCATTCTCACTCCACAGTATAAATATTTCCCACTTTCTCTGTCTGTTAGCTTTGACAAAGAGTCATCGGACTCGAAACGTTAGCTCTTCTCTCTCCCTACAGATGTTGCCGGACTTGCTGAGATTTTCCAGCATTTTCCCTTTCGTTTCACATCCCACACGAGGTTGAAAATCAGCAACCAGACCGAAACTGATCAGAGCTTCCGATGACTACTCTCGACATCCAGCCCAAACAAGGGGACAGATGAGAGCCAGGAGGACTATGAAGCAGTTCATTGTTAAAACAGGGGGAGACTGTTCTAAACCTGTTTGATGCTGGTATCATTGAGTCCACAATGTGTATATTCTGGGTGATTCAGCACCGGGTCACTGTCTGTGCGGAGTCTGCACGTCCTCCCCGTGTGTGCGTGGGTTTCCTCCGGGTGCTCCGGTTTCCTCCCACAGTCCAAAGATGTGCGGGTTAGGTGGATTGGCCATGCTAAATTGCCCGTAGTGTCCTAAAAAGTAAGGTTAAGGGGGGGTTGTTGGGTTACGGTATAGGGTGGATACGTGGGTTTGAGTAGGGTGATCATTGCTCGGCACAACATCGAGGGCCGAAGGGCCTGTTCTGTGCTGTACTGTTCTATGTTCTATGTTCTATATCCCCAGGGTCATCTGTTCCGTTGTTCTTATTCAGTGATCTTAATAGCTAATAATTCAGAAGCTCCGGGGTCAGGATCTGAATCCCGCCACAGCCGATGGTGGAACTCGAAGTCAATAAAAAACCTGGAATTAACGGCAGTTTTCCCACTGTGTTCTTCGCTCCTGTTATGCCAGGTGCATGATGGGAGAGGCCAAAATCGGACCTCACGCCGGCATCGAGCCGTTTACGATGCACCTGACCCGCCAAGCCGGACACGATATAATCACAGTTCAATTATCCCATTAATGGCTCATTTAAACAAACGCGGCCTGTTTAGGCCGCATTCTCCCGGCTCCCAGTAGTCACCAGACTGGAGTGAATTATGACCCGTCTCCAAAAATGACCCGTCTCCAGACGTGATCGTCACACTGGCGGTTCGGAAACTATTGGGGCCCCCAGGTGCTCGGGGACAGGGCAGGGCAGTGCCCCTGGCACCAGGACACTGCCAACCTAATACAGCAGGGGTACCAACCTGGCACTGCCAGGGTGAGTGTACAGGTGCCAGGTTGGCATTGCCAAGCGGCAGGGCCTCAGGGGAGGATATGCCCGTGAAAGGGGGGTATGTGAAGGGGGGCCCAAAGGTGAGGGGTGTTGCTCGTTCTGGGTGAGTGTGCTTTACACTCAATTTGGCTCTGTTTCGTTCCTTAGCTTTGGAGTCGCCAGGTATCGTTAAGATACCGCCACAAGTTTCAAGTTCAAGTTCAAAGCAATAAATCCATACACCAATTAGTAAGTTCAAACAAGACACGTTTATTATATTACAGTAATCTGCTAATCATGCATATAAAACTATAAGACTAGGCTAATCCTACCACTAATAGGCCAAATACTTATCTGGATAAGGGGACTGCCGGATCAGGGAACAACGGCCTCTAGCTTTGTCCTGGGTCCGCAGGCTTCCAGTAGTTATGGACTAAAGGGGGTCAGGAGTGTCTACTCTCGTAGCGTGCGTTGTATGACACTTACGTGTTGGCGGCTACTGTCCAGGCCTCTCCTCCTCAAGGTTCTTCTGCTGCAACGGTGTTGTGCTGGGAGGGCTGGCTGGCCAAGGAGAGGCTGGCAGAGAGAGAGAGCTGGGGTCGGGGTCTCTGTTTTATACCTCTCTCAGGGTCTCGCCCCCACCTGGGCGGACCCTCTATACCAGGGGTGGGCAAACTACGGCCCGCGGGCCGCATGCGGCCCGCCAAAGGTATTTCTGCGGCCCACCAAGTCATTAAAAAAAAAAAAAAAATTTTCTAAAAAATTTTTTTTTTTTTTTTTAAATTTTTTTAAAGGTTAATGGGGGGGGGGCTGTTGGGTTACTTACTGGTATAGGGTGGATACGTTGACTTGAGTAGGGTGATCATTGCTCGGCACAACGTCGAGGGCCGAAGGGCCTGTTCTGTGCTGTACTGTTCTATATTCTATATAAGGCGCCCAGAATCATAACCGGGTGAAGTAATCATTTTACTTAATATACTATGCGGCCCTTTGTGAATTGTGAATTTCTGAATGTGGCCCTTGCACGGAAAAGTTTGCCCACCCCTGCTCTATACACTCGCAATCGATTGGGTCTCTTCCCAATCGATTGATTTGAATTCCCCAATAACGGGGCAATCCCTCGATCACTGGGGCGGTTCTTGGGACTTATTGTTTTGGACTTCTCTTGGCGCCGAGAAGTCTGGCCTTCTATTCAATGTATCAATTTGAGTTAACTTGTTTCCATTGTACCTGGGAATCACCCGGCATCGCCTCATTAGTATGCTAACCTGTTTTCTTTCACAGTGCTGTCTGGTTTCTGCAGCAGTCAGAATACACAAGTGCTTTGCAAGCTGCTTGCTTTTGCAACATGTCCATTTTCCCTGCATTCCTTGCAATCTTCCATTTTGTGTTGGGCAGTGGCCCAGGTGGCTACAGGGGATTCCCTTAATGACCCTTAGCGGGGTATACTCACTTGGTGAGGGCGGAGGAACATTGCCCCAGTGCCTACGAGGATGGATGGGTGTGGGGGGGAGGATCACCCAAATGCCTGGGTGGTGTAGGTGGGGGGGGGGGGGGGGGGGGCATCATGCGGACCTTTAGTAATGGAGGACCCCCCGCCAAACCTACCTAAAATGACACTTTAGTCGTTATTGGAAGAATCGCACCCATAAAGTCCAAACATAGATACATAGAAGATAGGAGCAGGAGGAGGCCTTTTGGCCCTTCAAGCCTGCTCCACCATTCATCACGATCATGGCTGATCATCCAACTCAATAGCCTAATCCTGCTTTCTCCCCATAACCTTTGACCCCAATCGCCCAAGTACTATATCCAGCCACCTCTTGAATATATTCAATGTTTTAGCATCAACTACTTCCTGTGGTAATGAATTCCACAGGCTCATCACTCTTTGGGTGAAGAAATGTTTCCTTATCTCTGTCCGAAATGGTTTACCCTGAATCCTCAGACTGTAACCCCTGGTTCTGGACACACCCATCATTGGGAACATCTTCCCTGCATCGACCCTGTCTAGTCCTGTTAGAATTTTATAAGTCTCTATGAGATCCCCCCTCATTCTTCTGAACTCCAGCAAGAACAATCCCAGCCTAGTCAATCTCTCCTCCTATGACAGTCCCGCCATCCCTGGAATCAGTCTGGTAAACCTTCGCTGCACTCCCTCGAGAGCAAGAACATCCTTCCTCAGAGGAGACCAGAACTGCACACAATACTCCAGGTGTGGCCTCACCAAGGCCCTGTACAATTGCAGCAACACATCCCTGCTTCTGTACTCGAAACCTCTCGCAATGAAGGCCAACATACCATTTGCCTTCATTACCGCCTGCTGCACCTGCACGCTTACCTTCAGCGAATGGTGCACAAGGACACCCAGGTCCCGCTGCACACTCCCCTCTCCCAATTTACAACCATTCAGGTAGTAATCTGCCTTCCTGTTTTTGCTTCCAAAATGAATAACCTCAGACTTATCCAAATTATACTGCATCTGCCATTGATTTGCCCACTTGCCCAACCTGTCCGGATCTTGCTGTAGGATCTCTGCATCCTCGTTACAGTTCACCCTCCCACCCAACTAGGTATCATCTGCAAACTTTGAGATGTTACATTTTGTTCCCTCATCCAAATCATTAATATATATTGTGAATAGCTGGGATCCCAGCACCAATCCCACTAGTTACTGCCTGCCAATTTGAAAATGACTCATTACCTTTACTCTTTGTTTCCTCTCTGCCAACCAGTTTTCTATCCACCTCAGTACACTTTCCCCAGTCCCATAAGCTTTAATCTTGCACAATAATCTCTTATGCGGGACTTTGTGAAATGCCTTCTGAAAGTCCAAATATACCACATCGCCTGGCTCCCCCTTGTCAACTCTACTGGTTACATCTTCAAACAATTCCAACAGATTTGTCAAGAATGATTTGTCCTTTATAAACCATGCTAACTCCTGTCACTGCTTTCTAAATGTTCCGCTATAAAGTCCTTGATAATGGATTCAAGAATTTTCCCCACTACCAATGTTAAGCTTACTGGTCTATAATTCCCTGCTTTCTCTCTACCTCCCTTTTTGAATATCGGAGTGACGTAAGCTACCCTCCAATCTGCAGGGACAGTTCCAGAGTCTATAGAATCCCAGAAGATGACCACCAATGCATCCACTATTTCCAGAGCCACCTCCTTAAGCACTCTGGGGCGCAGATTCTCAGGCCCTGGGGATTTATCCACCTTCAATCCCATCAGTTTTCCCAGCACCATTTCTGTACTAATGTTGATCTCCCTCAGTTCTTCCCTCTCACTAAGCCTTTATTTCTCCAACATTTCTGGTATCTGATTTGTGTCCTCCTTTTGTGAAGACAGAACCAAAGTATGTATTCAATTTCTCAGCCATTTCATTGCCCCTTGTTATACATTCTCCTGTTGCTGTCTGTACGGGACCTACATTTGTCTCTACCAATCTCTTTCTCTTCACGTATCTTGATCTTTATGTCGTCTTTGTCGACAGGAATAGTGCCGGAAGACTGGAGGATAGCAAATGTTGTCCCTTTGTTCAAGAAGGGGAGTAGAGACAACCCTGGTAATTATAGACCTGTGAGCCTTACTTCGGTTGTGGGTAAAATGTTGGAAAAGGTTATAAGAGATAGGGTTCATAATCATCTTGAAAAGAACAAATTGATTAGCGATAGTCAACACGGTTTTGTGAAGGGTAGGTCATGCCTCACAAACCTTATTGAGTTTTTTGAGAAGGTGACCAAACAGGTGGATCAGGGTAAAGCTGTTGATGTGGTGTATATGGATTTCAGTAAGGCGTTTGATAAGGTTCCCCACGGTAGGCTATTGCAGAAAATAAGGAAGTATGGAATTGAAGGTGATTTAGCGGTTTGGATCAGTAATTGGCTAGCTGAAAGAAGACAGAGGGCGGTGGTTGATAGCAAATGTTCATCCTGGAGTTCAGTTACTAGTGGTGTACCGCAAGGATCTATTTTGGGGCTACTGTTGTTTGTCATTTTTATAAATGACCTGGAAGAGGGTGTAGAAGGATGGGTTAGTAAATTTGCAGATGTCACGAAGGTCGGTGGAGTTGTGGATAGTGCTGAAGGATGTTATAGGATACAGAGGGACATAGATAAGCTGCAGAGCTGGGCTGAGAGGTGGCAGATGGAGTTTAATGCGGAAAAGTGTGAGGTGGTTCACTTTGGAAGGAGTAACAGGAATGCAGAGTACTGGGCTAATGGCAAGATTCTTGGTAGTGTAGATGAACAGAGAGATCTCGGCATCCAGGTACATAAATCCCTGAAAGTTGCCACCCAGGTTAATAGGGCTGTTAAGAAGGCATATGGTGTGCTAGCCTTTATCAGCAGGGGGATTGATTTTCGGAGCCACAAGGTCATGCTGCAGCTGTACATAACTCTGGTGCGGCCGCACCTGGAGTACTGCGTGCAGTTCTGGTCACCACATTATAGGAAGGATGTGGAAGCTTTGGAAAGGGTTCAGAGGAGATTTACTAGGATGTTGCCTGGTATGGAGGGAAGGTCTTACGAGGAAAGGCTCAGGGACTTGAGGTTGTTTTCGTTAGAGAGGAGAAGGCTGAGAGGTGACTTAATAGAGACATATAAGATAGTCAGAGGGTTAGATAGGGTGGACAGTGAGAGTCTTTTTCCTTGGATGGTGATGACCAACACGAGGGGACATAGCTTTAAATTGAGGGGTGATAGATATAGGACAGATGTCAGAGGCAGTTTCTTTACTCAGAGAGTAGTAGGGGTGTGGAACGCCCTGCCTGCAACAGTAGTAGACTCGCCAACTTTAAGGGCATTTAAGTGGTCACTGGATAGACATATGGATGAAAATGGAATAGTGTAGGTCAGATAGGCTTCAGATGGTTTCACAGGTCGGCGCAACATCGAGTGCCGAAGGGCCCGTACTGCGCTGTAGTGTTCTATGTTCTATGTTCTATCTATAGAAACTCTTCGTGTTAGTCTTTATTTTCCCTGAAAGCTTACTTTTGTCCTGTACTTTCCACTTCTTAATCAGTACCTTGGTCCTTCTTTGCTGCTCTAAACTGCTCCCAATCCTCAGACTTATTGGGCGGGATTCTCCGATCCGGGGGCTAAGTATCGACGCCACCATAAACGCCGGAGCGTTTTACGACGGCGTCATCTGGCCCCTCGAATCAGCGATCCTGTGCCGCACAGGGGGACAGCACGGCACTGGAGTGACTCATGTAACTCCAGCTGCTGATACAGGAATCAGGATGGGCACTGCGCTGACCACGCCAATGGCACCGATCCTCTAGTCGCCGGAGAATCGGCAGGCCGGCGTCAGAGTAGCGTCGCGTGATTCGTGTCCCCCCTGGTGATTCTTCGACCTGGCGCGGGGTTGGAGAATCCTGCCCAACATTTTCCTTGGCCAATCTGTATGTTGCTTGCTTGGATCGGATTCTATTTCTAATTTCCTTTGTAAGCCATGGATTGGCCCTCTTACCCATTGTGCTTTTGTGCCAGACAGGAATGAACAGTTGCTGCAGTCCCTCGTGCGTTCCTTGAATGTTTGCCATTGCCTATCAACTATCTTCCCTTTAAGTAACTCTCCTCAACCCATCAAGGACAACTTTTGCCACAATCTGCAGCTTCATGGCCCAGCATATCACCTGTTCTATCATCACCACCAAACCAGGGGGTCAACCCTGGTTCAATAAAGGGTGCAGGAGGGAATGCCAGGAACATTAGGCACATTGAAAACTCAGGTGTCAACCTGGTGAAGCTACAACACAGGACTACTTGTCTGCCAAACAGCTTAAGCAGCAAGTAACAGACAAAGCAAAGCGACCCCATAACCAACACTCTGCAGCCATCCAGTCAGAATGGTGGTGGACAATTAAACAACTCTCTGGAAGAGGAGGTGCCACAAATATTCCCATCCTCAGTGATGGGGGGTCCAACACATCTGCACAAAGGTTATGGCTGAGGAAATCGCAACAATCATCAGCCTGAGGTGCGAAGTGGATGATATACCTCGGTCTCCTCTAGAGGTTGAAGTGTTAGGCGGGCTGGTTCAACGTTGACTGCAACTGGATGCAGGGAAGCTGGAAACAAACGTCTAACACCGGAGATGATCCAACGCGGTTTTATTTAAGCTATGAACGGCTGTACATGTTCAGCTGTGGGTTGACACTCTACTAATCCTACTGACGACCTCTTACTGGCTCAACCAGACCTACTAGCTACCACATGGCAATAATGTCCACTAACATGTGCACTCTGACTGTCTGGGTTCCGAAAGGAGCGAGAGTCTTAATGCCCTGGGGGCTTTATAGTGGTGGTGTCCTGTCTGGTGATTGGTTGTTCTGTGTTGTGTGTTCATTGGTCACCCTATGTGTCAATCACTGCCTGTCTGCATCTCATTATATCCATGAGTGGTTATTATGACAGAGGTCCCCAGAACCACAGTCCTCAGACAATTCAATTCACTCCACGTGATATAAAAAAGCGGCTGAAGGCACTGGATTCTGCAAAGGCTATCGGCCCTGACACTATTCCAGCAATTGTATTGAAGACTTGTGCTCCTGAACTTAGCCCAATGATCTTCAGCTGCTTCATCAATAACCTTCCTTCCAGAATAATGTCAGAAGTGGGGATGTTCGCTGATGACTGCACAATGTTCAGCACCATTGACAACTCCTCAGACACTGAAGCAGGCCATGTCCAAATGCAGCAAGACCTGGACAATATCCAGGCTTGGGGCTGATAAGCGACAAGTTATATTCATGTACACAAGTGCCAGGCAATGACCATCTCCTATAGAAGAGAATCCAATCATCTTCCCTTACCATCGCTGATTCCCCCAATATCAACATACCAGAGTTTGAACTGGGTTAGCCATATAAATACTATGGCTAAAAGAGCAGGGCAGAGGCTGGGAATCCTGCGGAGTCTAACTCACCTGCTGACTCCTCAAATCCTGCCCACAATCTACAAGTCACAGCGGCACGGGAGCACAGTGGTTAGCACAGTTGCTCACAGCTCCAGAGTCCCAGGTTCTAATCCAGGCTTGGGTCTGTGCGGAGTCTGCACGTTCTCCCCGTGTCTGCCTGGGTTTCCTCCGGGTGCTCCGGTTTGGGGGACTCGGTCTGGGGGCTCGGGGAGCAGATTGGGGATTACCCCTGGGTTGGGGGTTACGGTTGGTCTGTGTTGTCAATAAGGCCGCCGTGTGTCTGTCTTAAAAGCAGTTCACAGCCCAGAGAGAATGAAAAGGCTGTTTGTTTACGCAGCTGCTGACTGCACTCAGACATTCTAGAGCAAGGCTTTCTGTCTGAAACTGTTTCACTGCAAGTAATGAATCTTCAGCTTGTGTGCTAATGAAGTGAGAATGGTAAGAAGTCTTACAACACCAGGTTAAAGTCCAACATGTTTGTTTCAAACACGAGCTTTCGGAGCGCTGCGCCTTCCTCAGGTTCACCTGGTGTTGTCAGACTTCTTACCGTGCTCACCCCAGTCCAACACCGGCATCTCCGCACTCAGAGAGAATGCAGAGGCTGCCCAGGAGTGGCAGTTTTAAGGCATAACAGCAATTAGAAACGGAATGACTAAGCGTGAATATGATCTGTACCTGTTAACGTAGCCATTCCCTGCCTCAGAGAGTACCCGTGCCCTCTTAACAGTCCGGAGAGTCTTTACTCATCCAACTAACTGGCCATCATCATTGACCTTCAGCAAGGTCAGCTGCCAACCTCACAGTTAAGGTGAGGGGTTGGAACCTTAAGTTTCCAGGGATGAAGGGAGTGTGCAGGGCACTGTGGGGGGTGGGGGGGGGGGGGGGGGGGGGGGGGGGGGGATTGGATTGGATTGGATTTGTTTATTGTCACGTGTACCGAGGTACAGTGAAAAGTATTTTTCTGCGAGCAGCTCAACAGATCATTCAGTACATGGGAAGAAAAGGGAATTAAACAAAATTCAAGAAAATACATGAGAATGCAGAATAGGGCACCACAATATATACAATGTACTACATAAGCATTGGCATCGGTTGAAGCATACAGGGTGTAGTGTTAATGAGGTCAGTCCATAAGAGGGTCATTTAGGAGTCTGGTGACAGTGGGGAAGAAGCTGTTTTTGAATCTGTTCGTGCGTGTTCTCAGACTTCTGAATCTCCTGCCCGATGGAAGAAGTTGGAAAAGTGAGTAAGCCGGGTGGGAGGGATCCTTGATTATGCTGCCCACTTTCCCCCGGCAGCGGGAGGTGTAGATGGAGTCAATGGATGGGAGGCAGGTTCGTGTGATGGACTGGGCGGTATTCACGACTCTCTGAAGTTCCTTGTGGTCCTGGGCCGAGCAGTTGCCATACCAGGCTGTGATGCAGCCCGATAGGATGCTCTCTATAGTGCATCTGTAAAAGTTGGTAAGGGTTAATGTGGACATGCCGAATTTCCTTAGTTTCCTGAGGAAGTAAAGGCGCTGTTGTGCTTTCTTGGTGATAGCGTCGACATGAGTGGACCAGGATAGATTTTTGGTGATGTGCACCCCTAGGAATTTGAAACTGCTAACCATCTCTACCTCGGCTCCGTTGATGCTGACAGGGGTGTGCACAGTACTTTGCTTCCTGAAGTCGATGACCAGCTCTTTAGTTTTGCTGGCATTAAGGGAGAGATTGTTGTCGCTGCACCACTCCACTAGGTTCTCTATCTCCCTCCTGTATTCGGACTCGTCGTTATTCGAGATCCGGCCCACTATGGTCGTATCGTCAGCAAACTTGTAGATGGTGTTGGAACCAAGTTTTGCCACGCAGTCGTGTGTGTACAGGGAGTAGAGTAGGGGGCTAAGTACGCAGTCTTGCGGGGCACCGGTATTGAGGACTATTGTGGCGGAGGTGCTGGTGTTCATTCTTACTGACTGTGGTCTGTTGGTCAGAAAGTCAAGGATCCAGTTGCAGAGTGGAGAGCCAAGTCCTAGGTTTTGGAGCTTTGATATGAGCTTGGCTGGGATTATGGTGTTGAAGGCGGAGCTGTAGTCAATAAATAGGAATCTGATGTAGGAGTCCTTGTTTTCGAGATGCTCTAGGGATGAGTGTAGGACCAGGGAAATGCCGTCTGATGTGGACCGGTTGCGACGGTATGCGAATTGAAGTGGTCAAGGCGTTCCGGGGAGTATGGAGGTGATGCGCTTCATGATCAGCCTCTCGAAGCACTTCATTACAACTGACGTCAGGGCCACCGGGCGGTAGTCATTGAGGCACGTTGCCTGGTTCTTCTTTGGTACCGGTATGATGGTGGTCTTCTTGAAGCAGGTGGGGACCTCGGAGTGGAGTAGGGACAGGTTAAAGATGTCTGTGAGTACCTCTGCCAGCTGGTATGCGCAGGCTCTGAGTGCACGACCAGGGATCCCGTCCGGGCCCATCGCCTTCCGTGGGTTCACTTTCAGGAAGGCCGATCTGACTTCGGAAGCTGTGATGGTGGGTATGGGTGAATTATGGGCTGCTGGGGCACTCGACAGCGGATTGTTGGTTATCTGCTCAAACCGAGCATAGAATGCATTGAGTTCATCGGGGAGGGATGCGCTGCTGCCAGAGATACTGCTCGGCTTCACTTTGTAGCCCGTTATGTTGCTTAGTCCTTGCCACAACCGCCGAGAGTCTATCTGTGACTCTAGTTTAGTTTGATATTCTCTCTTGGCATCTCGGATGGCTTGGATGGGGGGGGGGGGGGGGGGGGGGGGGGGTCGGGTTGTGGTGAGTCTCGCAGCTTCAACCACCCAATCTGTGGAACCCAACAGCAATCAAGGTTGAGTGGCCGTTCATTTACCCCAACACAAGATGGACCCCACTGCTGCTGATATTAAAGGAGACACAAGCCCAGAGGCGACTGTGATGGGGTGAAGATGGGACAATGGCTGGTAAAGCGAAGCAGTGTGAGGGGCAGCACAGCAGTGAGGGAGCGCTGTAGGAGACGGTGACGGTGTAGGATTGTCAACTTCATGGAGCAGGTTTGGGAGGGAGTGAGGATGAATCAGCTGACTGACTATCCCTCTTTCTCTCGCTGTCTCTCTCTCTCCCATTCCTCACACATTGCCGGTTTGACTCAGTATGGAGCCAATGGGGGCCACATTCCTTTGTCCCACAGTCCCCAGGGGTGTGGGTGGGGGGGGGGGGGGGGGGGGGGATGTGGTAACGTTTATGGTTCACTGAGTGATGAGGCAATCTTTTCAGGATGTCTGTCACTGAGGCCCTCATGGAGGTCTAACTGTTGGGATTGGCTGGAGAGGCGGCAGGTTCTCAGTTTAGGAAGGAAGAGGAACCATCCTTGTGGAAGATGGTCAATCACAGACGCATTACAGCCTTGAGGTGCAATATATTTAATGCAGTGATTTGTGACATTGCAACATTATCAATGTCCTTCAGCGGCCCATTGCCATGTCTTGGTGTTACCCCAGGATGTGGAGGAAGCCTGCTGCTTTCTGCTCCCTGTGGCCCTTGGCAGGCACCCTCTGGCCAGTCTGACCCTGCAGGGAGCCGGCCGGCTTTGCCCTTGGCGGGCACCCTCTGGCGGGTCTGACCCTGCAGGGGGCTTTGCCCTTGGCAGGCACCCTCTGGCCAGTCTGACCCTGCAGGGAACCGGCCGGCTTTCGAGTGCCACTGGTAATGCTCACCCTGAGATGAAATAGATTCAGCAGGGTTGGGGGCTGCCAAAGTCTCCTGGGTTGAAGGCCCCAGTCTGGGATCCAGTGCTTCCTCCTCCCTCCGAGTACTCGTGGGCTCCATGGGCTACTCTATGGAACAGATGGCCAGTTGAAGTGAGCTCCAGGAGCCTCTGAGTCACCTGGCACTGCCAGTCCTGGAGGCTCTGTGTCTGCACCAAGCTTTGGAGCCTCTCAGCAATGGCTCTCCATACTGGGCCATGCTCCCAAGGTCCTTGGCCATGGTCCTGATGCCTTGATCTCCACCCACTCATGGCTCCCACGTCCTGCCCCAGCCTTTCCACTGAGGTCGCCATCCTTGCACAGTTGGCCTGGGTACCACACATTGCTGGCAACATCTCCTCCACTGAAGGCTTTGTGACTCTTCCAACCGGACCTGCAGTCACAGGAATGTTGCTGACACTCCTTCCCGGAGTTCCCAGCTCTGCCTTTGCCTTTCCAGCTGCTCTGATGGAAACCTTTCCAGAGGCTCGGCATCTGGCTTGGGAAACAGCTGTGTTCTGGGATCTAGCAAACCTCCGACTTCACAATCCTTGGGAGGTACTGGCCTCCACCTGATGTGCATCAGCAGCTGTGCTCATCAGATAATGACCCAGAAGTGTGTCTGCTAAGTCTGTCCACCGCGGTGTGTGTCTCTGCCATGGTGGATAGTGTGGGTGCTCGCTGTGATGGTTCTTCGATGTCCTCCTCCCAGCTCTCTTCCCAGGTGCTGCCGAGTGCTGCAGTCTGGGTTCTGTCTCTGGATGTCCGGCCTCAGCAGATGGAGATCGTGCAAGACAAGGGACATAGTTTCAGTGAATGGGGACGGGAGCAACGGTTCACAGCTGACTTGAGACAGGTCACCTGGATGGAGGTTCAGTGAATCCTCACTTCTATGGCGCAAGCCAACATCACTGTTGGTGACAGCTCGTTCCTCGTTTTCCCCTGTGAGCCCAATAGCTCTTTCTGCATAGGGGGTGAGGATTCTGAACCCAGCACTGTCTTCTCCTTCTCCCTGTTATTATGGGCTATCTTCTCCTGCGAGGGACACAAAGAGGACATTGTGAGCTCGATACCTGATGGGGTGGGTCCATAGCAACTGCTCGAATGAGCTGTGATGAGTTCGGGGGGGGTCTTCAGGAAGATGCTGGGGTGTAGGTTTGGTGACCGCTCGTTCCTCGTTCTCCCCTGTGAGCTACCCAGCCCTTGCTTCATTTGGGGGAGGGGGAGGGGTGAGGATTCTGAACCCAGCCCCATCTTCCCCCTCTCCATTTTATCATAGAATTTATAGAATGTACAGTGCAGAAGGAGGCCATTCGGCCCATCGAGTCTGTACTGGCCCTTTGAAAGAGCACCCTGTCCAAGCCCACATCTCCACCCTATCCTTGTAACCCCACCTAATCTTTTTGGACACGAAGGGCAATTTATCACGGCCAATCCACCTAACCCGCACATCCTTGGACCGTGGGAGGAAACCGGAGCACCCGGAGGAAACCCACGCAGACACGGGGAGAACGTGCAGACTCCACACAGACAGTGACCCAAGCCGGGAATCGAACCTGGGACCCTGGAGCTGTGAAGGAACAGTGCTAACCACTGTGCTACCGTGCCACTATATTATGGGTTATCTTCTCCTGCGGAGGCACCTCACAGCCGTCCTCCTGGCTCGCCTGGGAGTGAGTGCTGAGGAACCGTTTAAATATCGCTGAGTTCTGGGGCAGGCGGATCAGACGCCTGGCTAGTCAGGCGCGTTTCATGTGGGGGAGCAGTAATTGCTCTAAATGAGGGAAGATCGGGATCAGAATCATCCCGGCACCGATTTTCACCCCCAAAATGACACTTGGTCATTTTCTGGGAATATTCCGCCCAAAGAATATGCTTTGCTCATTTATAAAAATAGTAGTTCACAACTAATCCACTGGAGGGAGACATTTTCCATTCATTCAATGTTTTCAAACCTGCCGCTCAATTGAAATTCAGCCAGTTTTAAATTGCTTTCTCAAAGAAATTCAGTGTGAATGTGGAACATGAGACACAGAAAAGGAGAATTTTACCCCAAATAGGTTTATATGTCTTTCATCCAATTGCAACATACATTTCCCAGATGGGAAATAGTTCTAGGTAAGAAAATTTAGTCAGTAAATAAGTGTAATGTTGAGCAGGAAAGTTGACACATTTTCTTTTTACAACGTCATGTGGAACAGGTGCTTTCTGCTTTACATCCCGAGGAGATGTAGCATTCATTTGACTGAGGGGCTGATTGTTCAATGATCAGGTATCAGACTGTGCCTCTTACTTCCCAGGCACTGAACCCATTATGATCATAACACAGAGAGCAGTTACCGAATAAAGCCATCGCAGAGGGCATATATTAGAATCCAAATCCACAGAATCTCTGCAGTGCAGAAGGAGGCCATTTGGCCCATCGAGTCTGCACTGACCCTCGGAAAGAGCACCCAACATAGACCCACTCCACTGCCCTATCCCCGTAACCCCACCTAACCTGCACATCTTTGGACTGTGGGAGGAAACCGGAGCACCCGGAGGAAACCCACGCACACACGGGGAGAACGTGCAGACTCCGCACAGACAGTGACCCAAGGCTGGAATTGAACCCCGGTTCCTGGAGCTGTGACGCAGCAGTGCTAATCATTGCCACCGTGCTGCCTCAATATTGGTAAAACTCTTCCATAAAATTCGAAATATTTTAATGAGTCAGAACCTGGTTTTTGAATTGAGCCTGCTGTGAGTTGGGAACACTCCTGCCTCGGTTGTACATTCCAGTTCCACTCTAGGTTGGCACTTCAATGCCATACGGAGGGAGCGCTGCCGTGTCAGAGGTGCCGTTTTTCAGAAGTGACTTTAAACTGAAGCCCCCATCTGTTCCCTCAAGTAGATGTGAAAAACCCTAAGGCACATTTTGGAAGTGGAACTTTTGTGTCTCTCTCTGTTCCGGAGAAGGTGAGGGAAGCAGAATCGGAATATTTTTAAGGCAGAGGAGGATAGATTTTTGTTACTCAAAGTGGGTGATGGGTTATTGGGAGTTGGCAGAGGCCGATTGAAAGTTACAATCAGATCAGGCATGATCTTATTAAACGGCGGAGCAGGTTTTATTGGCGGTAAATTGCGTTGGGACGTCCGGTGGTTGTGAACTCGCAGTAGAAATTTGAATCTTCTTGCTGGAGATCAAAGTCGATACCGGTACTAAATCTCTGATCAGCCAATGTCTGAGCAGCTGTCAGAGTGACACTAAACTGCATTGGCTGTTCCTCGCCCATCAGGGTGCGTCATGAAGGGCAATTTACAGAGTCCGGGTGGAAGGTATTTCCACTCTTGTAATTTGCAAAACACTTTTAAACAGCTAATCAGAAGGTGATGGAAGCATTTAGCAGAGGCCAGGCCCATCGTACAAGGAACGACAGTGACTCTCACACAGTTACAGCAGGGTCACCAACTCAGCCTCTTGCCAGGGGTCAGATTTGTGGGGCGAGGAGACGCTGAGGGCTGGAATCTTCGCTGCTCGATGCCGGAAGCGAGATTTACAATTCGGCGGAGAGTCGTCCCGCTGACGGTGGCAGCAAAGTGCATACCCCTCGCCAGCCAGGTACACACCCCTCGCCAGCCGGGTACACACCCCTCGCCAGCCGGGTACACACCCCTCGCCAGCCAGGTACACACCCCTCGCCAGCCAGGTACACACTCCTCGCCAGACAGGTACACACCCCTCGCCAGCCAGGTACACACCCCTCGCCAGCCAGGTACACACCCCTCGCCAGCCAGGTACACACCCCTCGCCAGCCGGGTACACACCCCTCGCCAGCAAGGTACACACCCCTCGCCAGCCGGGTACACACCCCTCGCCAGCAAGGTGCACACTCCTCGCCAGCCAGGTACACACCCCTCGCCAGCCGGGTACATACCCCTCGCCAGCCAGGTACACACCCCTCGCCAGCCAGGTACACACCCCTCGCCAGCAAGGTGCACACTCCTCGCCAGCCAGGTACACACCCCTCGCCAGCCGGGTACATACCCCTCGCCAGCCAGGTACACACCCCTCGCCAGCCAGGTACACACCCCTCGCCAGCAAGGTGCACACTCCTCGCTAGCCAGGTACACACCCCTCGCCAGCCAGGTACACATCCCTCGCCAGCCGGTTACACACCCCTCGCCAGCCAGGTACATACCCCTCGCCAGCCAGGTACACACCCCTCGCCAGCCGGGTACATACCCCTCGCCAGCCAGGTACACACCCCTCGCCAGCCAGGTACATACCCCTCGCCAGCCAGGTACATACCCCTCGCCAGCCAGGTACATACCCCTCACTCCTCGCCAGCAAGATACACACTCCTCGCCAGCAAGGTACACACCCCTCGCCAGCCAGGTACATACCCCTCGCCAGCCAGGTACACACCCCTCGCCAGCCAGGTACACACCCCTCGCCAGCCAGGTGCCCATCCCTCGCCAGCCAGGTACACACTCCTCGCCAGCCAGGTGCCCATCCCTCGCCAGCAAGGTACACACTCCTCGCCAGCAAGGTACACACCCCTCGCCAGCCAGGAACACACTCCTCGTCAGCTAGGTGCACACTCCTCGCCAGCAAGGTACACACTCCTCGCCAGCCAGGTACATACCCCTCGCCAGCAAGGTACACACCCCTCAGCAGCAAGGTACACACCCCTCGCCAGCCAGGTACATACCCCTCACCAGCCAGGTCCACACCCCTCACCAGCAAGGTACACACCCCTCACTCCTCGCCAGCCAGGTACACACCCCTCGCCAGCAAGGTGCACACTCCTCGCCAGCCAGGTACACACCCCTCGCCAGCAAGGTGCACACTCCTCGCCAGCAAGGTACACACCCCTCACCAGCAAAGTGCACATCCCTCGCCAGCAAGGTACACACTCCTCGCCAGCAAGGTACACACCCCTCGCCAGCCAGGTGCCCATCCCTCGCCAGCCAGGTACACACCCCTCGCCAGCAAGGTACACACTCCTCGCCAGCAAGGTACACACCCCTCGCCAGCCAGGTACACACTCCTCGCCAGCAAGGTACACACTCCTCGCCAGGAAGGTACACACTCCTCGCCAGCCAGGTCCACACCCCTCACCAGCCAGGTGCACACTCCTCACCAGCAAGGTACACACCCCTCACTCCTCGCCAGCCAGGTACACACCCCTCGCCAGCCAGGTACACAACCCTCGCCAGCAAGGTGCACACTCCTCGTCAGCTAGGTGCACACTCCTCGCCAGGAAGGTACACACTCCTCGCCAGCCAGGTACATACCCCTCGCCAGCAAGGTACACACCCCTCACCAGCCAGGTCCACACCCCTCACCAGCCAGGTGCACACTCCTCACCAGCAAGGTACACACCCCTCACTCCTCGCCAGCCAGGTACACACTCCTCGCCAGCAAGGTGCACACTCCTCGCCAGCAAGGTACACACCCCTCGCCAGCAAGGTACACACCCCTCGCCAGCCAGGAGCACACTCCTCGCCAGCAAGGTACACACTCCTCGCCAGCCAGGTACACACTCCTCGCCAGCAAGGTGCACACTCCTTGCCAGCAAGGTACACACCCCTCGCCAGCCAGGTACACACCCCTCGCCAGCAAGGTACACACTCCTCGCCAGCAAGGTGCACACTCCTCGCCAGCCAGGTACACACCCCTCGCCAGCCAGGTACACACCCCTCGCCAGCCAGGTACACACTCCTCGCCAGCAAGGTACACACTCGTCGCCAGCCAGGTGCACACCCCTCGCCAGCAAGGTACACTCTCCTCGCCAGCAAGGTACACACCCCTCGCCAGCCAGGTACACACCCCTCGCCAGCCAGGTACACACCCCTCGCCAGCAAGGTACACACCCCTCGCCAGCCAGGTACACACCCCTCGCCAGCCAGGTACACACCCCTCGCCAGCCAGGTACACACTCCTCGCCAGCAAGGTACACACTCGTCGCCAGCCAGGTGCACACCCCTCGCCAGCAAGGTACACACTCCTCGCCAGCAAGGTACACACCCCTCGCCAGCAAGGTGCACTCTCCTTGCCAGCAAGGTGCACACTCCTCACTCCTCGCCAGCTAGGTGCACACTCCTCGCCAGCAAGGTGCATTCTCCTCTCCAGCAAGGTGCACACTCCTCACTCCTCGCCAGCTAGGTGCACACTCCTCGCCAGCAAGGTGCACACTCCTCGCCAGCAAGGTGCACACCCCTCGCCAGCAAGGTACACACTCCTCGCCAGCAAGGTGCACACTCCTCGCCAGCTAGGTACACACCCCTTGCCAGCCAGGTACACACTCCTCGCCAGCAAGGTGCACACTCCTCGCCAGCCAGGTACACACCCCTCGCCAGCCAGGTACACACCCCTCGCCAGCAAGGTACACACTCGTCGCCAGCCAGGTGCACACCCCTCGCCAGCAAGGTACACACCCCTCGCCAGCAAGGTGCACACTCCTCACTCCTCGCCAGCTAGGTGCACACTCCTCGCCAGCAAGGTGCACACTCCTCACTCCTCGCCAGCTAGGTGCACATCCCTCGCCTGCAAGGTACACACTCCTCTCCAGCAAGGTACACACTCATCGCCAGCCAGGTGCACACTCCTCTCCAGCAAGGTGCACACTCCTCTCCAGCAAGGTACACACTCATCGCCAGCAAGGTGCACACTCCTCACTCCTCTCCAGCAAGGTGCACACTCCTCTCCAGCAAGGTACACACTCATCGCCAGCAAGGTGCACACTCCTCACTCCCCGCCAGCTAGGTACACACTCCTCGCCAGCAAGGTACACACTCCTCGCCAGCAAGGTACACACTCCTCGCCAGCAAGGTGCATACTCCTCTCCAGCAAGGTACACACCCCTCGCCAGCCAGGTACACACTCCTCGCCAGCAAGGTACACACTCCTCTCCAGCAAGGTACACACTCCTCGTCAGCAAGGTACACACTCCTCGCCAGCAAGGTACACACCCCTCGCCAGCCAGGTACACATTCCTCGCCAGCAAGGTACACACTTGTCGCCAGCCAGGTGCACACCCCTCGCCAACAAGGTACACACCCCTCGCCAGCCAGGTACACACCCCTCGCCAACAAGGTACACACTCCTCACTCCTCACCAGCCAGGTGCACACTCCTCTCCAGCAAGGTACACACTCATCGCCAGCCAGGTGCACACTCCTCACCAGCCAGGTGTACACTCCTCTCCAGCAAGGTACACACTCATCGCCAGCCAGGTGCACATCCCTCTCCAGCAAGGTACACACTCATCGCCAGCCAGGTGCACATCCCTCTCCAGCAAGGTACACACCCCTCGCCAGCCAGGTGCACATCCCTCGCCAGCAAGGTACACACCCCTCGCCAGCCAGGTGCACATCCCTCTCCAGCAAGGTACACACTCATCGCCAGCAAAGTGCACACTCCTAACCAGCAAGGTACACACTCATTGCCAGCAAGGTGCACACTCCTCGCCAGCAAGGTGCACATCCCTCGCCAGCCAGGTACACACTCCTCGCCAGCAAGGTGCTCACTCCTCGCCAGCAAGGTGCTCACTTCTCGCCAGCGAGGCGCATACTCCTCGCCAGCAAGGTGCTCACTCCTCGCCAGCAAGGTACACACTCCTCGCCAGTGGCCCCTGCAAAACTGTGAGTTGCAGGGATTTAATTAACCAGCTGGACCTGCGATACTGCACCCCCCCCCCTCAGGTGGGCGCCACGTGGGTGTGAATTGATATTTCTAAGCGGGGACCGGGCACCCTGGCCATTGAGGGGGAGCAAGGAGGTAAATAAACTTTTGAAACTTTTTGGTGAGTGTATGCTTGGACGTCAGGGGGAGCGGAGAACGACTTTGTAACAAGTGCTGGACTCGGGGTGACTCCCTCGGGATCGGGGTGCCCCGGCTGACACCCCCACTGCTGCATAAACTCATTTAAACCCACCCCCTAGCTGCAACTTACAGGCCCCCTGGCTGCTGAGGCTGCTGACAGTATGCTGGACAGGCTCTGAGGGCTCCTGGTCATGAGGAAGCCCACCCAGCCCCTCTGGAAACCCTCCTATCCCAGCAGTATCGCCAAGGGAATGGGCATGACCAAGCTCAATCGCCGGCCCACCAGGTGCTGCCACTCCTCAGAAGCACAGCCCCACTGCAGGGGAAGCAGGGGATTAGCAGGAGCTCACCCCAAACAAAGGACACGTGCACCGTGGCCTTTGACACCCTCCTGGCACACAGCCCCTCCCAGAGTAGAAGCCTCTCCAGTGACACTATCAGCCAGCCCATCCCTGAGGATCGCGAGATGTCTCCAAGCCCGGCCTGTCCAGTGCGTCCCTGATCCCATCCATCCTGCTCCCAGCCAGGAAACCTGACCAGCTCCTTGTCATAATCTGTGCGTTAAACCCAGGCTCCCCATAACATCACAGCTAAGGTCCCAGTGAGCACACACATCCCTCTCTCTCACCCCCATCTGTCAGACCTGCCCGCACACCAGGATCTTAGCATGGAGACAACTGGCAACACAAGTTGACCGTCTCCACCGCACCTTCCTGTTGGGAAAATGCAGCGTCCGGCTCTGTGTCGCGCCCTCTGACCTGAGATACCTTTAGCAGCTGTCCGCTGGATGGGCCCGGCCAAGTTTCGGGTGTCTCAGGTGGCAACCTATCAGCCTGTTCTACCCGTCGTTCATGAGATGTGCCAATGGCGAGGCTTCGGAAGCGCTGAGGTGTCCCAGCACCTACCCCTGCGGGACGCACCGGCATGGGCCCCATCACTTCCTCCTCCCTCAGGGTGCTTGATGGCCCCCGGACCACTCCATGGGCTGGAGTGAGCTCTGGTGGCGCTGCCAGTCCTGGAGGCTCGCCCTCTTTCGGAGGGTTGGTGCAGACTCTCAGGGCTGAATGGCCTCCTTCTGCACTGTAAGAATTCTGTGGTTATGTGGGGCCTGACGGGACAGGGCGATCCAGAAGGGAGGGAATTGGGGGCTGCTAAAGGCATTAAGGGGGGGGGGGCATTTGGTGACCTCATAGAGGGGTGTCGCTCATGTGGAGGAGGGTCCCTGGTCTGGTGATTGGGGTGCCGATCTTTGCCGACAGGAGCGGGAGGGGGGTGCTGTAGAGTTGTTCTGAGATTAGGATTGTTTTCGTTGGAAAGACGGAGGTTGAGGGGGGACCTGATTGAGGTCTACAAAATTATGAGGTATGGACAGGGTGGACAGCAACAAGCTTTTCCCAAGAGTGGGCTTGTCAGTTACAAGGGGTCACGATTTCAAGGTGAGAGGGGGAAAGTTTAAGGGAGATGTGTGTGGAAAGTTTTTTACGCAGAGGGTGGTGGGTGCCTGGAACGCTTTACCAGCGGAGGTGGTAGAGGCGGGCACGATAGCATCATTTAAGAAGCATCTAGACAGGTATATGAATGGGCGGGAACAGAGGGAAGTAGACCTTGGAAAATAGGAGACAGGTTTAGATAAAGGATCTGGATCGGCGCAGGCTGGGAGGGCCGAAGGGCCTGTTCCTGCGCTGTAATTTTCTTTGTTCTTTGTTCTTTGAGATCAAGATGCCCTTTAAACAGCCACATTGGGCTCAGCTCTGCTTCGTTCTCCACAGCTGCCAAATCTGCTGAGTTATTTTTCCCAGCATTTGCTGTTTTTAACAGACAAATTCCAGGTGCTTAGTAATATTAATATTTGATGACTTTTAAGAAGATTTAAATCAGTTCCTTTGACTTAAAGTTACCCGCATGTTAATCAGATTCTGTGTAATCCAATGATGCTCGAAGGTTAGGGTTTGGACAAGCCATTTGTATCAATCTGGCCAAGTGAGAAAGCTGCAAGAAGTTGCAGAAAGCCAGAAATAAATGCAGAATATTGCAGATAGACAGATCCTCAGCATTATCTCCAAGGTCAGAGGAAAATGGAGCCGTTGAGGTTCCAGCTCCTCATTACAACCTTGTCAGGAGCTCTGATAAGGTTAACTGCCCATTTTCATCTCAGCAGAATTTTCTGATTTATTTTGGATGCAACAGAGGAGGATGTGGAAGTTCCTGCTCGCCCGCTTCAATCTCACCCCCCAAGCGGTGCTGACTCGGCACACGTCATCTACAAAACACCACATCTACAAAACACCACATCTACAAAACACCACATCTACAAAACACCACATCTACAAAAGAGCTGGTGAAAGAATAAAAGAAATGACTCGGCCCTCCCGCAGCACCATCTGGAATCCTGTTTCGGGCAGAAGGAGCAGATGGTGAACCCAGTCACAACAATGGTTCCCACCACGGGACCCCGCTAATTGCTTCAATGAATAAAGATAATGACTGTGTATTGTCCCCTCTCTGCACCGCGTGCTCCAGTGTTCACGTGACGGAGAAAACCACCTCTCGGCCTGATGTTACGTTGAGCGCAATTTCATGCCTGTAGCTAAGCTGGAGGAGGAGGGATAAAGAATCACTTCTCATTAGATCGGAAACAGCCCGATCCCCTACCAGCCTCCCCGAACAGGCGCCGGAATGTGGCGACTAGGGGGCTTTTCACAGTAACTTCATTTGAAGCCTACTCGTGACAATAAGCGATTTTCATTTCATTTCGTTTTCATTTTCAAACTCTAACCAGGAGCTCAGGAACAAATGAGGTGCAGCAACCGTGTTCAACATCTTTCAAATTAATGGAGCCCGCAATTTGTTCAAATGTGGGGTTGGAGTGTGGGATGGTCTAGTTCTGAGGATGACCCAATTTCTGTTCGCCAAACCTGTAACCTGTAACCTGTGCATGCATTAGTAACCCATCTTAACAGTATCATATTTAATTTAAGAGGAATATTTCTGCCAAACAGCTGCTGAATGAACAGCACCTTCCCTTTAAATGGAGATTGTTTGAGAGATTAGGATGCTGTTAAAGTTAACAAATTTTCCGAGTTCGTTCAGAACTGTGCCAAAAATCTCCAGCCTATCGAGCTGCCTGTTAAAGGCTGAGCAAACTTTGCAAAAGAAAATATTTTGCTCGGTCTGAATCAGGTGGAAATTAACATCAAATAGATTCCATGATGACCCGTCAGTGCCGAATAACTAACACTTGCTCTGCTGCTCACAGTTAGCAAACTGCGCTGCCCAAAGTGATGCCACCAATTTGTCTGCAAAAGCTGAATTTGTCACTGGATTGGAAACAATTACACTTATCAATGGGGAATAAAGAACTGCTGGAAATCACAGGTGTTTTAAGAATCAATGACAATTAGAATCTATTGGAAAATAGTTCTGTTGCTGAAATTGTGCTGTGAAACACTCGTGCTGAACATGTTCAAACCGAGTTCTTCCGCCAGAGTTTTAACAAAGGGGTAAACTATTAGATTTAACTGGGTCAGAGCCTTTGCTGAAACAGCAACAAAGGAATTCTGTACAACATGGTTAATGTGTTTGACACTAATCCCGCACAGATCTCAACACTAATGCAGGCACAGGTTACAGGTTTAAAGTGAGTTCGATGAAGTTAAGTGCAAGGTCTTACACTGCTGATGGATAACGTCAAACTAACTCGAGGAGAAAGACATTTTTGAAGTTCTCACACAGTAAAACATCTGAAGATGCTTCACAGCACTATTATTCAGTAAAGTTTGGCACCTTGATATTCGAACAGAGAAAAGTAGTGAGGCAGAGTTACTTACGATGAGAGCGAGTGTCCAAGTGGTTGTGTCATCTACCCAGCGACAGGGTTAAAGACATCAGCTCTGGGCTGGAGAGGAACTTGCAGTGAGAGGGGAGGATCCAGGAATTATGGTCCACATGGCTACCAGTGACATAGGTAGGACTAGGAAAGAGCTTTGGCATGTTTAATAGCGAGGGGCTAAATTAAGAAGTAGAATCTCATGTAGGCTTACATTAACACTGCAATGAAGTTACTGTGAAAAGCCCCTAGTCGCCACATTCCGGCACCTGTTCGGGTACACAGAGGGAGAATTCAGAATGTCCAATTCACCTAACAAGCATGTTTTTCAGGATTTGTGAGAGGAAACCGGAGCACCCGGAGGAAACCCACGCAGACACGGGGAGAATGTGCAGACTCCGCACAGACAGTGACCCAAGCCGGGAATCGAACCTGGGATCCTGGCGTTGTGAAGCAACAGTGCTAACCACTGTGCTACCGTGGTACCGTCACAACTCCTCCATCCAGCAGCCTCCGCACCTGGCACCCACTGTACATGGCAACCTCTCCACTCGACCTTCCTCTGTACCCAGAAGCCTCTGTACCATTCGGCAGTCGCAATGCTAGGGAGCAGGAATTCCAACTTCCGGCACACTTTCTCCCAGACCGGATTGGCAGAGGCCGAGAAATGTCCTGAATCTTCATTCCCAACCCCAGAGCAAAAATCCAGTTCCTTGGCCATAAACCCTTAATTCTAAATGCATAGGAATGGGAACAGGAATAAGCCATTCGGCCCATTGAGACTGCTCCACCATTCAATAAGATCATTGCTGATCTGCATGTGGTCTGTGGTCTCACCTCCACCTTGTTATCTGCGCCCCAAAACCCTTGACTCCCCGACCTAACAACAATCTGACGAACTCGGCCTTGAATAAAATCAAAGACCCAGCCTCTACTTCATTCTAGAGAAATTAAGGGAATAGCGTAAAAGAAAATCTATGAAAAGCAGACAATCTGGAAAATGGGGAATAAGGAAAGAAATGGGTGTACAGACTTGCAAGGAGAAGTAACTGACCAAGAACAAAACTTTTGGTCAGTCACTTTTGAAGTGAAAGGCTTTCAAACTGAGTTCAAAGTTGACACTGGAGTCCCTGTTACAACACTGGCTGATTAATTGGAACGGCTCAATGCAGTAAACATCCAGATATCCAGAATTAAATTGTAAAGCCCAGGTGGTACAGACCTTCATGTGAAAGGTCAGAAAACTGCCACTCTTTCCTAACAAAGGTTATGAGAAGGAGGCCATTGTTGCAACAGATGGTCCATTGAATGATTGAGGTTCTATATATTGTTAAGCTCTCTGAACCTACTCCTGAGGCAGTTCACACAATCCCAGAATCGTTGCAGCACAGAAAGAGGCCATTTGGCCCATCGTGTCTGCTCTCCAAACGAGCACCATGATTCAATGCCATGACCCTGCCTTTCCCCCATATCCCTGTACATTGCCTCATCATCTCATCATGTTCTCTTGAAAGCCTCGATTGAAGCTGCCTCCACCACACTTCCAGACCGTGCGTTCCAGACCCCAACTACTCGCCGTGTGAAAAAGACTTTTCTCACATTGTATTTGCTTCTTTTGCAAATCACTTTAACTCTGTGCCCCGCTCGTTCTTAATCCTCTTACGAGCGGGATCAGTTTATCCCCGTTTACTCTGTTCAGACCCCTCATGATTTTGAACATCTCTATCAAATCCCCCCTTGGCCTTCTCTTCTCCCGGAGGAGAATAGTCCCAACCTCTCCAATCTGTCCTCATCACTGAAGTTTCTCATCCCTGGAACCATTTTTGTAAACTTCGGCAATCTGTCCAATGCGTTCACATCCTTCCTATAGCATGGCATCCAGAGTTAGTACACAATATTCTAGCTGAGGGTTAACTAGTGTCTTGTATAAATTCAGCATAATCTCCTTGTTCTCGTACTCTCCGCCCCTACTAATAAAGCCCAGAATACTCTCGGCTTTATTAACTGCTCTCTCCACCTGTCCTTCTAACTTCAATGATCTTTGTACCTTTACACCCCAGGTCCCTCTGCTCCTGCGTCCCCTTAAAAACTTTACCCCCTATCTTATATTGTTTCTCCATATTCTTCCTACCAAAATGCATCACCTCACACTTCTCTCTATTGAACTTCATCTGCTCCGTATCTGCCCACTCCACCAACCTGTCTCTGGCCTATTGACGTTCCCCACTATCCACTTTACAGTTCACAATATTTCCAAGTTTGTGTCATCTGCAAACTTTGAAATTGTCCCCTGCACATCAGGATCTAGATCATTAATATATATCAGAAAATGCAAGGGTCCCAAATCCTATCCTTGGGGAACCTTCCTCCAGCTGGAAAGATATTTCTGTCGGGTCTCACTAACTTGATAGAGTTTTTCGAGGCGGTCACAGAGATGATTGATGCAGGTAGGTCAGTGGATGTTGTCTATATGGACTTCAGTAAGGCCTTTGACAAGGTCCCTCATGGCAGACTGGTACAAAAGGTGAAGTCACACGGGATCAGGGGTAAGCTGGCAATGTGGATACAGAACTGGCTAGGTCATAGAAGGCAGAGAGTAGCAATGGAAGGGTGCTTTTCTAACTGGAGGGCTGTGACTAGTGGTGTTCCGCAGGGATTTTTCAGGGACCTTTGCTGTTCGTAGTATACATAAATGATTTGGAGGAAAATGTAACTGGTCTCATTAGTAAGTTTGCGGACGACTCAAAAGTTGTTGGAATTGAGGCTAGCGATGAGGACTGTCAGAGGATACAGCAGGATTTAGATCATTTGGAGACTTGGGCGGAGAGATGGCTGATGGAGTTTAATCTGGACAAATGTGAGGTAATGCATTTTGGAAGGTCTAATACAAGTAGGGAATATACAGTGAAAGGTAGAACCTCAAGAGTATTGACAGTCAGAGAGATCTAGGTGTACAGGTCCACAGGTCACTGAAAGGGGCAACACAGGTGGAGAAGGTAGTCAAGAAGGCATATGGCATGCTTGCCTTCATTGGCCGGGGCATTGAGTATAAGAATTGGCAAGTCGTGTTGCAGCTGTATAGAACCTTAGTTAGGCCACACTTGGAGCATAGTGTTCAATTCTGGTCGCCACACTACCAGAAGGATGTGGAGGCTTTAGAGAGGGTGCAGAAGAGATTTACCAGAATGTTGCCTGGTATGGAGGGAATTAGCTATGAGGAGCGGTTGAATAAACTTGGTCTGTTCTCACTGGAACGACGGAGGTTGAGGGGCGACCTGATAGAGGTCTACAAAATTATGAGAGGCATAGACAGAGTGGATAGTCAGAGGCTTTTCCCCAAAGTAGAGGGATCAATTACTAGGGGGCATAGTTTTAAGGTGCGAGGGGCAAGGTTTAGAGTAGATGTACGAGGCAGGTTTTTTACACAGAGGGTAGTGGGTGCCTGGAACTTGCTGCCGGAGGAGGTGGTGGAAGCAGGGACGATAGTGACGTTTAAGGGGCATCTTGACAAATACATGAATAGGATGGGAATAGAGGGATACGGACCCAGGAAGTGTAGAAGATTTTAGTTTAGACGGGCAGCATGGTCGGCGCAGGCTTGGAGGGCCGAAGGGCCTGTTCCTGTGCTGTACTTTTCTTTGGTCTTTGCTTCCTGTTATTGAGACAATGTTGCAGCCACGTTGTTACTGCTGCTTTTATTCCCTAAGCTATAACTTTTCTCAGATGTCTGTTGTGTGGTACTGTATCGAATATGTTCTGAAAGTCCAAGTGCACACCACCCTCATTGCCCTCATTTACCCTTTCTGTTCCCCCTCAAAAAAACACCAGTAAGTTACATCAAACACGATTTCTCCTTCAGAAATCCATGCTGGCTCTTCCTAATAAGTCCACATTTTTCCATGTGATTGCTAACTCTGTCCCAAATAATTGTTTCTAGAATCTCGCCCATCGCTAATGCTAAACTGACTGGCAAGGGCGCAATGTTTGCAAATGGTTTGCAAAAAGGTTTGCACTGGAGTGCTGAGCTTGTGGCATTTGAGTGCTACAGTGAGAGTTTGGTGACTGAGGGAGTTAGGTGAAGAGGGAGCAAAGTGCTCCTTACATTTCATTTCCTACATTTATCAAAGAGCGTGAAGGGAGCCAGGAGTTTAGAGTACAGCTGACTGGAAGCAGAGTTGGAGGGCGGCGGTCCAGTTCGTCCACAGGGCAGCTAATTCTGTAAAGTAAGAGGGGATGGAGGCTAGGGCAGTTGCATGCTCCTCCTGTAGGATGTGGGTGGTGAGGGATACCACTGATGTCCCCGCTGACTATACCTGCGGGAAGTGCACCCAACTCCAGCTCCTCAGAGACCGTGTTAAGGAACTGGAGCTGGAGCTGGATGAACTTCGGATCATCCGGGAGGCAGAGGGGGTTATCGAGAAGAGTTACAGGGAGGTAGCCACACCAAAGGTATTGGACAAGAGTAGCTGGGTTACAGTCAGGGGAAATAAAACTAACAGGCAGACAGTGCAGGGATCCCTCGTGGCCGTTCCCCTTCAAAACAAGTATACCATTTTGGATGCTGTTAGGGGGGATGACCTACCGGGGGAAGGCCCCAGCGGCCAGGTCTCTGGTACTGAGTCTGGCTCTGGGGCTCAGAAGGGAAGGGGGGAGCATAGAAAAGCAATCGTAATAGGAGATTCAATGGTTAGGGGAATAGATAGGAGATTCTGTGGTCGCGAGCAAGACTCCCGAAAGATATGTTGCCTCCCAGGGTGCCAGGGCCAGGGATGTCTCGAATCGTGTCTTCAGGATCCTGAAGGGGGAGGGTGAGCAGCCAGAAGTCGTGGTGCACATTGGTACCAACCACGTAGGTAGGAAAAAGGGTGTGGAGGTAATAAACAAGTTTAGGGAGTTAGGCTGGAAGTTAAAGGCCAGGACAGACAGAGTTGTCATCTCTGGTTTGTTGCCCGTGCCATGTGATAGCGAGGCTAGGAATAGGGAGAGAGTGCAGTTGAACACGTGGCTGCAGGAATGGTATAGGAGTGAGGGCTTCAGGTATTTGGATAATTGGAGCGCATTCTGGGGAAGGTGGGACCTGTACAAGCAGGACGGGTTGCATCTGAACCAGAGGGGCACCAATATCCTGGGGGGGAGGTTTTCTAGTACTTTTCGGGAGGGTTTAAACTAATTTGGCTGGGGAATGGGAACCGGATCTGTAGTCCAGCAACTAAGGAAGCCGATATTCAGGACGCCAAAGCGTGTAGTGACGCAGTGGGGAAGGTAACACTGACAAAGGAGAGTACTTGCAGGCAAGGAGATGGGTTGAAGTGTGTATACTTTAATGCAAGAAGCATCAGGAATAAGGTGGGTGAACTTAAGGCATGGATCGGTACTTGGGACTACGATGTGGTGGCCATCACGGAAACTTGGATAGAAGAGGGGTAGAACTGGTTGTTGGAGGTTCCTGGTTATAGATGTTTCAACAAGATTAGGGAGGATGGTAAAAGAGGTGGGGGGTGGCATTGTTGATTAGAGATAGTATAACAGCTGCAGAAAGGCAGTTCGAGGGGGATCTGCCTACTGAGGTAGTATGGGTTGAAGTGAGAAATAGGAAAGGAGCAGTCACCTTGTTGGGAGTTTTCTATAGGCCCCCCAATAGCAGCAGAGATGTGGAGGAACAGATTGGGAAACAGATTTTGGAAAGGTGCAGAAGTCACAGGATAGTAGTCATGGGTGACTTCAACTTCCCAAACATTGGGCGAAATTCTCCCAAAACGGGAGAAATCGTCAAACTGCCGTAAAACCCGGGCGGGTTTTACGGCATCGCGCCCCTTCCCGACGGGGGACCGATTCTGGTCCCCCGTCGGGGCTAGCAGCCCGACGTCGGAGGCTCCGACAAGTCGGGCTTAACGAAAATCGTTAAGCCCGCTTGTCGGACTTAGCGCCGGCTGACGCGTCATATGACGTCAGCCGCGCATGCGCAGGTGGGAAGACTCCACCCGCGCATGCGCGGGTGACGTCATCGCGTTTTTGCGCGAAACCCGCGCATGCGCGGTCCGGGTTGCCCCTCAGCCGCCCCGTGTATTGATACTGCGGGGCGGCGGAAGGACAAATAGTGCGCGGGCATCGGGCCCGCTGCCCGCGATCGGTGGGCACCGATCGCGGGCCCATGGCACCCTTGGCACGGCCGTGGTACTGCCGTGCCAATCGGTGCCATGGTTATTTTTTTCCAGGTGGTCACGACGTTTTTACGAACGGCAGGACCAGGTGTGTTTGCCGTTCGTAAAAAGGTCGTAAAGGGCTGGGACTTCGGCCCTTCTAACAGCTGTGAATCGCTGCCGGCCGTAAAAAAAACGGCGGCAGCGATTCGTGTCGGGATTTCGGGGGGGGGGGGGGGGAGAATAGCGGGAGGGCGTCAAAAAAGTCGGGAAGGCCCTCCCGCTATTCTCCCACCCGTCGTGGGGGGGGGAGAATTTCGCCCATTGAGTGGAAACTCTTTAGATCAAATAGTTTGGATGGGGTAGTGTTTGTGCAGTGTGTCCAGGACGCTTTTCTAACACAGTATGTAGATTGTCCGACCAGAGGGGAGGCCATATTGGATTTAGTACTTGGTAATGAACCAGGGCAGGTGATAGATTTGTTAGTGGGGGAGCATTTTGGAGGTCGTGACCACAATTCTGTGACTTTCACTTTAGTTATGGAGAGGGATAGGCGCGTGCAACAGGGCAAGGTTTATAATTGGGGGAAGGGTAAATACAATGCTGTCAGACAAGAATTGAAGTGCAGAAGTTGGGAACATAGGCTGTCAGGGAAGGACACAAGTGAAATGTGGAACTTGTTCAAGGAACAGGTACTGCGTGTCTTTGATATGTATGTCCCTGTCAAGCAGGGTAGAGATGGTCGAGTGAGGGAACCATGGTTGACAAGAGAGGTTGAATGTCTTGTTAAGAGGAAGAAGGAGACTTATGTAAGGCTGAAGAAACAAGGTTCAGACAGGGCGCTGGAGGGATACAAGATAGCCAGGAGGGAACTGAAGAAAGGGATTCGGAGAGCTAGGAGAGGGCATGAAAAATCTTTGGCAGGTAGGATCAAGGAAAACCCCAAGGCCTTTTACACATATGTGAGAAATATGAGAATGACTAGAGCGAGGGTAGGTCCGATCAAGGACAGTAGTGGGAGATTGTGTATTGAGTCTGAAGAGATAGGAGAGGTCTTGAATGGAGAAGGATGAGGGGCGACTTGATAGAGGTTTATAAGATGATTAAGGGAATAGATAGAGTAGACAGTCAGAGACTTTTTCCCCGGGTGGAACACACCATTACAAGGGGACATAAATTTAAGATAAATGGTGGAAGATATAGAGAGGATGTCAGAGGTAGGTTCTTTACCCAGAGAGTAGTGGGGGCATGGAAAGCACTGCCTGTGGAAGTAGTTGAGTCGGAAAAGTTAGGGACCTTCAAGCGGCTATTGGATAGGTACATGGATTAGGGTAGAATAATGGAGTGTCGGTTAACTTCTTAAGGGCAGCACGGTAGCATTGTGGATAGCACAATTGCTTCACAGCTCCAGGGTCCCAAGTTCGATTTCGACTTGGGTCACTGTCTGTGTGGAGTCTGCACATCCTCCACGTGTGTGCGTGGGTTTCCTCCGGGTACTCCGGTTTCCTCCCACAGTCACAAAGATGTGCAGGTTGGATGGATTGGCCGTGAAAAATTGTCTATGATTAACCTAGGACAAAAGTTCGGCGCAACATCGTGGGCCGAGGGGCCTGTTCTGTGCTGTATTTCTCTATCTATCTATCAAATCTCCAGCCCTCTGGCATCTCCTCTGACTCTGGAGAAGACTGGAATATTATGGCCAGCACTCCCACAATTTCCATTCTCACTTCCTTCAATATCCTTGCATGTATCTCATCCGTTCGCAGTGCCTTGTCAACTTTCTCTTTTTATTCAGCTAAGGGGCAAGTGAGCATGGCCAATCCACCTACGTTGCACACCTTTGGATTGTGGGGGTGAGACCCACGCAGACACAGCTTTCAGTACCGACAGTCCATTCGATACCTCTCTTTATCAATCTTGAAACCTTCTAGGGGCAGTTTCCTACTTTATCACCATTTTATGGGTAACATCTATCTCCTTGGTAAAAATGGGTGCAAATTATTAATTTAATGCCTCAGCAATGCCCCCAACCTCCATGTGATTATGTCCTTTTCGGTCCCTATTCCTTCTTTTATGTTTGATATGTGTGGAACTGGGACTAGGCTGACAAGACACAGGTCAGGAACAGAAACTGTCACATTAGGGCCCTGGCTGGATTCTTGATTAATCATCCCGGATAAACAGGTGTATCCTGTTATTCCCATTAACAGGTTGGGGTCTGGATGGGACAACGGACAATGGTGGGTGTAACCCTTGACCCAATGGTAGCAGACCAGTATAAAGAAAGGAACATCAGAACAAATGTTCACCGATAACCTGGGAGTCCCCCCCCAACCCCCCCCCCCCCCCACACACTTTGTTAAGTGAGAGAATTGTGAATAAAATTGTGAATAAACGTGTGATGTACCATCAATTGAACGTGAGACGAGTTGCTGTACAAAAGTATGGCTTTAATCAGCTAGATGTTAGCCCTGCGGTCGATTACAGTATATGGACGACCGCTGGGAGTACTGGGTATTTATACCCTGCCCTGGAGGCGGGGTTAACTCAGCCTCTCGACCAATCGGGGAGCCGTCACATGACTGGTCTCAACCAATCGGTCGAGAGGCACATGATCGACCAGGGCCAATGGTAAGCCGGTGTTCTGCACCAGTGGCAGGCAGCTATGCTAATCATACCATCACATTCACCCCTTGCGGAGAAAGAAGCCGGGGGGGGGGGGGGGGGGGGGGGGGTTGTCAACGAGAGCTGGGGGGGGGGGTCTGGTGGTATGAGTAGTAGTGAGAGAAGGAAAAAAAAGGTATCCTTGGCTTCCCACTGGCCCAGACATTTAGCAACAGTACATACTGTCCATACAAGGTCCATGGTGGTGTTGAAAGTTAAATGGACTCGATCAGCCTTTTCGTTGCCCGTGACGTCCTGGCAGACCACCGCAGTGGAGTTGGTGACGCTGGTTCAGCCGATGGTGGTGGTTCCGCTGATGTCCTGGAGTCCGGGAGCGATGGTCCTTGAACTGTCTCCGTAACCCGGGCTGGTGGTGGAGACGCCATGGATGGGGGAGGGGTGGCCTGGGTGGGGCACTGGGGGAAAAAGAACAGGAGGGGGGTCTGTGGTAAAGGGGGGAGGGACGCACGCCGGCGGGTGCCAGGTCCCGGAGGGAGACCGTGTCCTGCCGACCGTCGGGGAACTCCACATACGCGTACTGCGGGTTAGCGTGGAGTAACTGGACTTGTTCCACCAACGGGTCGGACTTGTGCACCCGCACATTCTTCCGGAGCAAAATGGGTCCGGGGCGGCCAGCCACGTCGGGAGAGGGGATCCGGAGGACGACTTCCTGGGGAAAACAAGAAGACGTTCATGAGGTGTCTGATTTGTTGTGGTACAGAGGAGTGAGCGGATAGAATGTAGGGCATCGGGGATAACCTCTTGCCATCGGGAAATAGGGAGATCGCTGACCGGAGGGCCAGTAGGATGGTCTTCCAGATGGTACCATTCTCCCGCTCGACCTGTCCGTTACCCCGGGGGTTATAGCTGGTCGTCCTGCTAGAGGCAATGCCCCTGTTGAGCAGGAATTGACGCAGCTCGTCGCTCATAAATGAGGACCCCGATCGCTATGTATGTATGCGGGGTAGTCGAACACGGAGAAGATGGAGAGGAGGGCCTTAATGACGGTCGATGTGGTCATGTCGGGGCAGGGAATGGTGAAGGGGAAGCGGGAGTATTCATCGATTACCGTCAGGATGTAAATACTACGGTTGTTAGAGGGAAGGGGCCCCTTGATGTCAATGCTGAGACGTTCGAAGGGGTGGGATGCTTTGATCAGATGCGCGCGCTCGGGGCGGTAGAAGTGCGGTTTGCACTCGGCGCAAATGTGGCAGTCACGGGTTACTGTCCTGACTTCCTCGATGGAGTAGGGCAGGTTGCGGGTCTTTATGAAATGGTAGAAACGGGTCACCCCTGGATGGCAGAGGTCCGCGTGGAGGGAGCGGAGGCGGTCTATCTGCGCGCTGGCGCAGGTACTGCGAGACAGGGCATCAGGAGGCTCATTGAGCTTCCCAAGACGATACAAGATATCGTAGTTGTACGTGGACAACTCGATCCGCCACCGTAAGATCTTGTCATTCTTGATCTTGCCCCTTTGTGCATTATCAAACATGAAGGCCACTGACCGTTGGTCTGTGAGGAGGGTAAACCTCCTGCCGGCCAAATAGTGCCTCCAATGTCGCACGGCTTCGACTATGGCCTGGGCTTCCTTTTCCACAGAGGGGTGGCGGAGTTCGGAAGCCTGGAGGGTTCTGGAGAAGAAGGCCACGGGTCTGCCCGCTTGGTTCAGGGTGGCTGCCAGAGCTACTTCTGATGCATCGCTCTCGACCTGGAAGGGGAGGGACTCGTCGATGGCGCGCATCGTGGCCTTTGCAATGTCCGATTTGATGCGGCTAAAGGCCTGGCAGGCCTCTGTCAACGGCAGGAAGGTCGGGGTTTGAATGAGCGGACGGGCCTTGTCGGCGTAGTTGGGAACCCATTGGGCATAATATGCGAAGAACCCAGGCAGCGTTTGAGGGATTTGAGGGTATTGGGGAGATGGAGTTCCATCAGGGGGCGCATGCGTTCAGGGTCGGGGCCTATCACTCCATTACGCACTACGTAGCCGAGGATTGCTAGACGGTCGGTGCTAAACACGCACTTATCCTTATTGTAAGTTAGGTTAAGGAGTTTTGCGGTTTGGATGGATTTCTGGAGGTTGGCGTCATGGTCCTGCTGGTCGTGGCCGCAGATGGTGACATTATCGAGATACAGGAAGGTAGCCCGTGATCCGTACTTGTCGACCATTCGGTCCATCTCCCGTTGGAAGACCGAGACCCCATTTGTGACACCGAATGAAACCCTGAGGAAGTAGTAGAGGCGCCCATCAGCCTCGAACGCGGTGTACTTGCGGTCACTCACGCGGATGGGGAGCTGGTGATAGGCGGACTTGAGGTCCACAGTGGAGAAGACCTTGTATTTCGCAATCTCGTTTACCATGGCGGAAATACGGGGGAGAGGATACGCGTCCAGTTGCGTAAACCGGTTGATGGTCTGGCTGTAGTCGATGGCCATCCGGTTTTTCTCCCCAGTCCGGACCACCAGCACTTGGGCTCGCCAGGGACTGTTGTTGGCCTCGATGAGCCCTTCCTTCAGCAACCTCTGGACCTCGGACCTGATGAAGGTCCGGTCCTGGGCGCTGTACCGTCTGCTCCGTGTGGCGACGGGTTTGCAATCGGGGGTGAGATTAGCAAACAGGGAGGGGGGGTCCACTTTGAGGGACGCGAGACTGCAGACCGTGAGGGGGGGCATAGGGCCGCCGAATTGGAAGGTCAAGCTCTGCAGGTTGCACTGGAAGTCCAGTCCTAGGAGTGCCGGTGCGCAAAGGTCGGAGAGGACAAGGGGTTTATAATTTTTATAAACCTTCCCTTGGACCGTGAGGTCCGCGATGCAGCACCCGGTGATGCAGACGGAGTGCGAACCTGAGGCTAACCCGATTTTGTGTTTTACAGGGTGGACAGGGAGCGCGCAACGTCTTACCGTGCCAGGGTGTACGAAGCTTTCCGTGCTCCCGGAGTCCAGCAGGCAGCCCGTCTCATGGCCGTTGAGGTGGATTAGCGTCGTCGTTTTGGCGAGCGTGCGTGGATGTAACTGGTCGAGCTGAATGGCCGCGAGCCGTGGAGAAGATCCATCGTCGTAGTCGTCGTCGGCCGAGTAGGTGCTGGCAGCACCTTGTGTGCCAGTCCAGGATGGCGGCGCCCAGGACCCGCACGTGGCGTCCGGGGCCCAAGATGGCGGCGCCCGTGGGACCCGCACGTGGCGTCCGGGGCCCAAGATGGCGGCGCCCGTGGGACCCTCGTGGTTGCTGGGGGCGGGGTTAGCGGTGCCGGCGGGCCGATCGGAGCAGCTGAGAGCGGGGGCAGAGAGGCGTGCAGGCCGGGCGCAGGGGCCCGGGGGTGGGGGGGGGGGGGGGGGGGGGGGGGAGAGATTGGCGCGGTGCGCTGGAAGGGCCCAGAAAGGCCCGGAGGGGGGGATCCCCGGTCGCTGCGCGGCACAGCAGCGACCGATTTGGCCTGGCAGACCGACGAAAAATGGCCCTTCTTTCCGCAGCTCTTACAAAGGGCGGAGCGGGCCGGGCAGCGCGGGCGGGGGTGTTTGGCAAACCCACAGAAATAGCAGCGGGGCCCCGCGGACTTGTCGGGGCGTCCCGCGGCGCAGGCCTGAGGTGGGTCGGGAGCGGCGGATGGCGGTAGGGAAGCATGCCAGGGGGCCCAGGGCGCTGCAGCGCGGCTGGGGACATAGGCGCAGGCGTTTAAGTCGGCGACCTCCAGGGAGGTGGAGAGAGTCCGTGCCTCAGTTAGGCTGAGGTCGTCTTTTTCCAGCAGCAGCTGGCCGATAGCGGCAGACTGCATCCCAGCCACGTAAGCATCTCTGATTAAAAGTTCCATGTGCTCAGTGGCTGAAACTTGGAGGCAGGCGCAATTCCTCCCCAGGACAGCGAGGGCCCGGTAATAATCGCCTAAGGACTCACCGGGGAGCTGTTGTCTGGTAGCCAGCAGCCGGCAGCACGGCAGCATGGTGGTTAGCATAAATGCTTCACAGCTCCAGGGTCCCAGGTTCGATTCCCGGCTGGGTCACTGTCTGTGCGGAGTCTGCACGTCCTCCCCGTGTGTGCGTGGGTTTCCTCCGGGTGCTCCGGTTTCCTCCCACAGTCCAAAGATGTGCGGGTTAGGTGGATTGGCCATGATAAATTGCCCTTAGTGTCCTAAAAAAGTAAGGTTGGGGGGGGGGGGGGTTGTTGGGTTACGGGTATAGGGTGGATACGTGGGTTTGAGTAGGGTGGTCATTGTTCGGCATAACATCGAGGACCGAAGGGCCTGTTCTGTGCTGTACTGTTCTATGTTCTATGTCGGGCGAACACTTGGTTTACCGGCTTAAGAAACTGTCCTTTCAGCTTATCCATGGCCGTGTCGTAATCTTTTTCTTCCCCTATCATCGCGTAGGCCGCCATGCTCACGCTGGAATGGAGAATATGAAGCTTCTGTGCCATGGTGGGGGGGCTGCTTGCGGACGCCAGGTAACCATCGAAACACGCCAGCCAATGTTTGAAGATTTTCGATGCGTTCTGAGTTTGCGGGCTGATGCGGAGGCATTTGGGCTTGATCCGGAGTTCCATCTTCAAAATTCTAGCTGATTAAATTTATGTACCATCAATTGAACGCGAGACGAGTTGCTGTACAAAAGTATGGCTTTAATCAGCTAGATGTTAGCCCTGCGGTCGATTACAGTATATGGACGACCGCTGGGAGTACTGGGTATTTATACCCTGCCCTGGAGGCGGGGTTAACTCAGCCTCTCGACCAATCGGGGAGCCGTCACATGACTGGTCTCAACCAATCGGTCGAGAAGCACATGATCGGGCCAATAGTAAGCCGGTGTTCTGCACCAATGGCAGGCATCTATGCTAATCATACCACCACAACGTGCACCTCATTTGTCCTTTGTTCATCTCGCAAATAAGGGCAGCTGATTAATATACTGGCCGAAGTATCTGAGGTTTTACATGTACAACAGTTGTCTGTCGAAGACTGGAATATTCCTCTTGGTTCTCGACTGTATTTTCCACCTGACACCTGTCATAAGCTCACTTCTTCCTGATCTTAATTTCTACTTATATTTTCATCCAGGCAACTCTAGCTTTAAGGTCTTTGATGTCTGTTTTGTGGAGTCAGTTGAGTTTGCTGCTGAAGAGACGGATTTGTCCCACCAATGTTATTTATCACTGACTGACCACAATGAGCTATCCAGGGAGGACAAAATGCTCCACACCTAGTTAATCAAACTGCTGGAGCGGCGATGGAGCCTATTAGTTTGTGTGGAAGTAAGTTGATGTCCACACTTCAATCTCATTAGCAAGTCATCCTTCCGCTAAGGTGACCCTTCAGTATAGAAGCAGAGATCGATAGTACAGCTCAAGTGTCCTATATTGGAATTTCATCCAGATCCAGTTCTGGAGATTCATTCCATTGTTGAAGATAGTGTTGCCTTACCTTCTTATGTTGACATCATCATCCTTTATTTGATGGGATTCCAATATGGCTGGCTAGGCTAGCATTTATTGCCATCTTTAATTGCCCTTCAAAAGAATGGTGGTGAGCCACCTTCTCGAATCGTTGCAGACCACGTGGTGTAGGTATACCCACATTGCTGTTGGGGAGGGATATTCCAGGATTTTGACTCCGTGACAATGAAGGAACAGCGATATATTTCCACAGCAGGAGGTGAGGAATTTTTAGATGTTCCCATGCTGTCTTTGGGATGGCAGTCATCTTGGGTTTGGAAGGTGCTGTCTAAGGAGCCTTTGTGGCTTCCTGCAGTGCATCTTGTAGATGGTACACTCGGCTGCCACTGTGCGTCGGTGGTGGAGGGAGTGAATGTTTAAGGTGGTGGATTGGGTGCCAATCAAGCGGGCTTCTTTGTCCGGGATCATGTCAAGCTGCTTGAGCTTCACTCACCCAGGCAAGTGGGAATATTCCATCACATTACTGATTTGAGACATGTAGGTGGTGGACAGGCTTTGGTGAGTCAGGAAGTGGTAACTTATAACAGAATTCTAAGCCACTGACCTGCTCTTGTGGCCACAATACCTCTACGACTGGTCCAGTCTCTGCTCAGTGGTAACCCCCAGTGAACATCTCCACTTCTGACCTTATGATGGAGGGAAGGTCATTGATGAAGCAGCTGAAGATGGTTGGGCCTAGAACACTACCCAGAGAACTCCTGCAGTGATGTCACAGGATTGAGATACTTGACCTCCAACAACCACATCCTCCTTCCTTTGTGCCAGGTACGACTCCAACCAGTGGAGAGTTCTCCCCAATTCCCATTGACACCAGTTTAGTGGGGGCTCCCTGTTGCCATACTCGGTTAAATGCTGCTTTGGTGTCAAGGGCAGCCACTCTTACTCTTTTGTCCATGTTTGACAGTACGTTTTGACACTTTTGGCAGTTCCAATGAGCTTCACATTTTATGCATTTTCCTGCACATTCATGCCTACTTTTAAAAAAAAAAAATTTTTATTAAAAATTTTTAAACAACAAATTTTCTCCCAACAGTTAAAGTAAACAAGGTGTACAACTAAACAGAAACAGAAACAGAAATCCCCCCCAATACAAAGTAATACATTAATAACTAATAACAATACAAGAAAGAAAAAGAAATAGCAAACAAACCGTCGCAAAAACAAACCCCCTCAACAAACCTCGAACCCCCTCTCCCCTCGCCCTTCCTCCCCCCCCCCCCCCCGGGGTTGCTGCTGAGACTGACCACCCTCTACCTCTCCGCCAGGAAATCGAGAAAAGGCTGCCACCGCCGGAAGAACCCTTGTACTGACCCCCTCAGGGCAAACTTAACCTTCTCCAGCCTGATGAACCCGGCCATGTCGCTGATCCAGGCCTCCGGGCTCGGGGGCTTCGCGTCCCCCCACTGTAAGAGAATCCTGCGCCGGGCTACTAGAGACGCAAAGGCCAGGATACCGGCCTCTCTCGCCTCCTGCACTCCCGGCTCCGATGCTACCCCAAAGATAGCGAGCCCCCAGCCCAGCTCCACCCTGGAACCGACCACCTTGGACAGAGTCCCCGCCACCCCCTTCCAAAACCCCTCCAACGCCGGACACGCCCAGAACATGTGGGTGTGGTTCGCCGGGCGTCCCGAGCACCTCCCACACCTGTCCTCTCCCCCAAAGAACCGGCTCATCCTGGCCCCAGTCATGTGCGCCCTATGCATCACCTTCAGCTGAATTAAGCTGAGCCGTGCGCAAGAAGAGGATGAGTTCACCCTCCCCAGGGCGTCCGCCCACGTCCCGTCGTCAATCTCCTCCCCTAGGTCCACCTCCCACTTCGCTTTCAGCTCCTCCACTGAGGCCTCCTCCTCTTCCTGCATCACCTGATAAATTGCCGAGATCCTACCCTCACCGACCCACGTCCCCGAGAGCACCCTATCCTGGAGCCCACTAGGCGGCAGCAGCGGGAACCCCGCCACCTGCCGCTTGACAAACGCCCTAATCTGCATATACCTGAAAGCATTCCCGGGGGGAGGCCCCACTTCCCCTCCAACTCCTCTAAAGTCGCAAACTTCCCATCGAGGAAAAGGTCCCCCATCCGCCTGATGCCTGCCGTATGCCAACTCAAAAACCCACCATCCATTCTACCTGGTGCAAACCGGTGATTGCCCCGTATTCATGCCGACTTTTAAGAATCTCAAGGGGAATCTGACCTCCCCCAATGGTGTCAAGTGTTCATATCTAAATGAGTACCATACCTCTATAAAATGGTACCCACCTCTCCAAAGGAGTCCACAAAGTTTGGATTTTCTCCTGCCAGGTCTAATTTACACATGTTGTGTTTCACACATGTGCATCACCAAAATTAGACATGAGTGAGGGCAGCTTCTGATTTATATGGGCAGCTGTCTCTCTGATATGCCTATGTGCTAATCCTGACCTGGGCCCATTCTCACCCCTGCAAAAATGGTAGGTGCCATGTTCAACAGCGGAACCTCTGGATCTTGGCCTCTTCCACCATTGTCAGAGAGGGTCACCCTTGCTTCAAAAATCCAGGCCCAGGTAGCTGAAGACACAGCTATCAATGGTGGAACATTTAAAATCGGGGTGCTCAAGCTGTACTTTGGGGAGTACAGAGATTTTGGAGGGTTGTGGGGCTGGAGAGGATTTCTGAGATATATGTTAATTCAAACCGTTTGTAAGAACCTTTCCTGTTGATTCCCTTATTTCCCGTTTCTTTTACTTTGTCATTATAATTTTTGATCCATGGATATTTAATGGACATATACCTTTGCGTCGAGTAGAGGAAGTGAGGAACTCCAAAGGTGCAACATAGTCCACCGTGCTACGAAGATTTAGATTTTGGGCAGAAGAATTTAGACTTCCTGGCACTCGAGAGATTGGAGGGATTCTGTTCGATTGGTTGGCTGGTGGCCATAGGATTTGCCAAAAACCGTAGTCTGCCCGGCGACAAATTGTGATTGGATCCTGCCAGGTGAGATGTTTTCAGAAGACCCAGGAAACAAACCATGCCTGGATGCTGAGGGAAGAAACTGAGAGTTGCTTTCTCTGCCTCTGCCCCTCTCTCTCCAAAAAAGGTTTCCTGTTTGCTGTTTCTGAGACTGCGGAGAGGTCTTGACATTCTCATGGATCTACAATGAAAACCATTACAACCTGAAGGCAAGAACCATCCAACTGACTACCTAGACTAAAAACAATTTAATCGGATGATGCCTTTTATCCTTTTTCCCTCCATATTATTCTTTTTTTACACTCTTCTTTTCCCTCTGTGTTTGTCTGCCTTGTGTGTGTAGAGGGTTAGGGTGAGTAAAATAATGGGGGGTTAGGAATCAGATAATAGTTATCCTGGGCGGATTTCTCCGGTCCCACGCAGGGTCGGAGAATCGCCCGGGGCCACCAAAAATCCCGCCCCCGCCGTGGCAGAAATTCTCCGCCACCTGGGAATTGGCGGGGGCGGGAATCACCCCACGCCGATCGGTGAGCCCCCTGCGGTGATTCTCCGGCCCGCAACGGGCCGAAGTCCTGCCGCTGGGAGACCTCTCCCGCCGCCGAGGTTTGAACCACCTCTGGTGGCGGTGGGATCGGCGGCGCAAGCGGGCCCCCGGGGTCCTGGTGGGGGGGCGCGGGGCGATCAGACACCGGGGGTGTCCCCACGGTGGCCAGGCCCGCGATCGGGGCCCACCAATTGGCGGGCGGGCCTGTCCCGGGGGGGCACTCTTTCCCTTCCGCCGCCGCCACTGCCTCCACCATGTCGGAGGCGGAAGAGAATCCCCCAGCGCGCATGCGCGAACCGGCGAAGGCCTTTCGGCCAGCCCCGGCGTGGGCGGCTGGCGTCAAAGGCCGCTGGTGCTGGTTTTGCCGCCAGTCGGCATGGTGCCAACCGCTCCGGCGCGGGCCTAGCCCCGAGATTTCCGCACCTTTGGGGAGGCCCGACGCCGGAGTGGTTGGCGCCACTCTGCTACGCCGGGACCCCCCCACCCCGCCGGGTAGGGGAGAATCCCGGCCCCGGTGACTGTAATTATTGGGCAGCCAAGGGCCAAAGACTGGGTATTTTTAAAGAATTATTAGTTAATTTTGAATATGTTGTGACTCCGCGTGCATTAACCCAGGAGGTGGTAACACTTTCATCAGATTGGTCTTTCACCAGTTTGGATGAAACATCCCAAATATGACACTAAGATAAGTGGGTTTGCAGATAGTGAAGGGAACTGTCAGGGAATACAGCAGAATATAAATAGATTGGAGAAGTCGGCAGAGAAATGGCAGATGGAGTTCAATCGGGACGAATGCGAGGTGATGCATTTTGGAAGATCAAATTCAGGTGTGAATTATATGGTAAATGGCAGAACCCTTAGGTACATATACAGAGGGATCTGGGCATTCAGTTCCACAGTTCCATAAAGGTGGCAACACAGCAGGATAAGATGGTCAAGAAGGCATACGGCATGCTTGACTTCATTGGCCGGAGCATTGAGTACAAGAGTTGGCAGGTCATGTTACAGTTGTACAAAACTTTAGTTCGGCCACATTTGGAATACTGCCAGTTCTGGTCACCGCACAACCACAACCAGAAGGTTGGATGCTTTGGAGGGAGTGCAAAGAAGGTTTACCAGGATGTTGTCTGGTCTGGAGGGTGTTAGCTATGAGGAAAGGTTGGAATAAACTCGGGTTGTTTTCGTTGGAAAGACAGAGGCTGAGGGGAGAGGTATAGACAGGGTGGATAGTCAGAAGCTTTTTCCCAGGGTGGGAAACTCGATTACAAGGGGGACACGGGTTCGAGGTGAGAGGGGGAAAGTTTAGGGGAGATGTGTGGGGAAGGTTTTTCACGCCGTGGGTGGTGGGTGCAGGCGTGTTGCCAGTGGAGGTGCTGGAGGCAAGGCACGACAGCAGTGTTTAAGATAAATCTTGATAAACACATGAACGGACGGAGAATGGAGGGAGACAGATCATTTGGAAAATAAGTAGTAGGTCTGAATAAAGAATCTGGTTCAGCGCAGACTTGGTGAGCCGAAGGGCCTGTTCCTGTGCTGTAATGTTCTATGTTCTTTGTTCTATGAACCTACTACAGTTTGTCTCTTTTGCAGTTATTGACTAGTTTTACGTTGTGCTTCCAATGTTTCCTGTCTCTATTTATCCAGAATTCTTGGCTTCCCTTTTATCTTAACACATTTTTGTCAAGGAGTTTCGAGACAGTGGGGACAAATCGGCAATTTCACAAAAGGATTCCGAATGCGTCCAAAATATAAATATCTGACTTTGCTTGCACGATTACTGGTCTCTTGTGGGCAACTGTCTTTGGGAAGTAATTTAATGATGTTTCTCCATAAACTGTGTGGAAACGATCAATATTATTGGCTACTCCATTGTGGACTGGCTAAAGGGATGATGCAAAGATTCTGTAGTCTTCTCGTTTCACATCTGATTAACGGCAGTTGTATTTATCCACAATCTATAGGCAGGTTTTACCTCCAGAGGCCTCTCTGTTTGATCAATATTAAAACCAGAGGTTATGAAATTCCACCAAGCTGGTGGTATTTGACTGATGTGCACCGAGGCAATTTAGTGCTAACCCAATAAGATGTCTGTTTCCGTTTAGTCGATGTCCTGACTTGAAATAAATCCAACAATCAGGAAGAGAGACAGTATTACATTTAGCAGGGTGAATTTCAGCATCATTAATTATTAACCCCATATGACTCACACTATGTTCTTTGTGCGCCAGTTTAATACCCACACATGATTTTCCGAGAACATAGAAATATTTCAGCGCCAAACATGAAATATGGAAGAGACGTGTTTTAATGTAGGGCTTCATGTTTACAGTACAACAAAGGGACTTAGTCTGAATCTTGATACTTTAAAGATCTGTCTCACACAAAACAACAGGGGTAATGGCCTGATACTCCAGCAACTGATGTGTGATCTGTGACCTGCAGGATTTGACCATGAGCACCCTGGTAGCTGTGTTAAGGTATGCACACTTTATCAGAGACTCATATACATTACATAGTTTAGGCTATATTTGTAACACATTTCTATTGTTAGGGTAAATATTCGGACTGACGATAGACTCTGCTTGTTCTTATGACACTACTTCTGATGGATGTGGACTTCACTCTGTGCTGTGGATGATGACCATATTAGCATATATGACAATTTTAACATACGCTTATAGAGGGGAGAGATGGTCTGCCCTGAAATACAGCATCAGGGGCCAGGACTGTATCCTGACAAAACAGACAACTCAGTTTGTGTCTGTATGTGTTTGTGTCTTTGTGAGTGTGTGTTCCTATATGTGCCTGCGTGCGTCTGTGATGGAGTTTGTTTCACATTTCCCAAGCAGCTAGGGGAATGGAAATAATTAATATTAACTATCAGGTTGTTGAGAAGGAGTTTGGGTTTCCTTCAAGGATAATTCCTCATTGTGATAGATGTTATTTCTATATATGTAGTGGTGGCAAAGCAGCTTTTCACAGAGATGAGGTGTTCAGGTTAGATGTGAACAGGGTGCATTTTGTTGATTAGAATGTGGAGAGTGCAGTGAGGAATGCTGTAAATCTTTCCAACATGTAACTTGAAAAAAGACAACTCTTAGTCTTTTACATGCTAATTTATTCATTGGGCACGATCTTACTAAAACAATAGAGTCTGCTCTGGGCGGATGAGCGGGGTTAACATATATGAATATGGGAGTTTGTAGCGCCGGGAATGACACCGCTATATAACGGGACTCTGTTTTTGGTTAATGCCGTTGGCGGCACGGTGGCGCAATGGTTAGCTCTGCTGCCTCACGGCGCTGAGGTCCCAGATTTGATCCCGGCCCTGGGTCACTGTCCGTGTGGAGTTTGCCCATTCTCCCCGTGTCTGCGTGGGTCTCACCCCCCACAACCCAAAGATGTGCAGGGTAGGTTAATTGGCCAATTATTGGATACCCTAAATTTATGAAAAACAAAAATGATTTTTTTAGTGTCCCAGCAGGGACCCCCACCACCACCCCCCCCCCCCACCCCGACGCAACCCCTCCCCCCCCCCCGATATTTCAACCTCCTAATGTTTCGACCCCTTGACGCAACCCTCGGACCCCCACCCCCATGCAACACCGCAACTCATCTCTAGGGGGGTCATTGAGCCCCCTGCACCCCACCTGATATGTGCTGGGGACCCACAGTCCAGATTCCAGAACACCTACCAGTGCCACTCGGGCACCTGAGCAGTGCCCCCAGGGTGGTGCCCAGAGCCTGACCACCCGGGGGCCTCTGAACGCCTGGGCCACTCTCCCAGGTACGGTTCCGCCTGGTCCTCGGGTGGGGGGCCAGTATTGAACGTTACTCGGCTGGGGTCTCCTCAGTGAGGCCGGTAGTTGCCGGGGGGCGGGGGGGGGGGGGGGGGGGGGGGGTGAGGTTATATCCAGTGCGAGCATTTTGATCACCTCTCCAAAACTGCGTGATAGCGAGTAGATAGGGGCTGGTTTAGCTCACTCGGTTAAATTGCTGGCTTTTAAAGCAGACCAAGGCAGGCCAGCAGCACGGTTCGATTCCCGTACCAGCCTCCCCGGACAGGCGCTGGAATGTGGCGACTAGGGGCTTTTCACAGTAACTTCATTGAAGCCTACTCGTGACAATAAGCGATTTTCATTTTTCAGATTCTCGAGTTGCAGGTTGTGATGATTTCATTACTGCTGAAATCAATGTGCTCAGAAATAGGTACACAAACACTAATTTGTTCTATGCAAAAAGAAGCAAATGTTTTTCTTTATTTCAGTTCTCACTGCTTTCAATTCTTAATTTGCACATAATACCTATAACCATCAGTGAAGCAGCAACCAACACACAACAAATATTAAAGTACACTTATCAAACCCCTAAGTTTATACAGTTTTAGGATGAATAATCACAGTGACATTTTTATGAAGACAATCACAAAGGAACTCAGAAAGCATAGGATGAGAGTTTTCCCCAAATCTGTTCGATCACTCAAGATGCTTCTTGAACAGTGAATAGGATTCTGTCACATGGCCATTGTGTACGCAATCATTATTCTGCACTTTTCAACAAATAGATCATTGCACAAACTGAAGCTATTGTTAAATTTTGAACAAGGCATTCTGGTTTAAATCACATTAACTCCGAATTTCAGTGATGGATTAAATTCTAAAATCCCTTTGAGCTACAGGTAATTGACTTGCTGTATCTCAACTCAAAGCCATCTTGAGTTTATTATGGACTTATTCAGCTTTAGTAAACCAGAGCTATTAAAGATTAAATTAAGGCACATTGTACATGCAATGTTACCTAGCCCTTTCACCTAGTCCCAGGCATTACATCCAAGGCTCTTCAATCCTGGTTTTGAAAAGGGCTTCCCGAAAATGACAGATGACGTGATGAATACTGCTATAGTACGGTCTGTGCCGAGACTGCACGTTCTACCCATGGGTTTCCTCCGGGTGCTCCGGTTTCCTCCCACAGGTCCCAAAAGACGTGCTGTTAGGTGAATTGGACATTCTGAATTCTCCCTCTGTGTACCCGAACAGGCGCCGGAGTGTGGCGACTAGGGGCTTTTCACAGTAACTTCATTGCAGTGTTAATGTCAGCCGACTAATGATAATAAAGATTATTAGTATAAAAAATTCTGCAGAGGAGTTTATAATGAAACGGCATTGATCTGAAATTGTTACCTGTTTCTTTCTCCATAGATGCTGTCAAACCTGCTGTGTATTTACAGCATTGTGTTACTGGTTGTGGTAATATGTAACATTGTAATATGTTACAATGTAATATGTAACATTGCCCAGTAGTTTGCTACTCATTGCAATGGAATAATATTGTTGAGTTTTGTTGCACGAGGGGTTAAAGACCCACGTGACTGGAGGAGGTATTGGTAAATTCTGAAATCTCTTCTGTAACTTAAATACAGCAAAGTCCTGCCATTCGTAGGGGTTGCTTTCCCGAGGAATTTTGTAAATGCCGAAGTCGCGAACTGTAAACATAGCTTTTCAATGAGGATTAACTAGATAGGTTCCAGCAATGCCAGGGCAACATTAGTTTGTGCAGGCATTGTGCAGCAAATTATGACAGACAGGGGGAGCCTCTGAGCAAGACAAGACATTTAAAAACAGCTCATCCTCATTCAAGAACAAAATGAATGACCTCAAAGGTGGCAGACAAAATCGGCCAACATTTCAAAATTGAACATGGCCGTTATTTCAGCTCTGGATGGAGAGATTCGTACACATCCAGGTGAATCTCTCCATTCAGGCTGCCCTTCAACTGCAACCATTCCAGGCACTGTGTCACATCCCTGGAGGAAAGGTGATAAAAAAAAAACCATTAAAAGTTCATGGCCAGGGCTAATGGGAGGAATCGGCTCACAGAAACTTTGACGCCATCTCTCTGTTAAAACGTGCCGAGGTCCCTGGTCCATCATGGCTGCACCTCCTCGGGGAAAGGTGCGAGGGGGGAAAGAAAATGCGGATAGGTGGACAATCGCTCATGCGATGGGCCATGTGGTGTTTAGCACACACGGCTAAGTGAAGACACAAACAAGGAAGTGGTAAAAGTCAGGACTTTACTGTAAGTAAAGCACCCAGTAGAACTGCAATTATTTAATGTGTTACTGCTTGAAATTAAAAGGGGATGTTTTTATTCTGTTTCAAAGCATGTAATGTATCAAATACACTCCTTTTGGAAAATGAAAACCACCCATGTTCCTTTGGTGATCAGGAGCCAAGACATGTTCTGTAATTGAAGTTCTTTTAAGCTTGTGCAGTCAGGTGCAGTACACAGGTACTCAGCCTGGAGAGATGCAGTGTGTGACGGAGACTGCACACGATAGTTTTAATCCTGCTTCACACCAGATTTTGCCCATCACAGTTGTGGAAGAGCTCTGGTTGTGTTAATGGGCACCAATACCAAGAGATATATGATGACCTGGATTACAATGACGCATCCTCCAAGCCATCATACAGAGGTCGGAATTCTCCAGCCGAGGGGAAGCTTCAATGGGACATCCCATTGACAGGCGGCAGGAAGAGAGAATCCAGCCAAGTGTCTTCTACATGTCATCATTGAGAACCTCCATTTGCTACTGTGGAAGAAGAGTTATGGAGAGTGCAGCTATGTATTTCATGGCCCCAGCAAATATACGTCCGAAATTCATTTGAGACTATTAGTTAAATGATGCATGGTTTTCCTCGCATGTGGAATAAAATTTAGTTTATGGGTGGGATTCTCCACCCTCCCAGTCCTGTATTCCTCGGCAGCCGGAGACTCCGTGCTGTTTGCTGGTGGTGAGGTCTCTGCTCCCACCGCTGTCAATGGGCCCCCCGCACTCACCGGCGGCACAGAGAACCCCGGCACCAATGAACGGCTGGGAAATTCCGGCCTACATTTCTCCACTCTGTGTAACTTTATATTTGGCAACTTTTTTTTAAAAAAGCACATGGATAAATATGGGGCCGACCCAAAGTAAATGGTGCGGAATACTGTCTCAGTGCACAGACAAGATAGAGAAAATAGATGGTCACACGTCGAGTTCTGTTTTTAAAAAAATGTCAATGAGCAAGACGTCTGATTGAGGCAAAACAATGGCAGTTTTGTACCCCTGAAGAATTGTGATGTCAATTCAGAAGACTGTGTGAACTGCCCACAAAATCGTGAAAATTTCGAGAGAAAGAACGATTCAAAACGAGGGGCAAAAATAAAGTTTCAGAGGAACCACCTTTACAACAAAAAAACAGAGTCAAGGAGAACATAAGAACTAGGAGCAGGAGTAGACCATCTGGCCCCTCGAGCCTGCTCCTTTCCCCTTATTTAGTAAAGCTCCTGGTATCCACTATGTAGGAGAAACCCGATCCAAGCTCTAAAGGTCTTTCATAATTAGAAGAAATCATGTTGTAATTTTATTATATTTTACCAGTGGCCTTGCTCCCAAACAATGCAAAATCTGCTGTTTTCAAGCTTTAGAAATGATTTTTGTTTGTTACAGTACGACAGCAGCGACTGATACATCTCCGGCAAAATGTTCAGAACGAGTGTGACGAGGTACAAAATCTTGGGGTGCCGTGTTTTCCCCAGGGAGCTGAGACGTGGAGAAGGGTATGAGAAATGTAAAAAGGGCTGAATTTTCAATGGCCATGGGGGTGAGTTCAGGAGCGGCTGGCTCCTACAAGGCAACTGGCCAATCACACACTCGGAAGGTGTCAATGATTCCTGACACCTCATTGGTGCAATGCGATTATCAAAAGAAGAGAAGGGTGGGAGGGAGAGTTAGATGGCAACATAATCACCTCTGATTAATTGTTGGTGAGCCTTTTTGTAGAACTCGGTAGGAGATGGGGGAAAAAAGTTTGCAATTTACAAATGGGCAGCATGGAGGATCCAAGCTATCTTCAACATTTGAGCAAAGCTCTCTGGAATGCAGAATCAGTAGCCGTCAGAACTGCAGTATAAAGAGAAGACTGAAACTTGGTTCTTCAAGTTGTGACGCAGAAATGCCTCATGAGCGGTGAGGCTCGATTTTGTGAGGCGAGACTGGACTCTTGCGAGGAACGTGAGGCTGCTGGCCTTCAGTGGGCACCTCAGATAGGAGGAAGAGCTCTCCTGCCTGCCAGTCTCAATTAGGAGCTCAAGGGAGGCATCAGAAAATGTGGGGTTGCCTGGAGACAGCTGTCCAGTCCTCTGCTCATCCACTTGTTAAAGCAATGACAAGTCTCATTGTAGCTGCTGTTTGCCTTTTAGATTATCGCTCCGTGCCCAGCGTCCGTCTCCTGCCCACACACTCATTTGGTGCCAAACTTGCCGCGGGGGCAATTAATGGCTGTTGCTTTGAGAATTGCATTGCATCATTGACGAGGTGGGGAGTCGGGATCAGGAATGTGCTGCACTTTGGTATTGGAAATTCAGCCCAACGGGTTGGAAATATGTTCTGGTCTGGGCACCTTAAGGTGTGATTCATGCTTTATGCAAGACATCAGTAGTAAGTTCTGAGATATAATATATGAACACATAAAATTAATCAACAAGCGGCATTTGGATCGCAACAAGCTGTCTTCCATATTGACCAAATCCAATATAAAGATGGGCATTGATCAATTTCATTTAGAAGGCCATTATTTTTTACTGGTTTAACAAAACACCCTTACACAGATTTCTGTCGCTAAAATGTTTTGCCATAAAATAAGAAAATGCTCATTAATGAGTTATACCCAAATAGATATCATAAAATGACATGTCGCTCTGTTAATTTCCACTGTAACAGCATCAGTGCAGTTTCAAACTGCACCAATGGCTCTAATGCAGGAATATGCAAGTGAGCAAGTCGGGACAAAGCTTGCCTTGCCCTGCACACCAGCCTGACAAAATCGTTACAAATTTCATACAATTTGTTACACCACCATTGCAAACTTAATGTTAAAAAAAAATCGAAATCTTATGAAAATTTTGGAAACGGGACATTAGTTTCAGATGAGCTGTCGAAAGATATTTCATGAAGAAAGAAATTGCACAATACTTATTCTTGTCTATTGTTCGGTTCATTAACAGTGTCAAGGAACTGTCCACCGGGCCCAAATTTCGAAAGGACGCCCTGGTTCTGGTCAACAGAGGAATGGATCCTGAGCAGTGTGGGTGCCAGTGAAGACTGGCATTGTTAGCCAATAATATGTGGAACCCCCCTCCCTGCCCCCATTGCTTTCTAACCATAGCTTAGATATGGCTAGTGCTGATATTAACAGAGCAGAGCTTCACACGACCTCACATGATATTCTTCTGTCCGCTATTTGGATAGAGCCAATAACCCATTTATTTCAGTGGACAAATGAACATCTATGTGCTGCAGAGCACAAGTAAAAAGGGGAAATTTGATTTTGGTGACATCACAGATCTGCAAAAGCAGATTGGGAGCACGTTTTGCACCTTGTCAGATATTCTCTTCAGTCAATGATTTCAGGTGAGGCGCCGCTCAGCTGATACATTTTCACCCGTTTTGTGTTATTGACAAAGTCCAATTTCACCGCCATCACCTCCATTAACCTCAACAGTCGTCTTGGTGCCTGCAATAGATTTGGCTGATTCTAGATGCTAATGAGTGGGTCAAATGACTTGTCCACAGTGAACCCGGTATCAACATTTCATCCTTTACTGTGAGTGACAGTTTTTTTTAAAAACAAAAAAAAAAAATCAGATCATATTCTCAGAATGAAAAAAACCGTCTGCCGTTGCTCGAGAATCCCACTCAGGTCCAATCCGATTTGGTAGTCCCCGTCGGTCACTGTCGGTCATCGCTCTGAAGTTGTTCTGCACAAAATGAGCCCTTTCAGTGTACAGGGTGGACAGTATGCTGTGACAAAGGGAGTGAGCTGCTTGCCAAAAAGCTCTTGTGCTGCTTGTATTTGTTGCTAAGCTGTATTCACAGTGCTGATTTCCCGTGCCTGAAGGAACACTGAAACCACTCGACAAACTCCAGAGTTCTGCGCGCAATGTCCTTGTCTAAGAGACCTGCACATCTCCGCTCTCGTGTTTGGTTCTCCTCAGGTTACCTTTCATCTTGACAAATTCCGGTGCATTCTCCTGCTTCCCTTCAGCCTCCAGCTTCTCCTGCTCAATCTAAAATCACATTAAACAGTCAGCCACACAGCTACAGTCCACATCGCACCGCGACCTCTGAAGCAGAACTCTTATCAGAACTCCCGCAAACTTAGTGGTTCTTCTGAAAGATTTTCCAACAACAACTTACATTCATAACACATCTTTAATATAGTTAAATATCCCAATTGTGATGAATGTAGACATTGGTGTATATATCATGGCGTGCCACATTTCTACCTCACCCCGCCGGCGGGATACTCCATTCCGCCGGCCGCTAAACGGGGCTTCCAATTGTGGGGCAGCTCCACACCATCGGGAAACTCTCCGGCTGCTGGCAAAACGGAGCATCTCACCGGCGGTGAATCCTGTCCATTGTTTTTAATATCTGTAGCAGTAATGTCTTTAAAAGCCTGGGTTAAGGTATATATTTGTTGCAGTAATATTATTAAATAACCCAGGTCAAGGTATCCAGACCCTGTGTCTGCTAAAGCTGTAATTAAGAAATCATAAAAAGTGAGTTGACCATGGTTTCTAACCATTTACTTAAAGAGATAATGAGATCATGATTTGATTGCTGGAGATTCCCTGGACTGTGGATGATTTATGAGAAAGTGGTGTTTAGTCCCAGCTAAGCAGGTCATGGAACGTGGTGAGATACAGATAGGGGGAGCTAGGTTTGTGTGTAGTTTTGCAGTCTGATATAGGATTTTAAGTTGAACAGCAGTTTAGCAAAATGCTACTCTGATGAACATAAGTGTCCTGGATCTGCTTTTGAAAGGAATTCTCTCCATAGTCCCTACACAGATGGGCAAGTAATCTGTTTGTTAACTTTATTTATAAGTGGCATTTGAACTGTATTGGGTTGCTTAATTGGAGTTGGTAGCAGGTATAGTATAGATTGCAAGTTCATGTTTTTCCTTTTGTTTCAGAACTACTGAACTGATAATTGTAAAGCTATTTCTCTTATGTTAATCTGGCTATTTCTGTGTTCAAATTAAAGTTTGTTTTATCATAAAAGGTACCTTGTGGTCAGAGTCATCACTCCTGGGGTGATGTCTCCTTTCCTCACAGTTTCACACATTTAAACACAATTGTTTTGGGTTCTTGTCCAGTATCCTGACAAATGTTGGTGCCTGGTTCCGGTATCTTAACGCAATGCAGGTGCATTTTCGCCCAAACCTTTGATACCAATCCAGATAAGGAGATATTAGGGACAGGTGACTAAAAGCTTGGCCAAGGAAGTAGGATTTAAGGAGCATCATGAAGAGGAGAAAATGGTGGAGAGGTTGCGTGATTTAGGGAAAGAATTCCAGAGCTTAGGGCCCAGGCAAGGTCACCATTCGAGGAGTGGTTCAAATTGATGATGTGGAAGAGACCAGAATTGGAGATTTCAAAGGGTCGTCGGTCATTCTCAGCAACGTTCTCAATGAGGTTTCAATTGCACATCAGAGGGATCATAACTTAATGGGAGGCACAGTGGCACAATAGTTAGCACTGCTGCCTCACAGTACCAGGGACCCAATTCCGGCCTCGGGTGACTGTGTGGAGACTGCACGTTCTCCTCGTGTCTGCGTGGGTTTCCTCCGGCTGCTCCGGTTTCCTCCCACAGTCCAAAGATGTGCAGGTTAGGTGGATTGGCCATGCTAAATTGCCCCTTATTGTCTCAAAGGTTGGGTGCGGATACTGGGTTACAGGGATAGGGTGGGTTGTGGGCCTAGGTAGGGAGTTTTTTGAAAGAAGGTAGGTGGAGACACGATGGGCCGAGTGGCCTCCCTCTGCACTGTAGTGATTCTACGATTCTAAGACCTGAACATTGGAAGTGATAGGTTAATAATTCAGATGGGTCTTTTAATTCCCAGTTCTCATGAAGGATCCAAAAAGGAACCATTAGCCTAACTTATTCTTCCAGCTACTGGCTAACCTGCCAGATTTTGCAGATTTTATTCCATATTCACCACATTCCCAATTTCCTTTCAAACTGATTTAAAGAAAAGTTAAAGTGGTTTTACAGATATGTGAATTAGGAGCAGAAGTAGGCCACTCGGCCCCTCGATCCTACTCCGCCACTCAATAAGATCATGGCTGATCTGATGTAACCTCAAATTAACATTCCTGACTACCCCAATAACCTTTCACCCCCTTGCTCATCAAGAATCTATCCACTTCTGCCTTAAGGATATTCAAAGACTCTGCCACCTTTCGAGGAAGAGAGCTCCTAAGTCTCAAGACCCTCTGAGAGAAAATAAAAATCCTCATCTTCAAAGGGCGATGCCTTATTTTTAAATAGTGGTCCCTTGTTCTAGAATCTCCCACAAGAGGAAACATATTCTCCACATCCACCCTGTCAATACCCCTCAGGAGCTTAAAGGTTTCAATCAAGTCATCTCTTACTCTTCTAAGCTCTATTGGACAAGTTTAAGCTCTCCAACGCATCCTCATTACCTTCCCCTTCCTGGTCCAACGCATCCTCATTACCTTCCCCTTCCTGGTATTATTCTAGTAAACTTTCTCTGAACTTCTTTTAATGGATTTACATCGCTCCTTAAATGAGGAGACCAATACTTTACTCAATACCGCAGATGTGGTCTCACCAATGTCCCATATAACAGAAGCGTAACCTCTCTACTTTTGTATTCAATTGCCCTCGTAATAAATGATAGCATTCTATCAGCGTTCCTAATTACTTGCTGTACCCGCAGACTGACCCTTTGTGATTCATGGACTAAGACCCCCAGATCCTTCTGCATTTCAGACCTGGATTAATTTCACAAAACGGTGAATTCTCTGCCGGCGAGATTCTCCATTTTGCTGGCAGCGCACCCCCCCACTGCAGGTTTCCTGGCAGTGTTGTTTGGGGGGGGGGGGGGTGTTACAATGGGAAATCCCATTGCCAGTGGCGGGAATGGAGAATCCCGCTGCCAACAACAGCGCGCCATCGGAAACACGTGGCTGGGGGATGGGAGAATCCAGGCTTTATGCAAACTTGGGTGATAAATTTCCATCAGGGTTAATCTCAAAATTTCTGCCCCCTACCATTTGGCTTTTACAAGGTCCACTCATCTTATCAACGAAGGTTCCGCCGCTGATTTGACAGCAATACCCGCGTTTCCAAAATAATTTGCATTTGTTTTTAATTGTAGAAACGTTTGGAAGGCATTCTTGGCAGGAAGTGAGCTATTGCTACAATGGACGTCATTTTGCCATCGTAAAAAGACAAACGACGCCCCTGGTAGCAACGAGGAAAGCAAATAATTAAGTAATATTTTCCACTTGGCCTGGGAAAGGCAGGATGGATTTGAACTGAAAACAGGTTCAAAATAAAGTGATTCATTCTGTCTTCCCATCCTGAAAATACATGGGAAATCTGTCTTTCAGCATCCTGTTGAAAACTCTAAATATATAGTGAGATACAGAAAGAGCCATCATGAGCTGGGTTTAGCACATTGGCACTGTTACAACTGTAATTAAGTAATTAAGTTTGGAGTGGGATATTGTGATAGGGATGTTTTCCATTATAGGACATATAGCTGATCGTAATGTGGGCTTCGCATCATTAAGGTGGTGCTGTCTATTAAGCTTTTAATTATTATTTTGCCGGCGTTCGCACCTGGTCTAGCCTCTGTTGACGTTTCATTAACTCTTGCTCCAAGTCGGATTTTTTCAGAGCTTCTTCCTCTTTCTTCTGTTTAACGACTTGATCTCTCTTTCTCTGCTCCATCACTCGCTGCAACTCTGGTTTGTTTTGAGGAGCAATGCCCCTGAAAATAAAACAAAATTCCACAAGTTACAGCTGCGGTGCAAAAAAATTAGTAACAATGACTGGAAATGTGCGAATTACAGGCCGGCAGTTAGGGCCACACTTGGTTTAAGGTTACATGGTGGTGGCTGTGTTGTAATATGCCTGTAAGGGATAGCAGCATGACATCACTAGGAGGGAAGTGTGTCATGCAATCTAGTTTTAGCTTCATTTTTACCTTTGGGCAGAGCACACAGACAGCTCTGCTGCGAATGTCTTCAAGCTTTCTACCCACGTATATCTGCTCTCATGTACGTAGCTTAAATAAATGAACCTATAATGTGTTATGAGTGATATCTGGGGCGGGATTCTCCAACCCCCCGGCGTCAATCCCGCCCCCACCGTGTCCCAAATTCTCCGCCCCCCCGAGATTCGGCGGGGGCGGGAATCGCGCCGTGCCGGTCGGCGGGCCCCTGCGGTGGTTGGCGGGCCCCCCGCAGCGATTCTCCGGCACGCGATGGGCCGAAGTCCTGCCGCTGACTAGCTGACTAGCCTCTCCCGCCGACGTGGATCAAACGACCTCTCTTATCTCTCTTACCACCTCTCTTACCGGCGGGATTGGCTCTGACCCCGGGGGTATGCCCCACGGGGCCCACCGATCGGCGGGCGGGCCTCTGCCATGGGGGCACTCTTTTTCTTCCGCCTTCGCGGGCCGGCGAAGGCCTTTTGGCCCCGGCTGGCGTGGCGCCAAAGGCCGTTCACGCCAACCGGCGGAGTGGGAAGTGAGGGCTTGGCCCCTAAAGGTGCGGAGACTTCCACACCTTTGGGGCAGCCCGACGCCGGAGTGGTTTACACCACTCCAACACGCCGGGACCCCCCGCCCCGCCGGGTAGGGGAGAATCCCGGCCCTGATTTATATGATTATAAAAGCCTGACAGGCTATGGTTGCTGAAGTGAATTTAAGCTTTGATGTGCTGGTATGGCCATCATGCCACCTCCCTGGAATAGATGATGTTTTATAATTTGATTGCACCCCATATAAATAGAAATGGAATCATAATTGTAATGATTTGCATAAGCAAGTCTGTATGTTAATGTGGTAGACCTTCAACCAGCAGGTGGCAGTAGAACTGCACCACATGACACTGCAACCTTGAGGAGTCTGGGTGAGGAGTCGATGTGGATAGTTGTGTTTCGTATTAGCCCTCGTATTCTAGCTGTTATGTTTACAGTTCGTTAGTAGTATTAGTATTGTTTTCTACGGTTAGCACGGTTGCTTCACAGCTTCAGGGTCCCAGGTTTGATTCACGGCTTGGATCACTGTCTGTGCGGAGTCTGAACCTTCTCCCCGTGTGTGCGTGGGTTTCCTCCGGGTGCTCCGGTTTCCTCCCACAGTCCAGTGATGTGCAGGTTAGGTGGATTGGACATTCTGAATTCTCCCTCTGTGTACCCGAACAGGCGCCAGAATGTGGCAACTAAGGCCTTTTCAAAGTAACTTCATTGCAATGTTAATGCAAGCCTACTTGTGACAATAAAGATTATTATTATTACCCATGTTATTGTAATTTAATAAATCTTAACTAGTCATGAACTAGACATTCTTTGGTGCTCTGACTCAATCATTGCAACGCACTAGAGCGTAACAATAATCACACAACTGCTAAAAAATTAAATGCAAAATCATCTTGGTTTTGGGGAATTCATAGATCATATAGAATTTACAGTGCAGAAGGAGGTCACTTGGCCCATTGAGTCTGCGCCGGCCCTTGGAAAGAACACCCTACCCAAGCCAACACCTCCACCCCATCCCCTTAACCTAGAAACCCCACCCAAATGTTTTGGACACTATGGGCAATTTATCATGGCCAATCCACCTAACCTGCACACCTTTGGTCTGTGGAGGGAACCGGAGCACCCGGAGGAAACCCACGCACACACGGGGAGGATGTGCAGACTCCGCACAGACAGTGACCCAAGCCTAGAATCGAACCTGGGACCCTGGAGCTGTGAAGCGGTAGTGCTAACCACTGTGCTACCGTGCTGCCTCTATAATTCTTAGGTAAATTTATATTCTGGAATAATCTGCTGCAGATGCCCGGAATTCTCTGGCCATGGGGATTCTCTGTTCCTGTCAGCAGCGTACTCCCGCCCACAGGTTTCCCGGCATCGTGGGGTGGCTTCTTGAACCACAGCAGTCCAAGAGGTGCAGGTGCACCTGCAGTGCTGGTAGGAAAGGACCATTGGGAGGCTACAGATTGTAGTAAATTTAACAGGCTAGTGCAAAAAGGTGGCATTAGATGGGCAAAGTCAGAGATCTTGCATTCCCAACTTTGAACTGCACTTGAAGGGAACACATGCCAGAGAATCAAAGACCTATGCTGTCATCCCATCTCTCACTCTGCCTTCGAATGTGTCTTAATGTCCTTTTCCAGACTTTGTAACGATGAAGTGTTGGAACAAATCATTTGAACAGAAACACATTTAATTAAATAGATTGCTTGCCATTTCACACCCTTTGAACGTAGTAGAGACTAATGGAACTAACCTTACATTTTTGTGGCTTAGGGACTTTGAAATGAAAAACTTGGAAAAACTAGTAACACATTAACCTATTACCTGACTGGAATCAGAACCTAAACTCTTTAACCAGAATGTTCATCCCTGCTGATCAGAGGAACAGACAATAAAACCCAAAGCCCACCCTGAGGGTGCTAACGAATCAATCAAGAAACTCAGACACAAAGGTGCTTCATGTTTAATCACAAGCTGCTGCTCTTCGTTAATGCGAGCCACAGGCCAATGGGATCGGAATTAACAATGCAAAATGCAACTGGGATGCTCAAATTGTATTTCACGTAAGGCAGGGAAGAAACATTTTCCAACACTTTTAAGTAGGGCATTATTTTGCTACAATGTACTTAAACACATTTTTAACAATACATACTATTGCTCAATAAATGTTGCCCGTCAGCAGAATTTTAATTACAAAACTCAAATCTATTTGTCTCAAATTATAAAATGCTTTATCTTCACTGAACAGTTATATTTTTCATATATCTGTCCAGGATGCAGTAAATTTATTGTCCCTCTCAAGTGATCATCTCAAGCACAACAACGCCTATACTTCCTCAGGAAACAAAGGAAATTCAGCATATCCACATTAACCCTTACCAACTTTTACAGATGCACTATAGAAAGCACCCTATCGGGCTGCATCACAGCCTGGTATGGCAACTGCTCGGCCCAGGACCGCAAGGAACTTCAGAGAGTCGTGAACACCGCCCAGTACATCACACATACCTGCCTCCCATCCACTGACTCCATCTACACCTCCCGCTGCCTGGGGAAAGCAGGCAGCATAATCAAGGATCCCTCCCACCCGGCTTACTCACTCTTCCAACTTCTTCCATCGGGCAGGAGATACAGAAGTCTGAGAACACGCACGGACAGACTCAAAAACAGCTTCTTCCCCACTGTCACCAGACTCCTAAATGACCCTCTTATGGACTGACCTCATTAACACTACACCCTGTATGCTTCATCCGATGCCGGTGCTTATGTAGTTACATTGTATATCTTGTGTTGCCCTATTATGTATTTTCTTTTATTCCCTTTTCTTCCCATGTACTTAATGATCTGTTGAGCTGCTCGCAGAAAAATACTTTTCACTGTACCTCGGTACACGTGACAATCAACAAATCCAATCCAATCCAATGTCTCATAAAACCACCAATAATTAATTGATGAAGCTGCCTTGCGTAGGCATTGCTGGCATTCAGACTCTGGGAGGCTGCCATCCATGCGCTGGTTCCTGATGTTTACAGTATTAAACTCCGCTCACTGCTCCAAATGGTACGAGCCCCGAAATTGGAGCTACTTTTATACACTTACTATTTTAATTCAAATTTCAGAATTATTAGCACAGTTATGATGGGCTGAATGGTCTCTTTCTGTGGCACAATTTCTAAGGTAGGAAAGCTAATTCCCAGTGTTTACAGCAGTAAATCTGACCCTTCATTTACGGGGGTCGGTTCATTTATTGATGCTGTAAGGGATCTATTAGCAAAGCTACGGGCGCTGATCTCCCTGTAAAATAAGGCCATTATTAAAGCAGCTAAAATCTCCCCTCTGCTATAAAACACATGGGATAACTGGCTCAACTCTCCTCAAGACTTCACCCTTCTAAACCTGTGCAGATACCCCTCCCACAACAAATGAATAAACACCCCATTGATTCTTCCTACACCTCCCGCTGCCTCAGGAAGGCAGACAGCATTGTCAGAGACCCCTCCCACCCAGGCTTTGCCTTCTTCCAGACCCTTCTATCAGACAGAAGGTACAGAAGTCTGAAGACTCGCACATCCAGACATAGGAACAGCTGCTTCCCCACAGCTACAAGGCTCCTCAACGACTCCCCCTCAGACTGATCTGTTCCCTGTAAGAACACCATTCACGATGCCCTATGCTACTCTTGCTCAAGTATTTGCTTTGTTTGGCCCCTTGTTCCGCACTGTAACCAATCACCGTTTTTCGATGTACCGTTTGTCAATGTACTTTGCCTCCTATGTACGTATTTTGTCTGTTCCCTTGGCCGCAGAAAAATATGTTTCACTGTACTTAGGTACATGTGACAATAAATCAAATCAAATCAAATCCCAGGAAATTCACTCCCGTCGCCTTACAAGTTTCAGGTCCACCTTAGATATTCCCTTGGGTACAGGTGGTGCAGGGCCCTCCTGTAAGTGATCGAAATGTCTTGCAGTCTGGCCCATACTGTCCAATATCAAATGATACAATAATGTAGCCCAAGAATGTAACAATGGAAACTCCTGGCACTTTTATTTGGAAATTGAAACATTGCTGACCTCTCCAGTCCTTCCAGAAGTGGAATGAGAAACACTTAGCAGCATGATGCTAGAAATAAACTAATCTGCTTCCTTTCCAGGTAGTAAGTGAGCTACCGTATATAGTCAAATCTTTTTAAAAATAAATTTAGAGTACCTAATTATTTTTTTCCAATTGAGAGGCAATTCAACGTGGCCAATCCGCCTACCCTGCACATCTTTTTGGGTTGTGGGGGTGAGACCCACGCGGACACGGGGAGAATGTGCAAACTCCACACAGACAGTGACCCGGGGAAAATAGTCAAATCTAATCGCACTTAACTTCCTCAACCTCATTCCTGGCATCAGCAATAAGCCCTGTGGCCTGTCCCCTAGACAAGCTGATTTACTTGTTTTACTTTCTGATTCAGCTGACTTCTCACAGTAACACTGACATGGTGCATTTCAACTTCCTGCTGCGGAGTCCCAGATCAGCAACTTCCCCTCCCTTGTGGGCTGCTTGCTCGCTGCATGTTCTCAGTCTATCCCTCCATCCTGTCTCTCTGTTCCCAGCCAGTGGGAGCGCACAGTCTCAGGTTTCGTCTGTCACTGAGCGATTTACCAGTCAACCTGCCAATCAAATCATCTCTCTCTCATTCCCCCTGGGGTACACATTTGAGGAAAACATTTGCTTCTATTCCCAACTGTGATTGGGGTGGTGGGGGAGGTAATTCTGAATAATAGTTCGTGTGAGACACAAATGGCCCTCATTGAATCACTTCGACAATAAGCTGTGACATTTTGTAAATGGGCCCATCTGGATCTGACATCCATCTTCGATACGGTGCAGCTTTTTAAACAAACTTGTCGGAATTCTGTTTATTTTTTAAAAATTGACTTACTACCTTTCAATAAAATGTTAAAAATTCAAGATGCATGCATTGCAACCATAGAAATTATTGGATTGCTCTTTGTCGTTGTTGCCTGGTCTGAGATTCGAGGGGGAAATCCCAGAGGGAAGATTGCGTGACCACTAGTCAAACCTTCCACTAAATGAATCAGGGTAAAATTAAGTGAGATCAGGAACAGGGCATGATTCATTTCAACAGGAGGTTCATTGCTGTGTTTTAGCCAAACAATACTTAACACCCGTCCATTTGAAAACTAGAATGACCTTTAAGTTAAACTCGTCTCCATAGAAATGAAGTGCAACTCATTTCTTTAGGTTGAAGCCAAAAGGGGAGACTCACCTCTCACTGCCACCATGTCATATTGCTTAAGTGGCCAATTAAGGGTGACTGCACGACCCCGCAGGCATACCTACATCAGGACAGCCCACAGCCAGTTAAATCCAGGTGGCCTACAGCGGACTCAGGAGGGGATGTCTTTGATGGGAACTCCAACAAAACTAACCAAAAACACAAAATGGGAACGATATATGGGAAGGTTCCTCTCTGACCCCCTCAAGGGGATTGAAACCAGTTCTGGCTATCAGGTAACAGTGGGTTTCGATGCATTTGGAGACAGGCTTCAGAGGAACATGGGAGTGGTACTAGGCCATCTGCTGTGAAGGTGCTATTGAACAGAGCAATGGCCCATGGGAGTGACATCTCAGCTGGGGTCACAGGAACAAACAGGTGGATCACACATTGTTGATAAATCCCTGCTTGCAGCTCCCTCTTGGGAAAGAGGGTGCTCCCTCTGGAAAAGAGGGAGACAGGAGAAGCCGTGGAACAAGCTGGTACTTGTATCTGGAAGCAGACAGCCTATTCCTGGCACCTGGGTAAAAGCGTCTGGCTTTGCCAGAAGATGAGGTAAGTTCCGTCTGAATCACAAGCTGTTACCACACTCACTCTTCCACATTGGTCTAGTCAAGCTGAAACAGGACAGTGTAATAGTTCACACAGGCCAAAATCTCCTGCTCTATACTTAGATTAGCAAATGAGAAAATATATATGCTGATGTGCACAATAGTTAAACAAATCAACTGGAACAAATTTGCAATATTAAAATGGAAAATTCCACCTATTTTTGCAGTAACAAAATTAGGATTCACCAACTTAGGAAGTTTGCTTCATTTATTTTCCAATTCCAGAGTCTCATTTTGCTGAGGCTGGTTCAGTCCGATGAATGAATAATTCCTGGAGCTAAGTGGTTTTTCTGCGTCAGTTCCACACTGGGCAATATATTCACCCATCAGGATGGCTTCTCCAGTGCCTCCAATCACCGTCTAGATCAGGTTTCAGAGCGGGTTGGCTTGCACTAGTTGCTGGAGCCTCCCCCCAAACCAGGAAGAATTCCCTTTCACCTGACAGGAATGGCCTGTAGGTCGGAAGTGTGTGCATTTTTGAGCCACTGACACACACCAATGGGATAAATGGGGAGATAGACACGACAACAACTTGCATTTATATAGCACCTAGGGTGGGATTATCCAGCCTACCCTGGGAAGACGGTCCCGCCAATGTGCAGCAGGGTAGCATGGTGGTTAGCATAAATGCTTCACAGCTCCAGGGTCCCAGGTTCAATTCCCGGCTGGGTCACTGTCTGTGTGGAGTCTGCACGTCCTCCCCGTGTGTGCGTGGGTTTCCTCCGGGTGCTCCGGTTTCCTCCCACAGTCCAAAGATGTGTGGGTTAGGTGGATTGGCCATGCTAAATTGCCCGTAGTGTCCTAATAAAAGTAAGGTTAAGGGGGGGGTTGTTGGGTTACGGGTATAGGGTGGATACGTGGGTTTGAGTAGGGTGATCATGGCTCGGCACAACATTGAGGACCGAAGGGCCTGTTCTGTGCTGTACTGTTCTATGTTCTATGTTTTGAATGGCATGCCCGCCCAGCCACCGGGGAACCCTCCCCCGCAGGGGGGCCTTTGGTGGGACCGGATCATCCTGCCCAGTGTTTTAAGGAGCATCGCAAAGGAGGCTCAAGGCTGAGGGAGGGAATTTGAGTTATGGTACAATTCCAATTTTGATCTACCTTTTCTGGTTTATTATCAGCTCCCTGTGCAGGTCCTGGTGATTTTTAGATGTTTTCACTGGATTGATCAGCTTCTTGGGTTTAATGAGTTCTGCACCATCTTCGTCATCGATATAGTCTGGTTCAGCCATTGTGCCTCGCCCAAAATCCTGCACCTCAGCTTCCAACTCCAGCTTTTCACTTTCTGTAAAATATAATCCAAATAAAAATTGATTCAAACGTGAATAATTCCGAGGTGATTTTACTATATTTGAATGGCTCACAGCACATGGCAATTTTGTTTCCTCCAGCTGATAAATTTACATAAAATTCCTTTGACTTCTATTTTAACACCATTGTTAACTGGTTTATTGGAAAGATATGCCATTGCGGATAACTAATCCCTGAAGGCCCATTTCCCTTGTGCAATGCAAAAATGGAGGTTAAAATGCCTCCGTGCTACTCGCTTCCAAACCACGGTGTCTCCAAATGGAGAGCTACCTGGTGGGCGGGAGGTGATTGGAAGATGACTTGCCTGGGTTAAGTTGTTTTGCCTCCTAATGAAAAGGAGATACAGAGACAGATTCAGCCATAAGCAAAATTGGAAAATATGCGGATAAACAATAAATGAAAATAGTTATTTTCAATAGGCTCACCCCCCCATCCACCCAACAACATTCCGGTACCAGCACTGTTTGTTGTTATTGGTAGTGAGTACACCATTGGAAAGTCAAAATCCCCTTATCGCACCTATGTAACATGGGATTCTTCCATTCACTGATTCCTATGAAAATCTTGCCCAGAGACTGCAACCTGTATGTGGGATATGAACTGGATTAAGTGAGGCTTGAGATGCACACACTTCTGATCAACAAGGGAGACAAGAGTCATGGGAGCAGGCTGGAAGATAGCGACAATCAGATCGGCCATGATCCTATTGAATGGTGGAGCAGCCTCGAAGGAGTCAAAAAGCCTACGCCTGGTCCTATTTCTGATGTTTTTATGAGCATCAAGGTTGCCTGGACGAGTTTCAGTTTTGGCTCAATGGTTAGCACTCTTGCCTCTGAATCAGTCGGCTATGGATTCAAATCCCATTCCAGGGGCTTGGGCACAAAATCCAGGCCAATTCTCCAGTGCAGCACTGAATGAAGCCCTTTGCAGAATTGTCTTTACAATGAGACAGGGCTCCGTTGGCCCTCTTGGGTAGATGGGACGATCCCATTGGTGCAGAATAGGGGAGTTACCCCAGTTGCTCGGGCCAATACTTTTCCTTCAATTAACATCAGAGAAACAGATTTTAAGGTCATCGTCACTTTGATATTTGCGGGAAGTTGCGCTGTGCCCTAATCGATCGCTGCATTCCCACATTCCATCGATGACTATCCTTCAACACTTACCTCATTGGCTGTAAAGCACTTTGAGATGCTCTGAGATCATGCAAGGTGCTGAATAAATGCAAGTCTTTAAGGCTTGTACCACAAATTAACTTTCTGTCTTCAAAACTTGTGGAGTAATTGATATGACATTTCTCAAACACTCTAGGCTCAAGTTCCAACTTCTGCAGCAACTTCTAATCAGCCAAGAGAAAATATGTGCACACAGGTTCAATGTCAGGTCAACCAGGGTCACGAGTGGCGTTTTTCTAAATTGCAATTTAGATATCCATGGATGTGTTTGCAATTGGGAATCTGCACCAGACACTTGTGGAAATCAGTCATTTGGGTGAAATTGTGTTGGGCTGGCATTGAGAATTTATCTGTTGCAATGAATTACTTTGGGGTAAAATTTGAAATGAGAATGAACAATGTAGGAGGAAGGAGGAATAGAAAAGGCTTTACTTCAAAGTAAAGAACTTTGTAAAAGAAAAATAAATGAGACCAGGGCAACTCCAGGGGCCAGGGACCCAGCATAATTCAACTACCTTTTTTCCTGAAGTTTCTATAAATTGAGAAAACTTATTCCTGTATGACCTGTGGATTTATTAAAATATGTTATTATAGGGTGAAATTTTAACTCATTAAAAATCCATTCATTTCCAAGATTGGCCCAAAGTTCTTGTAAGATATAGTTCACAGGAAGTTATATGATTACAAGTTATTAATGGTCCATAACTTCCTGGTTCCCCAGTGTTGCATTTATGGGATACCCCAGAGATGCCCTGGGGAATCCCTCCAGGAAGTTCCCACTGAAGGGTTTAGCCGGCAATTGCCCAAAAGTGCTAACTCCCTCTGGCCAATAGTGTTGGGCTGGGAACCACCCTGGTGAGAAGCAATTCAAATCACTAACTACAGAAGGTTCTGCCAGTTTTACCCAGATAGTTACTCCGAAAGAGCTAGAGGAAGAAAATCACTTCTAACTCCCTAATGCTAACCCTAGGATATAAAGAGACAAACCGAGCCTGGCACGGGGCACCCCGCACACACACATCCCCCCAGGGGACCCACCACACCACTCCCACACCTGACCCGAGCCAAACCTCCTACCCCTGCTAACCCTAACACCATTTCGGAATCTCCCACTCTCAAAATCCTGGGGGTTACCGTAAACCAGCCATATACACACGGTGGCTACCAGAGCCGGTCAGAGGCTCGGAAACCTGTAGTCATTTTCCTAACTCCCCAAAGCTTCTTCACTGTCTGTAATGCCAGGCATTTGATGGCAAACTCTTCAATTGCCTGGTTGGTTGTAACACTCAAGAAGCTCAACACCATCCAGGACAAAGTGGCCCACTTGACAGTCACCCCATCCGCCACCTTCAACATTCACTCCATCCACCTACGCACAGGAGCAGCTGTGTCTACCATCTACCAGATGCACTGTAGCACCTTCCAAACCCACTACCATCTCGATGCACAAGGGCAACAGATGCAGGGGGTCACCACCACCTGATATTTCTCCTCCAAGTGACGCACCATCCCTACTTACAAATATATCACTACTGTCCCTTCACACTCGCTGGGTCAAGACCCTGGAACCCTCTCCCTAACAGCACTGCGGGTGTACCTACACCTCAGGGACTGCAGCGGTTCAAGAAGGCAGCTCAGCACCACCTTCTCACAGGCAATTAGGGATGGGCAATAAATGCTGCTCCAGCCAGTGACGCCCACATCCCACAAATGAAAACAAATCATTCTAACACAGGCCAATGACGGAGTGAGAAAGATTCCTGGTGGTTCATGTGGGGGACAGAATGTTGGAGCCTCTGCCTTCACTATTGACTGTTGTTGCAGCCACGTGAACTCCCTGGGAGAACTGTAACACACGAATACCACGGCTACTGATTAATTGTCAATTTCCAAAGAAATGCCACAATACCAACTACCCATCGGCAATCACCTGGAACTCTGTAACAATTCTATCTTTTTTTTAAATTTAGTGTACCCAATTCATTTTTTTTAATTAAGGGGCAATTTAGCACGGCCAATCCACCTACCCTGCACATCTTTGGGTTGTGGGGGCGAAACCCACACAGACACGGGGAGAATGTGCAAACTCCACACAGACAATGACCCAGAGCCGGGATCAAACCTGGGACCTCCGTGGAGTGAGGCAACAGTGCTAACCACTGCGTCACTGCGCTGCCCGACAATTCTATCTTTTTGAAAGCAACTTTACAATAAACTAGAGGCCTCAAAGGTTCTCAAACCCTTTCCACTGCACCTTCAAACCCAGCCATCTGTAATTCACTCTGCACGTTTCTTGCCGCTGTGGACAGTGCTGTAAATCAGACACTCTCATTTCACATTTGGAAAGCTGCAAAGATGTTTTGTTCAAGTTGTCACCCCAGTCAAATGTTCCCAAAACAATTTCCCAAAATAAAAATGAAGTTTCAGCTTTTTCCTGGCCAGGTGTGAAGCTGGCAAACAGATGATTAAAGAAATCAGCTCATTGTGACTTCCTGAAAATGCTTCGGTATGCGTCACAAACTGCCTCGTAACAGTTACAAAGCATTAGAGAGCGTCATCCTCAATATTTTAACCAATTGTTTGATGTCTCTGTGGGAGGATGGCCAATGTTCTCTTTTATTAAAAAAAAGAGCAGGCATATTAGATTGGCTCCTATGGTTTTTTTTCCATTTGTAAAAATTCTTGCATCATAAAGAATGTATGGAATTATCTGGAAATATAATAAACTCACTGAAATTTACTGTAAGGATGTATCTCTGGAAGCTCTGACAGGAAAGTTGGATAATCAGTTTGATTCTTGGCAATTTCCTTCAGGACTATTGGCATCATTTGCCTCACATCAAGTAAAGATGGGAATAGAATTTCCTCTGGACCATTTGGAAAATTTGAGGCGTTTATTGACCGGGAACGCCACTGACTACAGTCCTGCTATTGCAAACCTTTCCAATCCGAAAACTTAAAGAGTCAGAGTCAAACCAGCACAGAGGGGAGGGGGTGGGATCTCTCTTCCAGGGAGGCAGTGTGTTGTGACATCATTATCCCCCACTCCCTCAGCTCGGAATGTTTGCTTTGGGTAATAATCTCCTCGCTCACTATCCTCTCCAATTACATGAACAAGTCGGTGGCTTGATCAGCACACAGGGTTTCACTTATCACCCCGTGCTGTCTGTTAAACGTTTGGAGAAAAGTGGCACAATGTTCAAACTGATTTTGAAAATATATCTAAACCTGGCAGCTATTAGAACAGTTTGACGGAGGTGTTTGTGTGCAGGGAGCTACTTATCAGAAGAGTATTTAAGTAGGTTTATAAATCCCGACTTGTTGGAGTTGGCTACATATAAAGTTAAACACAAGGCAGGGCTCTCGTTTCCGCACAGCATCTCTCGATTCCCTGTACCATGCTTAACCGAAACCACGCCCACACCTTTCACAAATTTATCTCATATCAGAAACAGCCAGAAAGTTGTTGGATTTGTTCCGTTGCCACTTTGAAGACTGTACTTTGAAACTGTTAGCATTTTCAAAATCATTTACTTTTTTCCTCTCCATAACCGTATCGTTTGTTCTCATCGTGGGCTGTTTGCTATCATAGATCTGGCCGCACCGTTGGAAGTGCCATCATTCGGATGGGACATTAAACCGAGGCACCATTTAGCATCGTCGGTGGACAGAAAAGATCCAATGACACTATTTTGAAGAAGAACAAGGATCTCACTCCAGTGACCTTGACAATTCATGTCCCTCAATCAACGTCATAAAAACAGATTATTTGGTCATCACAGAGCTGTTTTCAGGAGATTGTTGTGCACAAAATGGCTGCCGTGTTTCCTATGTTACGACAATGACTCTGCAATGTTCTTAAGAACACTTGCAGTTAAAGTTATAAACGATTTACTAACATTAACTGAGGGTAAAGTATATACAAGGCAACAGCTGAACAACAGCAAAATCATGCACATGCAAACTCTCTCCTTTACTTCCTCCAGCCAGTGTGAGGGGTCACCTGACTTTACATTCACTTATATACTAGTGAGACTCCTGGTGGCCAGTCGGTGAATTACAACACAAACATGATATCACTGTAGACTCCACTTCAAAAAAGTTAATTGCCTGTAAAGCACTTTGAAACGTCCTGTGACTATATAAATCGAGGTGTTTCTTTCCTCCCTGTTGGAAGGCTGTGATATTTTAAGGCACCATTTAAAAGTCAGCATATTTGGAGTGAGAAAGGAAAGATGTGGTGCATTTTTGCCCAAAGGGCAATGAATGTAGTTTGCGGAATATGTTCCCAGGAAATTAGAGCAGGCAGTGGGCGCGATTGAACTGTCTCGTTGAGCCCGACTTGGTGATGCGACAGGGCCGTTAAATCTCGGGATTTATGACGCTCGGAATGCCTCGTAAAATCTACCGAGATCCAACAAGATCTCGCGAGACATCGCAGTCGGATCTCGCCCTCACTGTGTGAGATCCAGATTTGCATATTTAAGTCAGCAATTAGCCTCACTCAAATGTGTCTGTTACCGATGCTCTCCAGGCCCGGGATCGAATGGCCGTGCCTCCGACTCCTCACTGTGGTGCCAATTAACACTGGTCACACAAACGTAACAGCACCAGGCCCAGGCCATCAGAGGCCTCCAGGTGGTCGGGCTCTGGGCAGGATTGCCGGGCAACTTGGCACTGACAACTTGGCACCTTGGCACTACCACCTGTTCACCTTGGCAGTGCTACCTGGCCACTGAAGCAGAGTCATCCTTGCACTGGGCAGGGTACCCAGGTGGCACTGCCATGATGTCAGGCTGGTAGTGCCTAGGTGCCTGGTTGCCCATGGCAGAGATTGGGTCTAGGGGTGCCCTGCCTTATGAGGTGGGGTGAGGGGCTTGAGGACCTCCAATAGGTAAATTGGGCAAATGTGGTTGGGGGATTGAGAGATCGGGAGGTATTTAATATTGGTTCCCGATCTCCTCACGCACTGCGAGCTGAGCTTGTGAAATGATGGTGAATGTGGTGTTTGCAGGCGTTCCTTACCGAGTCAAAAACAAACCAGTCCTGTTTAATAGTGGGATCATTCTCGGTGTGGCAGGTGCTGAAAAACACGCCGCTAAATACACCCAAAACGGGCTCTGTGTTTTTCCCGTTAAATCACACCCAGTATAACTGGGTTTGAGCAGAAATTAAATGTGTTTCTGGAAAGACGGTGAGAGAGGCAGGGAGAGGGGGATGGGTGAGACACTGCTCTGTTTGGATTTATCTTCATCAAGGGGATGAGTTCAATGGGCCTGATATTGCGCAAATCGTTATATTGCTGTAAAATAATCAGTCAGTTTATCTAATGTTTACCTCTTCTGAAGTCTCTGAGAACATGTTCTTTGAATATATGGTGAAATTACACAGTTGTTCCAAGTTAATAGAACAAAACCTGGCTCAGCAATAGCTTTCCCACTTCACCGTGCAGTGGACTCCAGAGCACTGGCCAATAGCTGTGCGTGCCAATTTCACTTAGTTGGTTGTTGGAAGGTTGTGATTTATAATTTGATTTTGTGAATATATGGCAGTCCCAGCAATTGTGGAAATTCATCTGGGCTAGGAGTCATGTTCTTTTAAAAATTCATTCATGGGACGTGAGCATTGCTGGCAAGGCAGGGTGTTATAGCCGATCCCTGATCGCCGTCGAGAAGGTGGTGGTGAGCTGCTGCCTTGAATACAACCGGGTGGCTTGCTCGGCTTTTGCGGAGGGCAGTTAAAGGTCAGCCACATTGCTGTGGATCTGGAGAACATACAGGTCAGACTGGGTAAGGACAGCAGATTTCCCCCTCTAAAGGACATCAATTAACCAGATAGTTCCCCTCGTGCTCACAATTGCTGCCGCTGGCTTTTTATTCCAGGGCCGGGATTTCCCGTTGCGAGTTCGCAACCCCCCCCCCCCCCCCCCCCCCCCCCCTCGCTAACGCTGCAAGCGAGGACAGAGAATTTGTCGCTCCGTCCAATCCCCCATTCACCGCAGCCGGACGGGAGAATCCCGCCAACGTTTCCGGACGGAGAATCCCGCCCCAGATTTTATTTCATGAATTGAATTTCAATTCTCAAGCTGTATCCAGATTATGAACCCAGGCCTCTGGGTTACTCGTCTAGCAACATAACCGCTCTGCGAGCCCGCTCTTGCCGGTTTATTTTGGTGAGCTGAGCCCTCAGTCTACCCAGGACATGGAGACACGGCAGCCTGCACCACCAGGGACATCGTTTACATTGCTACCTTGAAGGCCGAGGCCTAGAGTCCCGGCAGCTGGAGGTAGCATCACCAATGGTGACACGATTAAGATCAGGGATGCGCTAGGGGCCAGGATCGGAAAAGTGCAGAGATCTTGGAGTCCATTTTATACTTCAATTAAAATTGATATAAAAAGTGAAAATGAAAGTAAGTTATTCTCTGGTAAAAACAACTAGTTAGGTGGGTGTTTGCGGCTCTAAAGGCAGCAAGCTAGTAGCATTATAAACACACCATCATGTGTCGGTAGGAGTTTTGTAAGAGTTTGCTAGAATCAGTGCAATGTTTGCTATGCCTTACATAAATGGAGTTTCGTCTCAGTGAAATGTATGGAGAAATTCTTGTTCATTCATGTCTAACTGACTTCAACAATTATTGTTCCACAATGATGATTGGACAGGCAGCTTACAAAAACACTGGGAATGATGGGGCCATATACACTCGTTGTACACCAACAACCTGCCTTCATATAGCACCTTCAACAAACTAAAATGGCCCAAGGTAGTTCACAGGAACATCTTCTAACAAAGTTTGACACCAGAGTATTTTGGGAGATGAAAGAGAAGATGATCAAAAGTTGGTCAAAGACTGAGGGCAGAATTTTCCATTCTCAGTACAGAGTGCTGGCTGAGGGGGTAAACCGGGGCACAGTTTGCAGGCTGGGGGGGGGGGGGGGGGGGGGGTATGGCCGGGGTAATAACCCTCACGAGACAGCCATCAGTGATCGTGCAGAGATACTGATTCAACATGGCTGGACGAACGCCGGGGGAAATCGCTCGCGGAATTCCGGACGCGCCTTCGCAAGCTGGCTGAACATTATGACTGCTTCCCTCCCGGAGATGTTGTGAGGTTGCCTAGTGTGCGGCTTTAGTAACATGGTGACCCAACGGAAACTGTTGGCAGAACCGTCTTTGGATCTAAAAAGGGCCATAGAACGATCCCCCATGTGGAAAAAGGGGTCCTAGGAACACCAGAGCTCCATGGACTATGATGTACATAGCGCCGTCTGCCCCCCATTCGGCTGAGTAACACTCCCCCCCCCCCCCCCCTCAAGAGCAGGGCCTATGGGTTCAGTCACCAGCTGAACAATATCGTGGTCGGACCCAATGGCCAAGAATCACTGCAGCCCAGTGAGGATGATTGCATGCAACTAAATTGCACTACTGCACCTAAATGAGCCCCAATTAAGATAACTCTCCAAGTGAATGGTCACCCCTTGGATTTGGAAATAGTTACTGGGGCTTCTGTCTCAGCCATCGGATAACAGACATTCTGTAAAGTTTGTTTGGGGATCCAGCACCTGAGCCTAAGTGACACTGAGACACGGCTGCTGATGTATATCGGAGAAACATTGACAATTATTGGGCCAAAGTTGACCCGATTAGCCATGGACAACAATCACTGTGACTGCCCCCGGGAGTGGAGCAGGGACCCAGTCTTCTGGATCTATCAGATCACACAGCTCCATCAGATCACACAGCTCCATCAGATCACACAGCTCCATCAGATCACACATCTCCATCAGATCACACAGCTCCATCAGATCACACATCTCCATCAGATCACACAGCTCCATCAGATCACACATCTCCATCAGATCACACAGCTCCATCAGATCACACATCTCCATCAGATCACACAGCTCCATCAGATCACACAGCTCCATCAGATCACACATCTCCATCAGATCACACAGCTCCATCAGATCACACATCTCCATCAGATCACACAGCTCCATCAGATCACACATCTCCATCAGATCACACAGCTCCATCAGATCACACATCTCCATCAGATCACACAGCTCCATCAGATCACACAGCTCCATCAGATCACACAGCTCCATCAGATCACACATCTCCATCAGATCACACATCTCCATCAGATCACACATCTCCATCAGATCACACAGCTCCATCAGATCACACATCTCCATCAGATCACACAGCTCCATCAGATCACACAGCTCCATCAGATCACACAGCTCCATCAGATCACACATCTCCATCAGATCACACAGCTCCATTAGATCACACAGCTCCATCAGATCACACAGCTCCATTAGATCACACAGCTCCATCAGAGCACTTGTCAATGCTGCATCCTCTATAAATATTATTCGTTCTCAAGAGCAGCAGGAAACTGGCAGTTCAGGAAGAGTTTGGTAACTGTAATTAGGAAGAAGCAATATGTCACTGACTTTCTGAATAAGACACGTTTTCAGAATTGTGTTGTGCCTCCTGAAGCCCAACCAGCTCGAGGATATAAATGCGAAAGAGATCCACACAGGTGGCACCCAGATAGCAGCAGAATGATTTTCTCACACTGCGCATAACAAAGGTAAGAGGCATCCATTATGAAAATTAAAGGTTGCTGCTGAATCTCACAAAGGTTATTGAGTTAACTGTTGTCAATAATGTTGTAGGATAGGGCAGCACGGTGGCCTAGTGGTTAGCACAACCGCCTCACGGCGCTGAGGTCCCAGGTTCGATCCCGGCTCTGGGTCACTGTCCGTGTGGAGTTTGTACATTCTCCCCGTGTCTGCGTGGGTTTCGCCCCCACAACCCAAAAATGTGCAGAGTAGGTGGATTGGCCACGTTAAATTGCCCCTTAATTAGAAAAAATAATTGGCTAATCTAAATTTATAAAAAAAAAGAAAAAAAAAAAATAATGTTGTAGGATTACAAAATACATATTTATGAAGTGTACTTTGTTCTGACCCAGACATGTGACCTTAAACCTGATTCTAGTTTTAAGAAAAATTGTCTTCTATCTTTATGCATCTCTTTCTCTCTCTCTCTCATTCCTCTATTTTACACATCTCTCAACAGCGATATAGAATCCCTTTTTGAAGATACTCAGACAAGACTATGGTACTTCCCTTGGGTGGCAAGGTTCACGTAATGCTCTCACTTTTATATTTAATGTCAGTCTGTATGGACCAGCCACATTTCACTGTACAGTATAGAAACCAGTCAATAAATCGCATGTTCATGTGGTCCACATGTGGTTAGCACTGTTGCTTCTTCACAGCGCCAGGATCCCAGGTTCGATTCCCGGCTTGGGTCACTGTCTGCGCGGAGTCTGCACGTTCTCCCCATGTCTGCGTGGGTTTCCTCCGGGTGCTCCAGTTTCCTCCCACAAGTCCCGAAAGACGTGCTTGTTAAGTGAATTGGACATTCTGAATTCTCCCTCAGTGTACCCGAACAGGCGCCGGAGTGTGGCGACTAGGGGATTTTCACAGTAACTTTATTGCAACGTTAACGTAAGCCTACTTGTGACAACAAAGGTTATTATTAGGAGCAAGAAGAGCTCATTTAGCTCCTCAGGCCTGTTATAACCATTGAATTACATTATGGCCGGTTTGTATCTTAACTCCATTTCCCCTAACTTGGTTCCATAAGTTTTAATGCCTTTGGCCTAATAATAATACTCAGTTTTGAAATGGATTGTGCTGCCGTACTCCAGTATAAAATCACAGAGCTGATCCAGAACTCCCTCAATGTCACTTGGCAACTAGTAGACTAGAGGGCACCTTCCATTGACTCACCTGCTGGTTTTATTCTATCCCCCCTCCCTCTCTTAGAAAGTGAACCCTGCCATTGACATGCCTAAATGTGGGGGCTGGAATATAATCCTTTTCACTAATGTTGTTAGTATATCAAAGGACTCAGGCACTTGTATCACATTTCTTCAATAATTTCAGGCAAGTGCAACATTTACAAAAGATTATCTTTGGTTTCCAGGGGAAGGGCAATTACATAGAACATAGAACAGTACAGCACAGAACAGGCCCTTCGACCCTCAATGTTGTGCCGAGCCATGATCACCCTACTCAAACCCACGTATCCACCCTATACCCGTAACCCAACAACCCCCCCCTTAACCTTACTTTTATTAGGACACTACGGGCAATTTAGCATGGCCCATCCACCTAACCCGCACATCTTTGGACTGTGGGAGGAAACCGGAGCACCCGGAGGAAACCCACGCACACACGGGGAGGACGTGCAGACTCCACACAGACAGTGACCCAGCCGGGAATCGAACCTGGGACCCTGGAGCTGTGAAGCATTTATGCTAACCACCATGCTACCCAGCTCCAAGGGCCGTCACGTCTTCATAGAGTCATAGAAGTTACAGTGCAGAAGGAGGCCATTCGGCCCATCGAGTCTGCACCAGCCCTTGGAAAGAGCACCCTACCTCAGCCCACACCTCCACTCTATGCCAGTAACCCAACCTAACCTTTTTGGACACTAAGGGCTATGGTGAAAAAGTGTGGCAGCAGCATATCAGAATAGCTTCTACTCACATCACAATGCTAAGCAGCAGTCAGATTCTGACACTGAATAAACTTCTATATTGTCCATAATATTCTATATTCTCCAAACCTGAAAATTTACCATTATGGATCGGATCTGAGTAAGCAAGGTTAAATTACAGGTTAAACGGTTAAGAGTCCGTTGTGTGGAACAATTGTTAACCGGTTGATTCAACGCAGTAAAAACACTTAGATTGTCACATAACATAACCTGTGATGGGAAATAATAATGTGCAAAATGGAGAGTCCATCTGGTCGTGCTGACGACCTTGTGTTGCCGAGTTACACATGACAGAAAATCTAATTGTACACAGCATGGTTTCCCTGCACACAGTGTCACCACTGCTTACCTTGAACCATGGGTTGCGGTTAATGTGCTGCCACTTTGTATATCTGCCAGGTTACAGGTCGTTTTCAGTGAAATGCATCACAAAACCCTTCTCCGCAGTACAAAAGAATGTTCTGATCCCATTGCTGACTGTCTTCTCAAGCTGTTTGTAAGGCTGATTGGGTTTTGCCAAACCGGAGAACTCTCTGTTCAGCCTGCTTTATTACCCAAGGACAAACTCAAAATCTTCTGGCTAATTATTAAAGCGCTGCATTAACTTAGCCTTGGGGTTTCAGTCCTTATTTGGAAAGGAACCGAAACCATAGAAACCTGCACATTTCTCTCCTACGTCACAGCAGATCTAAGCAGCTGTGCTGAACTGTAAACACGGATTGGTGGCTGTCTCTGCCATATTTACAAGATTGTAAGATACACATGAATGAAGACAGGCATCCGCCCCGCCCAACTCATCAATCCAGAGAAATTACAGCCATGTGCCAGGTTTTATCACAAACAAAAAACTTTAAACAAAAGATGCGGTTTCCACACGTGGTGGAGACCAAAACTGGGGACCATAAAGATAAGGTGGCCAGTCATAAATCCAATAGGAGCAGCGTCTTTATACAGGGAGTGGTTAGAATGTGGATGTCACTTCCACAGGGAGTAGACGAGGTGAATGGAGTAGAGGCATTCAGGGGCTAGACAGAGGTGAGGGGGAAAGGAGCGTATGGACAGATAAAAGTGACAGTCAGGAAAAAGCAGCCGGCAAATCCAGCCTGTCCCGCACTGAAATGAAAATTATTTATTGTCACAAGTCGGCTTCAAATGAAGTTACTGTGTAAAAGCCCCTAGTCGCCACATTCCGGTGTCTGTTCAGGGAGGCCGGTGCGGGAATTGAACCCGCGCTGCTGGCCTAGTTCTGATTTACAAGCCAACTCTTTAGCCCACTGTGCTAAACCAGCCCCTATCTGTGCCACCAATAGGAGGATATGGTGATAGGGTGAGGTGAAAGGGCTGGGTGTAGGTTTGTGTGGAACACACATGTCATGATATGCAGACATGCACATAATGAGATACAAACAGGCAGCTAATGAACACAGAGAACAGGACATAATCAATCAGCAGGCAGAACACTTGGGGGTGGTTTCCCCACTAGAAAAGGCACGAGGCACTCAGACTCTGCCTCTTTCAACTGGTGATATCTACAGCGTGAGTCAGAGTGGACATACCGTATAACTCCTACAGCACGTGGCTAAGAGCTAGTCTGGTTCAGTCAGACAGATTAATCACACTAGGTTAGCAGAGAGTCGAACTCACAGAGGATTGAGCTAACTGTGTGACAGGTTCAATAAATCAGATTGAACTAACTTCAAGGTGTGGAGTATCTCTCGGGTAAAGCTGCATCCAGTTGCAGCCCGTGTTATCTTACTGTGCTTAACACGACAACAAACACTAGCTTGGACCAGTTGGGCTGAATGATCTGGTTCTGTTGGAAACACTGGGTGATTTCATGTACAATTTGGCCTTCACTGTCCTACCTGTGTTACTATATACAACTCTATATATGATGTATATACAAGATGTAGGAATCAGTATAATTGTTTTAATTCGGTGAATCGAAAGATAACTGAGAGGCAGAGGCTGCAAGGTGAGAGCACTCAATGGGAGTTGGGATCTGGCTGTGAAAGCAGCGGTAATACCAATATTGAGCTTATCTGGAGTATTGGAGGATGCAGCATAAATGCAGCACACTTGCCACTCTATCCAACTCCCTGATCGACACTCCCATTGATTGAGAATCTGCATCAAGACCACAGTCTTATTATTTGCGGACTTTTAAATAGTAACAAGCTCCAAAAACACTTGGAAAGCTTTTTTACCATTCAGAGATGAAACATCTCACTTGATTGGCACCCTATCCACCATTTAAAACATTCAATCCCTCCAAAACCGATGCACCGTGTGTACCACCAACAAGACGCACTGCAGCAACTCACCAAACCTCCTTCGACAGCACCTTCCAAACCCGCGCCCACTGCAGCCCAGAGAAACAAGGGCAGCGAACACAAGGGAACACCACCACCTGCTATTACCCCTCCAAGCAACATTCCATCCTGACTTGGAAATATGTCATCATTCCTTCACTGTCGCTGGGTCAAAACCTTGGAGCTCCCTCCCTAACAGCACTGTGGATATACCTACATCACATGGACTGCAATGATTCAAGTCACCACCTGCAATACGGGATAGCAATAGAAATGCTGGCCGAGTCAGCGATGCCCAGATCCCATAAAGAAGTTGTGATAAATACTGACCCTGTAACATTCTTTGGGAACGCTGGCAACATCATGAGCTTTTAAATTGCAATGAGCGAATGACACTCAGCTGACACTCAGCATATATAACAGCTAGACTGTAATTTCTGATGTTTACTGTATCTTCTACATGTTTGCTCAATTCTTAACTCTTTGTACACCTTCCCAAATATTGCCCTCTTTTCTGGAGATGTTGACTTATTTGGCGGAGTAGGTTTGTAGGTATCACCTGCCCTCTGGTACCTCCGTCAGTTGTGATACCCAAAGGAGGCTGTGCAGAGGATCCCTACCTGTCCAGGTCTGTCTATAGACAGCATCTTCACTGTCACTGAGCACAACCTGCAGATTCAAGGTCATTATTTTGCTCCATCCATTTCATGTTCTCAATATAATAATAATCTTTATTATTGTCACAAGTAGGCTTACATGAACACTGCAATGAAGTTACTGTGAAAAGCCCCTAGTTGCCACACTCCGGCTCCTGTTCGGGTGCACAGAGGGAGAATTCAGAATGTCCAATTCACCTAACAGCACGTCTTTTGGGCGTTGTGGGAGGAAACCGGAGCACCCGGAGGAAACCCACGCAGACACGGGGAGAAGGCACGGGGAGAATGTGCAGACTCCACACAGACAGTGACCCAGGCCGGGAATTGAACCTGAGACCCTGGGGCTGTGACGCAACAGTGCTAACCACTGTGCTGCCGTGCTGCCCAATATTGATGAGCTTCCCCTGAATCTCAATAACCTCGAATCCGATTTAGACTGTCTCCCCAACTGAAGGACAGTGCATCCTGAGCGCTGAGGTGGGCAATCGTCTCCTGTTTGCTGGCACCCATCCTGCTTCTGTGTCTCTGCTCTCACAAGAGGCAGGGTAGCACAGTGGTTAGCACTGTTGCTTCACAGCTCCAGGGTCCCAGGTTCGATTCCCGGCTTGGATCACTGTCTGTGTGTATCTGCACGTTCTCCCCGTGTCTGTGTGGGTTTCCTCTGGGTGCTCCGGTTTCCTCCCACAAGTCCTGAAAGACGTGCTGTTGGGTGAATTGGACATTCTGAATTCGCCCTCCGTGTACCCGAACAGGCGCCGGAATGTGGCGACTAGGGGATTTTCACAGTAACTTCATTGCAATGTTAATGTAAGCCCTCTTTTGACAATAACAAAGATTATAATTATTACAATTGAGATTTTGAATTGTCTGTTTAAAGGGACAAAAGTTTTGTAAGGATAAGCAGTCAGCTTTAATTTACTCCTCTCCGGGTGATCTGATGGTGGCCTGAGCTATTCCAATTAGCGTGCAAACAAGGAAGGAAGTGATTATTATAGTCAGGTAACCCCCCAGGGACTCAGCTTATAGCCACCAAATTAACCGGTACAGAGGGAAGGTGACATCTAAATTATTAATGGACCAAAGCAGAAGTTAAACACCATCCATATTGGTGGGAAAATGACAAAGAAACATTAAAGGATTCTCACACATTTTTTCAGTTACATTTTTATGATGATTTCTACCGATCTGAGGCACCCTCGATTGTTTATCCACTTGGATGCTGACAGGTTACGTGTGTCACCAAATGTTTATAAAATATCCGCAGCAGAGGATCATTTGGCCCTATAGATCCAGGCCGGTGTTTGTCTGTCGAACGTGCTTCATTCCACACGTCAGCTCACACCACCAGCATATCCGTCCAGCACTTTCTTCCCCAATTACCCAGCGAGTTTCCTCTGAAATGCATCTGTGTTCTTCACCTCAGCCACCCATTGTGGTAGCGAGTTCCGCATCCTAACCAGTCCCTTGTAAAAAAAATTACTTCTGAATTCTAGATTGCATTTATTAATGACGCTTCTATTTATATCCTTTCGTTCTGGACTCACACGCATATCTAACCTATCAAACCCTTTCATAATCAGAAAGACCTCCATCGGTCTTCTCATTTCTAAGGAAAAGAATAATTGTACAAGTCGACACTACCTGCCTCGTGGTGGTCTGTCTGCATTGAGCAGTCCCAGTTATTCTGTCTCCGCTTTAGTTAACCATGGAAATGGAAGAGGAAAAGCTGAGCAGCAGTTTGACTCCTGATTACTACCTGGTGCCTCCAGCTATATTCCTGCTCATTCTTTAGTGAAAACCAGGATTATCTTTAGTTATGGCGCCCCTTTTGTTGATCAGTCCGTAAACACTCGGGTCTGGATTTTCAATCCCGTGTTGGGAGCTCAGGGTCAGCACAATTCTTGGTCGCGCAAATCTTGCCTGGAAAAAATGCGGCAGTAGGTCAGGTTTCCGGTGCTGGGGGTGTGGGTGGGTGAAAATGGGAGTCGTTACAGGCTAGCGTGGAAAGGGATTGGGGTCTGCCCGATGCAGGGGCGTGGTGGGTAAAGGGCCCACTTGGTGCACTGCCACTTTGCCGAAGCTGTGAAAATAGGCAATGGCTGGAATTCACCGGCTATTCGCCGGCGACGGGATTTTCTGCTCCCACGGGTTTCCCGGAGGTTTGGGGTGACTTCAGTGGGAAAGCCCATTGATAGCGGTGGGAACAGAGAATTCCGCTGGCAGTGAAAGGCGCACCGCCACCGATAAACAGACAGCTGAGAGGCTGGAGAATCCCGCCCAATAAAACAAAAAGCAGCCCTCACATCCCCTTACCCTTGTCTCCGCATGCCCCATCCATGTTCCATGTCAATCCATGCCAACCTATGCCCCACCCAGTACCATGGTCCTGCATATCCATGCCAACCTATGCCCCACCCAGTACCATGGTCCTGCATATCCATGCCAACCTATGCACCTCCACCGACCACCTACAGTCTTCATAGCCCCATGCCAATTTATTGCCAATCCATGCACCATCCATAACCCTTAAACCTACCATGCCACACACCCATGGCAATCTCCTCCTGTCTGCTGTGACCCATCCTGCTTCTGTGTCTCTGCTCTCACAAGCAGCACAGTAGCACAGTGGTTAGCACTGTTACTTCACAGCGCCAGGGACCCGGGTTGGATTCCCGGCTTGGGTCACTGTCTGTGCAAAGCCTGCACGTTCTCCCCGTGTCTGTGTGGGTTCCCTCCGGGTGCTCCGGTTTCCTCCCACAAGTGCTGTTCGGTGAACTGGACATTCTGAATTCTCCCTCTGTGTGCCCGAACAGGCGCCGGAGAGTGGTGACTAGGGGCTTTTCACAGTAACTTCATTGCAGTGTTAATGTAAGCCTACTTGTGACACTAATAAAGATTATTCATATTTGCTTAGAAGAAAAAGATGGCCAGAGACTCAAATCAGCAGTGCACCTCCTGGCGAGGATCTCACAACTGAATCTTCTGGAGCTGCACAGGAGAGTCCAGGGCGGGACAGAACAGTGCTAGTGTTAGCTTTGCACAGAGCTTGGGGGTGGGGGGGGTGGGTGGGTGGGGGGGGGGTGGGGTCTGGCGAGACGTCGCGATCTGGATCCTGTTCACAGTGGGTAAATCTGCACATTAGAGTGAGGCAGTTAGTCTGGCTGTAATATGCACTCGCCTGATCTACCCAAGGGGTTGGGGTCTAATCCCTTCACTTTGGAGACCCTGAGTGAGTATCGTTTAATTCTGGTTCCCACAAACGGGGATCATGCGGAACGGCATTTGGGGGTGTCTTCCAGGAGATCGGAGGCCTCTGGGTGTTAGGGCCCTGGCCAGGGTAGTACTCTGGCACCCCAATGCCATCTGGGCACCCTGGCAGGGTCACCCAGGTTCCACTTGACATAGCCAGGGTGTCCAGGTTGCACTGCCAGGTCGGTAGTGGCACTGCTTAAGTGCTAAGGTGCCCGGTGGCATTTTGCCTGTGCTGGGCATCATAAGGTGGGTGCAGTGAGGGGCTCCATGACCCCGTCATTGGTGAGTTGGGTGGGGGGGGGGGGCGGTTCTAGAGATTAGGGTGCCATTTTTAATGGCGGTCCTGTCTCTTCCTGCGCTGGCTCCTCCATGCGGCCTCAGTGAAGCGTTCCCTGCTGAGACCCCGGATTTCAACAGGGTCCCGTTTGATGGTGGGGTCTTTCTCGGCGCTGCGAGGCGGGATTCTGTGGCAATTCGGTTAGCTCGCGCCCTGTACTTCTCCCGGCTGCTGGTGGAGCAAGTGAAGCGACGTTCATTACAGCTGTGCAAAAGTTACAATGTATCTTTTTTCCGGGGATTTTCTTTGTACAGGGGGTTTCATTGTGAAGAACAAGCTGTGATTTGATCCAATTCACATTAATGTCGTGACCGGCTGCCAGGAATCTGATCCTCAAACTGTTTACTATATCCATTTACACATGCCAACGATGCAACAAATACTGACGAGCAAAAATGTTACCATAACAAAAGTTTCTTCAATCCACAAGTAAAAGAGATCACAAACTCTGTTGTCAAGTTTTTTGGAAAGAATTTTATCTTAACACTAAATATTTGGTGTCATAACCTGTCAATAAAGCAGCCGGCACAAAGATATCTTATCAGAGGTTTCTGGAATATTACAGGCGTGCTTCAGCACTGCATGAGTGTGAACTGCGCATGGTAAATCATGCATGGGGATGCTGCGCTGGGGGTTATCTTAGCAAAGTCAGGGGTTTCATACAGGAAATCTCGCACCAACCCAGATTTGCATGAGCTGGAAACTTTTCAAAAACATCTTGTTAATGCGACTGGGAAGAACCTGATGCCCCATCAGCTGATTGCGAGCATTAAACTCAACCAACTTCGACAACTCGATTTTCTCTGGCTGGAGACTGATGTGGTGTAACTTGCATAAGATCATTAGAAATAGAAGCTGGAGCAACTCCTTCGGCTCTTCCAGCCTGCTCCATCATCCAATACAACCACGGTTCATCTTCAACCTCAACTCCACCCTCCTTAATATCCCTCCATTCCTTCGTATCAAAGAATCCTTCAACCTCAGTTGTGAATACACTTAACAACCGAGTGTGCTAGTCACCACTGTTGTATTATATTGTATATATGGGTATTACGGTAAGGCCCCTGTACTAGAGGTACGGGGGTAGATCCCTGCCTGCTGGCTCTGCCCAGTAGGCGGAGTATCAATATGTGTGCTCTCCGTACAGCAGCCATTTCGTCAGATGCTGTAGGAGGCCACCCATCTCTGTGTAATAAAGCCTCAATTACATTCTACTCTTGTCTCGTCGTAATTGATAGTGCATCAATTTATTACACAGAGATTTTTCAGAGATGGACCTCCGCATCAAGCCTGATCGCCTGCAGCTACATCCTCAAGCAGACAACGCCAAGAAAGACTTTGAACATTGGCTGGCCTGTTTTGAAGCTTACATCGGGTCTGCGCCAGACCCAATCTCAGAAGCACAGAAGCTCCATATTCTGTACACGCGGCTGAGCTCCAACGTCTTTCCCCTCGTCCAGGACGCGCCGACCTACGCAAAAGCCATGACGCTACTGAAGGAAAAGTAGGCTCAGCGGGCCAACAAAATCTACGCCAGGCATCTCCTACCACTCGGCACCAACTTCCCGGTGAGTCTGTGGAAGATTTCTGGCGTGCCCTGCTCGCCCTGGTGAGAGACTGTGATCGCCAGGCCGTTTCGGCCACAGAACATTCAAAGCTGCTGATGAGAGACGCATTCGTTACGGGCATAGGGTCTGACTACATCCGGCAGCGCCTCGCAGCGACCAAAAAACTAGCGCTCTCGCTTACAGTCGCCTGACACAACGTTCAGGCCGATGCCATTTCGTCAGCTGCTGCAGGAGGCCACACATCTCTGTGTAATAAAGCCTCGATTACATTCTACTCTTGTCTTTGTGTAATTAATAGTGCATCACCGAGCATGCACAGCTCTCTGGCATACAGGACTCCAAAAATTCACAATCGTCTTAGCGAAGAAATTTCTTCTTGGTTCGGGCCTAAACGGGTGATCCTTTGGTCTGGAATTCTATCCCATGTTCTAGATTCCTCAGGAAACAATGAGATCACCTCTCATTCTCCGAAACTCCAGATAGTACAAGCTCAGTTTCCTCCTCACACGACAATCCCACCATCCCAGTTATTACCCAGGTGAATCTCTGCTGCACTTCGTCAATGACAAGTATATTCTTCCTTTGACAGGGAGACCGATACTGTGCACCACACTCTTGGTACGCACTCACCAAGGCTCTATACAATGGCACAGTGGTTAGCACTGCTGTCTCATAGCTCCAGGGTCCCGGGTTCAATTCCGGCCTCGGGTGACTGTGCGGAGTCTGCACGTTCTCCCCGTGCCTGCGAGGGTTTCCTCCGGGTGCTCCGGTTTCCTCCCACAGTCCAAAGATGTGCAGGTTAGGTGGATTGGCCACGTTAAGTTGCTCCTTGGTGTCCCAAAGGTTAGTTGGAGTGACTGGGTTCCAGGGATTGGGTGGAGGCGTGGGCTTAAGTAGGGATGCTCCTTCCAAGGGCCGGTGCAGGCCTGATGGGCCGAATGGCCTCCTTCTGCACTGTAAATTCTATGATTCTAATTACAGTAAGACATTTTGACTCCTGCACCCCAATCCCGTTGCGATGAAGGCCAGCAGACCATTTGCCTTCCTGATAACTTCCTGCCCCTCCATGCTGGCCTCTAGTGACCCATGAACAAGGACACCCAGATCCCATTGGGCACCTGCATTTCCAAACCTCCCACCATTTGAGGAATACCAAAGTGCATAACTTCATTCACGTTATATTCCATCTGGGATTCATCACCTCGATAGCCCAAGTTTCTACTGTCTGCCCAACCAGATGGCACACATTTAAGATTAAAAAATCATTGACAGGCACAACAATGATGTTTGCAGACGAAGGTAGAGAGGTCGCTGCCTAAAGGGTGGGGAACATTTCAGAAATCATCACCATGACAGGATGAGATTCAATACAAAAACTGAACACGACAGGAAACAGGCAACGATAAAAAGGTATTCGACTGTAAATAAAGTAAAGGTTTACGAGATAAAAGTAAAAGGGAAACAGTCCAGAGAAAACGGCGAGATAATTGTTGGACAAACAATAGGAAACTTTCAAACAGATGAACAGGAAAGAGACTAGACATTTCCCCACAAGCAAAAGGAGCAGAAGCAGTTAAAGATCCTTTGATGAACAGAGAAATTATTAATTAAAATGAACACAAAAAGAGACACTTGATAAACGTCAGGCTAACAACACAACAGAAATTCTCATGGAATATACAGAATAGAGGGAAGCAGCCAACTTTGAAAGGATAAAGGATTGTGGAAAAAAAAGACAGGGGGTACAAAGAAATAGCAAAGAATTCTGAAAACACCGTTAAAAAGACAAACGTCACCCATTGATTAAAGATTTTAGAAAATTTCTACTGAGGATGAGGGAATATCTGTGATCATCCCGGACCTCTCCCTCAATATCCAGAGAATGAGAATGTAATGGCAGCGGCACGGCGGGACAGTAGTCAGCATTGCTTCATCACAGCGCCAGAGACCTGGGCTCAATTCCAACCTTGGGTGACCACTTGTGTGGAGTTTGCACATTATCCCCTGTCTGCGTGGGTTTCGTCCGGGTGCTCCGGTTTCCTCCCGCAGTCGAAAAAGGTGCAGGTTATGTGGATTGGCCAGGCTGAATTGCCCCTTCAGTTTCCAAAAAAAAAGGTTAGCTGAAGTTACGGGGATAGGGCGGGGGTGGGGTGCACCTTCTGAGGGTCAGTGCAGACTCGATGGACTGTAGGGCCTCCTTCTGCACTGGCGGGATTTTATGACGAGAGGAAGATGAAACAATTTGACAGGAGAACAGTAAATAAAGATATCTGAAAGTTAGTGGAACTTAAAGTGGAAAAAGCACTTTTACAGTCTGCCCTGCCTTTCAATTCTAATCCTCCAGAAATAACCCCATATTAGTTTGCTTTTACTTAAGGAACAGTCTTATTACCTTGTTGGTACTTTTAATCATCCATGTATCTCTGTTCCTAGACCTTTCCACCCCATTGAGATTCTTATTATCCAAGGATTAAGCTTTTTTATTCCGCCTTCCTTCCTATAGCTCACAATCAACAATACTGAAATTAATTTGCCAATTCAACAGCCATTTTGCAAGCATTTTATTGTGCTTTTGTCACAATCTTCTGTTCCACGTCCACTAAAGCTGTCGTTTAAATGGCCCCATTCTGACTACGCGACTCTAAGATTGGAGAATCAATATCTCCTGCAGTGCTCCAACTGTGATGGGTGCACTTTCTTGCGTCTGTACGCTATCCCTTCACCCCTGTACCTTGAGTAAAAGGTGCTCCGGATTGTTTGCTAACATTGCAGAGTTAGCGAAAACTCTGATCTGTGTTATCTCAAACGCCCCTGGAGCCGGGAGTTGTGCACAAGACTGGAGGGTTGCCAGGGTAACATCTCGGTTCCAGAAGGGAGAAAGGAATAACCTTGATAACTATAACCCACCAGCCAAACATTGGGAGTGGCTAAACCTTTGAGTGCCTCTGCGATAAGCTGAGAAAATCCATGTTCACTTGGTAAGATGGGGGGTAAATGTTGAGAAACAGGAGTGCTAGAAACAGTCAGCAGGTCAGGCAGAATTTCAGGTGAGCCTTGGTCACAAGACTTCTTCAGACAAAGGGGGCGGGATTCTCTGATCCTGAGGCTAAGTGTTGGCGCCGTCGGAAATGCCGTCGCGTTTCTCGACGGCGTCAACATGGCCTCAGGATCAGCAATTCTGGCCCCTGCAGGGGGCCAGCACGGCCCTGGAATAGCCCACGCCGCACCAACTGCTGATCCCGGCGTCAACTGGGCGCCACGGGCTCCGCGTACGCGCAGTGGCTCACTTCTCCCCGTCGGCCCCGCGCAACATGGCCTAGGGCTACAGAGGCCAGTGCGGAAGAAAGGAGGCCCCCAGCCAGAGAGGCCGGCCTGCCCATTGGTGGGTCCCGATCGCGGACCAGGCCACAACGGAGGTCCGTCCCCCTCCGGGGTCGATCCCCCCTTCTCCCTCCCCCACAGGCTGCCCCCTGGACCCTTCCACGCTGAGGTCCCACCTGCTGAGAGCAGATTAGAACGGCGGCGGCGGGACTCTGGTGTTGTGCTACAGTGTCCGGGCGGCGTGGCTGATTCGTGCCAGTCCCGGGGATTCTCCAGCCCAGTCCCACGCTGAGAGAATCCTGCCCAGGATCTCCCCCAGAAACATTCTCCTACAGGTGTTCCAGAACCTCCCAGCTTCACTCCAGATTTCTCATATTTGAAATTTGATCTTTTGTGAGATTAATTAAAGGCAGTCAGGTCTGTCAAATTTAATAAGAGCTCTTTAAGGGCATAACAATATATTGAAAAAGGGAATTAAATGAAAATTGTATTTTGAAAAGGTGCCACATAAGGAGTTTGTTGAAGACACTTAGTATTCAGAGGTATTAGTGAAGCATGGATAGAAAGTTGGCCAAGGTCAGAAATTAGATTCTTGATTTTAGGTGTTTTTTCAGACTCGAGTTATATGTGTCACACACACACACACCCCCCCCCCCCCCCCCCCCCCCCCCCCCACATCTCCAGTTTCAGTCTTTTATATTATTATATATGTAGTTCAGGTTTCCAATCTGTTTTTTTTATTCGTTCTTGGGATGTGGCCGTCTCTGGCTGGGCCAGTATTTGTCGCCCATCCCTAATTGCCCTTGAACTGAGTGGCTTGCTAGGCCGTTTTAGAGGTGGGGGGGGGGGGGCAAGTTAAGAGTCAACCGCATCACTGTGTGGGTCTGGAGTCACATGTAGGCCAGACCGGGTAAGGATGGCAGATTTCCTTCCCTGAAGGACATTAGTGAACCAGATGGGTTTTACGACAATTGACAATGGTTTCATGGTCATCATTAGACTCTTAATTCCAGATTTTATTGAATTCAAATTTCACCGTCTGCCAGGGAGGGATTCGAACTCAAGACTCCAGAGCGTTACCCTGGGTCTCTGGATTACTAATCCACTGACAATACCACCATGCCTCAGCCTCCCCCATATCTCCAATCCCACCTCCATTACTCAACTTCAGGTATCTTTCCGTATATTTCCCATCAACCTTGCTGTACATCATTCTGATATAAATGGTTTTCTCCTTGGTTTTCATAACAACACATTTTAATAAACAGCAGAGATATTAAGCAATTATTGGCAATTTACCCTTAATTGATATTAAGCAATACCTGGGCTACAGGGGTTAAGTCAGGAGGAGAGATTATACAAATGAGGCTTGTTTTCACTCGAATTTAGAAGGTAAAGGGGCGGGGGCCCCCGATGGGGTCTGGCCCGCGATCGGGGCTTACCGATTGGCAGGCCGGCCTCTCTCTCTCCCCCCCCCCCCCCCCCCCCCCTCGGGCCTACGTTCTAGCGCAGCCAGCCCCTGAACACTGACGCCATGTTGGGTCGGGGCCGGCGCGCTAAAGAAGTCCCCCCGCGCATGCGCGGGTTGGCGCGGCGAACATTTGGTGCCGGGAAAGGAGGCTGGAGCGGAGTGAACCACTCCAGCACCGTGCTGGCCCCCTGTGGGTGCCAGAATTGGTCGTACCCGGACCCTGTTCGCACCGTTGTGAATCGCGACGGCGTTCACGACGGCGCGAACACTTGTGCTCCATATTGGAGAATAGCCCCCAGGGTTTTTTTTAAGCAAAGATATTAAGGGATTTGGGCCAAAGGTAGGTAGATGGAGTTAGGCCTCAAATCAGCCATTGAATGGCGGGGCAGGCTCGAGGGGCTGAATGGCCTACCTCTGTTCCTATCATTAACAGAAACCTCTTGAGCAATGTGCAAAGTGGAACCAAGAAAAACCAAGTGACTGGCTTAATTCATCAAATGTTACCATATCTCAACAAAATCATCCAACACGTAATGAAACAAAAACAAATTCACATGTGTTTGATAGAGAGATAGAACTGGTTTGTACAGGCAGTGCATTGGGCACAGCCTCTCCACGTCCGTTATATATCCCACACAATCTCTAGTTCATGAAGCTATGTTGGGGGATTCAGTTGTTATATTCAAAGCTAGGACACTGGTAGTTACAAAATGTAATCTAACCAGACGCTTCCTCAGTAAGTGGCTGCCTGTCTGTGGAAAAACAGCAGGCTGCTTTCCTGAGAGCAAGACATTTTTATTGCTTCTGTTCTGTTGTCCTTCATTCTGCGAAACGCTTCAATTATGAAATTGGACATTAAAACGCATTATTATTTTATATCAGAAACATCATTTAGCTATTAACTTCAGACAATTAAATATTTAGAAATTTGGCTTTGGCAATTTTGTGTAAAAGGCTGAACAATCCATTTGTAGGTTACCTGTCTGAACCATGTAATTTGTTTGCAAATTTATTACAATATTTTAAAAGCCTTGCCCTGCCAGCTAGCTTGAATATAAAACAATTTGCCTTCTATCAGAATTAACGACTCCCCAGGTTACCTATCAGCAATGTTTCTGCTCCCCATTGAATCATCTCACTTCATTTACAAAATAAATAAACATTCAGGATAGAATACAGCACTCTAATTTAAGTGAAAAATCCTGAGAAATAATGACCCTTTTCTCTTCCATTCATTTAGTTATTTGCAATCCATCATTTTACTTGCTTGCCAGGGGCGGCACGGTGGCGCAGTGGTTAGCACTGCTGCCTCACGGCACCAAGATCCCAGGTTCGATCCCGGCCCCGGGTCACTGTCCGTGTGGAGTTTGCACATTCGCCCCGTGTCTGCGTGGGTCTCACCCCCACAACCCAAAGATGTGCAGGTTAGGTGGATTGGCCACGCTAAATTTCTACTTAATTGGGGAAAAAAAAAATTGGGTACTCTAAATTTATATATTTAAAAAGAAAAATATCTTGCTTGTCTCTTTTCGAGCTGCTCTTATCAACGTTCCTTTTGCATGTGTTTCAAATGGCAAAATCCTCAGCCGGTCTCCTTCCCTTTGGCCCTGACCTTTGTCAGACATTGTGCATAAAAACAGATGGATTCAAATAAAGGCTTGAATCAATGTCCCAAATGCTGTAATCAATCAGGTGCAGTGCATTCAGAATTACCTAGCAACTCTTGGGAATCATACATTTCTGCTCGGCCTAGGTTAGAATTGGAGCACTCGAGAGATTCATGCAAGATGCTTCCTCATCTCTATAATTCTGTCAGAAAAATGTTGAAGTGTGGGCATTGTTAATGGAGTGAGGGAGAATTCTCCTGAGGCTCCAGTAACATTAACAGACTTTTCAAATGTACACAAGTAACCCACAATACAAGTTTTATTTATTTGTGTGGCAGTTGCAGTTCGATGTTGAGTTTAACAATCCTTCAACAGCTTCAGCTGACACAGTCTGAGTGGATTTGATGCCACCAGGAATGGGTCTCTCAGGGCAGGAGGTCAGTGTGTGGGTGATGGTCTGACCCGGACAGTCACAGTCACAATTTGAGTTGTTCCCCTTGTTCCACTTGTGGAGCGAGTGGCCACACCTTCCCTGGCCCGCCCTCAAGTGGTTGGAGGGTTGGTCAGATTTTCCGCTGAAGGATAAACCTGAGGCTTCACAACTCGGGTCAGTTACCACGTTGCAGTTGCTGATGTCATCAATCAACCAGGAAGTGTGTCATTGGAAGTTGATGATGTCATCAATCAACCAGGAAGTGAGTCATTGGAAGGTGGGGCTGACATCTCTCTGTACGAATTGGCTTCAATTTGAATTTGATTTGGTTTTTTGGTGCAAGCAATGAGATGGATCAAGGGTTTGCCCTGTCCACACTGCACATTGGCTTTGTAACTTTAAGAATGGGATTTTAAAAAATGTACAATGGGTTGTGTATTCCAGTAGGGTCTACAGGATTTCAGAGCAGTGTGGGGGGTTGTTTTTGTGGTTGTTATTTGAAGTCTTGCATCAATCAGAGTGCTTTGTTAGCTGTCAGCTGCTGGTGTTCTCTGAGGGGGATGATTTCCGTGTGGAGGTCAGAAGATTCTACATGTGCTTGCACAGGAAGCCACTCACACTGTGTTAGTTTCAATGACCCTGAAATGTTCCTCATGACTTCCCGGCGGTGCCTGTGGAGAACCCTGAGCCAGACTCGGGCAAGTGAAGCAGAGCCTAGTGCGCTGGCTCTGCCGCCCCAGGTGGCACTTGTCAGGTTTTTTTTCCAAATCCTAATAATGGTTTTATTTAATTTGAAATATTATTCATTTACAACAGAATGCTGGTCTAATGCAGGGTAACACCAGGAGTTGGAGGAGTCAGCTACACCCAAGATTGTTTCCAGAAGGTAGCCAGACGCGGTTTAGAGTAATTAGCAGCAACCGGAGAGAACTTGGGGCCCTCGGTTACCACTGTCTGCACCAATCACCATGCCCCCTCTGCCACCTTCACGATGTTAACAGTGACCATGGTTCAAAATTGGCTGTGAAATTCTTTGGGATGTCCTGAGGTTCTGAAAGGCGCTATAGAAATAGAAGCCTATCTTTCATTCAACCTACGGACAGTGGTAAACTCTCATATACAGAGTAAACTGAGACTCAAAGCTTAAGGACCCTCTGGATTACTGACTTTGTGAAAAATCTCTAGAATATAGGACTGGTTGCAAAACTGTTAAATCCAGAAATGAACAAAGACTCAGTCAAACACTGAGCAAACGGAAAGTCTCAAATCCAGCAGAAGACCGAGGAAGAACAGATCTGAGATGGATAGATTTTTAACCAAAGCTACGATGTGAATGACGGTACATGGAGTTAGATCACATTGAACGGTGGGCAGGCGAGAGGAGCTCCTCCAATTTCAATCATCCAATTGACATAATGGCCATTCCATTGAGCTCTGAGAGCTATGGAGCTACAGTCCAGCAAGGAGTCAGTGTCTTCAGGGTGAGAGAAGAAAATTGGCACAATGCTTTCTTAAATTTTAAGAATGGAAGGAATTTTGTCACTTCCATTCATAGAAAAAGGAGATAAAGTTATTTATAGGGAATTTACAGCACAGAAACAGTAACTCGGTCTTTATCGATGTTTATGCTCCACATTAGCCTCATCTCAGTTTGACCTTTCGAGCTGAACTGGCCTTTACACCCTTGGGATGGTGATGGCACCAGTCTCAACTGGATTGTCAGGGCTGGGAAAGGAAAATACTGATTGGGTTGGGAAAGGCTTTCTTCCAAGGCAACAAGCTTATCAGAAATATATTGATAAGAAAAAAGGGTTTATAGAATGAGCTGGAACAACATCAACGAACCATAAAGATGTAAAATACTAATCAGTATTACAACATTGACTAGACTTCAGAAGTATATATTGGCAGGAAAGTGCTTTGAGGCATCGCACTGTACGTCTGTACGCCTTCCTTTCAACGCTTGCCAATTTGAGCCCAGGCTCCTGGTGGCTGGTCAGAGAGCAGCATAGGTGACACTGACTATTATTTCCACAGGAATATATTCTTATCCTACCCTATTGACCAGGCCTGGACTGGTACGTCAGGGAGATGAGACATAGAAAGGGTGTTCACAGAAGAAGGTTAAGGCTCTATTGTCTGATGTTTGTTCTTTTGCTGCCAGTTTGTACTTTACTGCTTTTTGTATTTAAGCGAATTGTGTTATTGTGTCATTTCTGTTGCTGTGATTTCAGCGTCTTGGCCGGGTGGTTATTGTAAATGAGAATTGGCTCTCAGTTGACTCACCTAGCTGAATAAAAATGTAATAAATAAATAGGTAAATAAAGGAAAGGCAAAAGAATAACATTGAATTTCTCACAACAAGAAGTACACGAAAGAAAGACTTGTGTTTGTAGCACAGGGGTTAGCACTGCTGCCTCACAGCGCCAGAGACCCGGGTTCGATTCCGGCCTTGGATCACTGTCTATGCGGAGTCTGCACGTTTTCCCCGTATCTGCGTGGGTTTCCTCCGGGTGCTCCGGTTTCCTCCCACAGTCCCGAAAGGCGTGCAGGTTAGGTGGATTGGCCATGCTAAATTGCCCTGAAGTGTCCAAAGTTTAGGTAGAGTTAGGGGATAGGGGAGAGGATTAGGCTTAGGCAGGGTGCTCTTTGGGAGGGTCGGTGCAGACCCGATGGGCCAAATGGCCTCCTGCATTGTGGGGGTTCCTATGATCCTATGACAGTGCCTTTCACAACCTCGGGATGACCCAGGGCTTTACAGCCATCAAAATATTAATTGATGTGTTATCACTGTTGTAAATGAGAAAATGCTGCGGCTAATTTGCACACTGCTCGCTCCCACAGTGATTTGGCAGTGACCAGATATTTTGGGTGGGATTCTCCGTCCCGCCAGGCCTGTTATACGGCGCGGCACGTCCCCCCCCCCCCCCCCCCCCCCCCCGGCCGACAGCGGGATTCTCTGATCCCACAGCCGGCCAATGGGGTTTCCCATTGTGGGCCCAGCCCACGCTGTTGGGAAACGTGTGGGGGCACTGCCGGCGGGGCGGGGGATCCCGCTGTCTGCTTTTGTGATGTTGATTGAGGGATAAATATTGGCCCCGGGATACTGAGGATAATTCACCGGCTTTTCTCTGGAGCAGGGCCGCTGACCATTTACAGGGCCTCAGTTTAACGTCTCATGTGACAGGTGGGAGGAGCCTGACAGTGCAGCACTCTCTCAGTGCTGCTGTAGAAGGTCACCCTCAACCTCTGTGTTCAAGTCCTGAAATGGGCCATGAATCCACAACCTTCTGACTCTGAGGTCAGAATGATACCAACAATGGCTGACAGTGCAGGACACGGTGTCTGCTTTGTTCCCTCAACCAACACAACTGAAAACCAATCCATTGGTCATTTACCTCATTGTTCATTATGGGATCTTGCTATGCACCAAATGGCTGTTTTACACTTTGCACTCCAAATTCATTGCCAACGAAGCTCTGAGATGTTTGAGAAATAAATGCATTTTTAAAAATCTGTTGGTGCTTCGAAAAATCTTTTTTCAACCCTTTCCTCTTTTTAAAATAAACGTAGCGTAACTCCATTTAACTGTCTTCAAAACTGAAAAAAAAAGATTTGCCCGCCGTCATTACAAATCACACAAAATGAAAGTTTCCACAGCCCCAGAGGACCATTGGCTGCTCTTCTCTGAGAGAGAGAGCTAACTGGCGGTGATTTAACCCGAGGATCACCACTCCTCAGGGAAAGGTCAAGATTGAGAAGGCGGGACCTGCCTTCATAGCTAACCTCAGCCAGTACAGGAATTGACCCCAGGCTGCTCTACATCCCAAACCGGTTGACCCGCCAACTGAGCTGACCAACCACAATCACGGTGCTGAAAACCAATTTCTTCAATTGCATCTCCTCCTGTCTGCCTATTGTGTCTGTCCGGGCTAACACCTTCCTCCATTTCTGTCCTTACTTACTAATAAAAAACATGATCTCATCATTCCTGCAGTGAGATGGAGGGACTGCACAATGTACTGGCTGCAAAAAACACTGCAACATAATGAATATTTAGTCAAGAGAGATCACATCCCCAGTGTACAACAGATCTGCAGAGTATATCTCACACACGCACACTTAAAAATCAATGAGTAAACGAATCTCCCGATCTCAAATAAAAATGGAAAACCCTGATGATAGTTCATTGACTTGATTAACTCCCTCTTTCTCCACATAAGCTACCTGACCTGCTGAGTATTTACAGCTTGTTCTGCTTTTATTTCAGATTTCCAGCATCTGCAGTTATTTGCCTTGACTCCCAACCTCACTGTCACGGTAGAATTGTCTCTCCCAACGAGAGGTATCATTGTGGCAGATGGTCTGTTCCCCCCCCCCCCCCCTGGTCCTGGTGACCTGCCCCTGGCACATGAGGAAGGCACATGGTCAGAAATGTTAAGGTACCAATACATCTTTGGAGGAACAGTGCATGCACAATTCTTGTTATCATTGAGGTGCGACTAACTGCCTGACAATATACACTGGGAAAACTTTCCACAACAAAAATGATGTGATTTTAAAGCACTATTTTAAAAGGTTGAACAGGGATGTATGAAACCAAAATGTCTTGCGAATAATGGATGCAGTATCATATTTCACTCCAATATAACAATAGGACAAATCATTAGGGGGTTATCTTGATGAGGTGAACAGGTGCTAAAGGGGTGTTCTGCCAATAAGACGCGGCTGTTTGGAAATCTGCTTTTAGCGCGTAACTTTGGTCCTAAATTGCTGGTAACCATCATTTGAATTTGCCAGCTGCCTGCGGGTTTTGTGCTAATTAGAAGCAAGGCTCCATGTGTCTAATTCAACTAAATGATTCGCGTACTCCAGCAAAATACTGCAGATGTTGGAAATCTGAAACAGAAAGAGAACATGCTGGAAACACTCAGAAGGTCAGGCAGCGTCTGTGGACAGAGAGAATTAATCAGGTCAATGGCCTTTTATCAGGATTTTTATTTGCGATTGGGAAACGTGTTTACTTTTTATTGATTTTTAAATGTGCGTGTGAGTGTATAGGGGTATGCATGTGTGTGTGTGTATGGGTGTGTGTATGGGTGTGTATGTGTGTGATATACTCAGTAAATCTGTTGTACACTGGAGGATGTGATCTCTCTTGACTAAATATTCATTACGTTTCAGTGTTTTGTGCAGCCAATATATTGTGCAGTCTCCTCCCTCTCATTGCAGGAACATTAGATGATGGCTCAAGGGATGAGACAAAGCCTGCACAGGTTCTTGGATACAGGACTGGAGGCTTTGGAAGAGAGATGTCTTATACCGCAGGGGCAACGGAGTCCACACCCACTTGCTTCTCCCTCTCTCCTGCACAATGCTGCTCTGCCTGACTCATGTCTTTGTCCCAATTTTCCGGCAGGGTTGGGGGTTTGTGAGGGGGAGGGGGGGCCAAGTGCGAGATGCCAGTGACAAAGCACTCACTTCCTCTTTGTTTCTCTTATAAGATGTCCAATGAGGGAGAGGAGCACAGAACTTGATCTTTTTAGGTGAAGTCTTCAGATAATTTTCAGCCTCCCCCACCCCCCATGGCGTGCTCCAGCATTTCTGTACTCCTTCATTATACAGAACTCATGAACTCTGTGGTGACCATAGGATGTGTTTTAAAAAACATTGTTAACCTTCTAATTCCTTAAAAATATATTTTTACTACAGCCAATAAGAGTGTCAATCATCCAATCAATTTAAGCATCAATGGCTAAAACTGCAAGCACATCAAACCTCGATATCAAGTGTAAAAAAAATGTGAAATTGACAGCATAGATCAGAAAGCTAGAGCTGTCAATCAAGCAGTGTTTTCCATAGGGCTCGAGTATTTCATTAGGTTACAGGTTTCTGGGTTCTCGTTATTGCTATCCATGGATAACCAATAAAGTTAAAAATAGTATCAAATTTAAAGAGAAAGCAAATAATTCTGTGAAGATTGGCAGTTGGTGAGAAGATTGGACAGAATTTAAAAACCAGCAATAAATTAAGAAGGATGAAAAATTATTGTATGAGTAAAAGGTAGCTAACAGTTAGTAAGAGGGCGGGATTCTCTGATCCTGAGGCTAAGTGTTGACACCGTCGTAAACGCCACCGCGTTTCTCAACGGCGTCAACATGCCCCCAGGAGCAGCGATTCTGACCCCTACAGGGGGTCAGCACGGCACTGGAGTGACCCACGCCGCTCCAGCTGCCGACACCAGCGCCAAGTGGGTGCCGCGGGTCTGCGTATGCGCGCTGCGACTGGCACGGTTGCGTGCATGCATGGTGGCTCCCTTCTCCACGCCAGCCCTGACACAACATGGGCTGGCGTGAAGCTAAAGAGGCCCCCATCCCGCGAGACCGGCCCGCCGATCGGTAGGCCCCGATTGCGGGCCAGGCCACAGCGGAGGCCCCCCCCCGGGGTCGGACCCCCCTTCCCCGCCCACCAGGCTGCCCCCGGAAGGATGCTCGCCGAGCATCGGGTAAGACCACACGTGGACGGCTCTGGCGGGACTCGGACTTTTTATGCGGCCGTTCAGCCCATCCCGGGCGGAGAACCGCGTAGGGCGCCGCGCTAACCGTGCTGGCGCTAATGGTGCCGATTCTCCGCTGTCCGGAGAATCGGCGGACTGGCGTTGGGGCAGCGTCACACGATTCACGCCCTGCACGCCGATTCTCCGGCCTGGTGTGGGCTGAGAGAATCCCGCCCAGAGTTTCCACAAGTATTTAAAAAGGAAACAAGTAAGCAACGTGAGCATTGGTCCTCCAGAGAGTGAGGATGGAGAGATGCCGTCTTTTGGGTGAGACATTAAGCTGGGGATCTGTCTGTCCTTTGGGTGAATGTAAAATAACCCATGGTGCTGCTTTGAGGAAGAATAAAGGAATTTCCTCCAGTTTTCTGACAAATACTTATCCCTCAGTCAACATTATTATCAGATTACCACATTTTCAGATTACAGCATGTGAGAGCTTGCAAATTGGCTGCTGTTTCATACGTTAGAACCATGAGTGTATTTCATTGGCTGTAAGGGTTTATTGGAAGGTAATGAAAGGTGCTATATAAATGCAATCTTTTCTATTCTTCCTGGTCCAGGACCCTCCAAAGATATACAGGTCAGGTGGATTGGCCATGCTAAATTGCCCTTAGTGTCCAAAAAGGTTGGGTGGGGTTGCTGGCATATGGGGATGGGGTGGAGGTGTGGGCTTGGGTAGGATGCTCTTTCCAAGGGCCGGTGCAGACTCAATGGGCTGAATGGCCTCCTTTTGCATTGTAAATTCTATGATTCTATGATTCGTTGTCCCATATTGTGAAACACCATGAGGCATTTTTTAGATAAAGGTGCTATATAACAGCAGGTTGTTGCTGGGATGTATGTGTTTGTATATATGGGGAGGCAGGGGAAGTGATGGGAAATGAACATGAACAGTGACATTTCGAACAGAAATGTGCAGTACTCAATGACATTGGAGAATTGATAACGCCATAAGAAGCATTTGGCAAGGCTTCCTGAGATTAGAACAAAGGTGTTGTGGTTTGAGGACTTTGCTGGTAAAAGGTTAACTTTGAAAGAGCAGGCTGACTTCACTTGGCAATGATCTCATTTCAGGCACCCAACCGCCTTCCCTGAGTTTAGATTTAGATCTCTGGCTAATCACCATGTTGAGCCCACTGCTGGCTGCTGTTTCACAGCAATAATGGCAGCTCCCACAAGCCGATTGCAGAAGCTATCCAACCGATACACAAGTCAGGGTAGAATGGTGTGACATCACTCTGATTTGCCATGCTCAGACTGGTCACACCGCTCTCGTCTTCAACCAGTTTGAACTTGACAGACTGAGAAAAGTAAATATTAACCTGAAGCTACCAAATGAGTACATTGAGGCAACACACTCGGCATCAACTGGCCTGATTGTCAGATGTGCAAATTTAGTTGGCCATAGACATCTGGGCCTGGATTCTCCCCTACCCGGCGGGGCGGGGGGTCCTGGCGTGGTGGAGTGGCGTGAACCACTCCGGTGTCAGGCCGCCCCAAAGGTGCGGACGTCTCCGCACATTTAGTGGCCAAGCTCTCACCTTGAGGGGCGCTCCGCCGGCTGGCGTGGACGGTCTTTGGCGCCATGCCAGCCGGGCCCGAAAGGACTTCGCCGGCCGGCGTAAGTGCGTGCATGCGCCGGTGCGTCAGCGGCTGCTAATGTCATCCCCGTGCATGCGCAGGGGAGGGTGTCACTTCCGCCTCCGCCATGGTGAAGACTATGGTGAGGGCGGAAAGAAAAGAGTGCCCCCACGGCACAGGCCCGCCCGCCGATTGGTGGGCCCCGATCACGGGCCAGGCCACCGTGGGGGCACCCCCCGGGGTCAGATCGCCCCACGCCCCCCCCCAGGACCCCGGAGCCCGCTCGCGCCGCCTGCTCCCGGCGGTAAGGTAGGTGGTTTGATCCACGTCGGCGGGAGAGGGTTGACAGCGGCGTGACTTTGGCCCACCGTGGGCCAGAGAATCGCGGGGGGGGGGGCGGGCGCCGACCGGAGCGGCGCGATTCCCGCACCCGCCAAATCTCTGGTGGCGGAGAATTCGGGACACGGCGGGGGCGGGATTGACGCCGGCCCCCAGCGATTCTCCGACCCGGCGGGGGGTTGGAGAATCCCGCCCATGCTTTTATAAACATTGCATTGGTCGAGTACATGAGGTGCGTTATTATAGGGCAGCATCTCCGTTTAGGTTTTAAAATGCAACACTACGACATGTCATACCTTTTTAAAATAAATTTAGAGTGCCCAATTCATTTTTCCCATTACGGGGCAATTTAGCGTGGCCAATCGACCTACCCTGCACATCTTTGGGTTCGGGGGATGAAGCCCACCCAAACACGGGGAGATTGTGCAAACTCCACACGGACAGTGACCCAGAGCCGGGATCGAACCCGGGACCTTGGTGCCGTGAGACTGCAGTGCTAACCAGTGCGCCACCGTGCTGCCCCTACATGCCATATCTGACTTGCCTTAACAATGTAACCTCTGCCGTGAGGCACCCTCTCTGTAGGCTGCCATCTTAGGTCAGCTCATAACGGAACTTATTATCTGATCACTATCAGTTACTTCAAGTTAGACCAGCTGACTCCAATGATGACAGGAAAAGTAGAAGAATGCCTGAAAGCGTACTTCCATCAATATGGCATTCCAGACATTGGGCACGATCAAACGGCCACATTGCGTGGCGTTAGAGGCCGGGAGATACCACTCCCGGGATCTACCTGGCTCCCAACGCGTCATGAGATCTAATACGATCTCTCGAGAGGTTGCGATATGAATCCCACCATTGGGTCAGCATTGCTGCCTCACGGCGCTGAGGTCCCAGGTTCGATCCCGGCTCTGGGTCACTGTCCGTGTGGAGTTTGCACAGTCTCCCCGTGTTTGCGTGGGTTTCACCCCCACAACCCAAAGATGTGCAGGGTAGGTGGAGTGGCCATGCTAAATTGCCCCTTAATTGGAAAAAATAATAATTGGGTAGTCCAAATTTACACTGTTCACGTGGACAGTGACCTGGGGCCGTGATCGAACCCGGGACTTCAGCGCCGTGGGAAGCATTGAGAATTCAACACGAAACATCATTTCTGGACTATCCTCAGTCAAATGGAAAGACTGAGACAGCAGCGGAAATTGCCAACGGAATCATTACGAAATTAGGCAAGTCCAGCACAGATTATACAAGGCAATTTGTGAGTGGAGAAACACACAGACTGAAGGCTTGGAATGTATTCCAGGCCAAAGTGTCACACTGCATGCAAACCAGAAGTAGCAACATACAGGAGTTAAAAAATCAAGGTGAAAGGGCAGAGGGCCTAATTTCATTTTGACAAGACCGGCAAAACACTTCTAGAGGTGAGCATTGGAGAACCAGTCCAGGTACAAACTTTCAGCACTCTCAACATAACTCAGTCTGCTTGTGAACTTGGAGCATGTGTACAGAAGGTGTCCCCTCGATTGTACTCAGTGGGATTGAACGACCAAATATGCCAGTGCAACTGCAGGCATGTGTGGCTAAGCGGTTAGCACTGCTGCCTCAGAGCTCTAGGGACGCAGGTTCAATTCCAGCCTTGGGTCACTGTCTGTGTAGAGTCTGCACTTTCTCCACATTTCTGCGTGGGTTTCCTCCGGCTGCTCCAGTTTCCTCCCACAGTCCAAAAGATGTGCAGGTTAGGTGGATTGGCCATGATAAATTGCCCCTTAGTGTCCAAAAGGTTAGGTGGGGTTACGGGGATAGGGTGGAGGCATGGGCTTAAATAGGGTCCTCTTTCCAAGGGCTGGTGCAAACTCAATGGGCCAAATGGCCTCTTTCTGCAGTGTAAATTCTACGTACTCATAACAGCAAAGCTCTTCCTCTACAGCAATCAGCTGGCCAGGAGATGGGATATCACCAGTTGTACAGAGTACAGAATGACCATTACTCCCAGAAGTCCACCTGCACCCAACAACGGCATCTTTGGTTCCGAGAAACAACTTGAAAATCTGCCTTTTAATTCCCTGCTGATAAAGAATGGATTGGTTGTTTCTGGTGATCTTTGTGGGAAAGGCTAAACTGCTCCCAGAAAGAACCTCTCCATTCCTTATCATCACACCGTTTGCTTCACTTGGCATTACCCAAAGAAAACATCCTTCTCCTTGCCTTCCCCAGACAGTTGCACTTAACTCTCGAAGATTGTATATTTGTGGAAGTTAATCTGTTAACTGTAATTAATAATTTAATCCTTTAACCAAAGGACAGGAAGTTAAAAGGAGACCTAAGTTTTTATTTCCAATTTGAGAAGATAATTGGTAGGGTGATTGCAAAGACGTATTCTCAAACTTCCCCCAATTCCTCAGCTGGCTCGAGGAGGATGGAAAGATCAGAGGATCCCAGCTTTGATTCATTGTATGTGTTAAACCAGCTGATCACAGTTCCGGGTGATACTTCGATGCTACAATTAGCTTCAGCATCCTCGCTACGAGAGGAGACAGTGTGTTCCTGTCACTGCCCAGCAATCCCTGCTCAAACGGATGTACAAGGCCATGAATATTCTCTTGGGTTCCATGTACTCGGGGTTAACTCATTGTGGTGACTGTCCCTTTAAGGGCAACACAGCAGTGTAAGGGTCTCGTAAGACCATAAGACATAGGAGCAGAATTAGGCCGCTCGGCCCATCGAATCTACTCCGCCATTCAATCATGGCTGATATTTTTCTCATCCCCATTCTCCTGCCTTCTCCCCATAACCCCTGATCCCCTTATTAATCATGAACCTATCTGTGTCTGTCTTAAAGACACTCAGTGAATTGGCCTCCACAGCCTTCTGCGGCAAAGAGTTCCACAGATTCACCACCCTCTGGCTGAAGAAATTCCTCCTCATCTCTGTTTTAAAAGATCGTCCCTTTAGTCTGAGATGGTGTCCTCTGGTCCCTCCATGTCCACTCTATCCAGGCCTCGCAGTCTCCTGTAAGTTTCAATAAGATCCCTTCTCATCCTTCTAAACTCATTAAAGGGACAATCACCACACTCATACCTAGGAATAACCTCCCATGGGACATTATTCATAAAGGCTCCGTCTTCTCAACCCTGCCCCTCGCCTGAGGTGTGGTGATCCTCAGGTTAAATCACCGCTGGTCAGCTCTCCCCCTCAAAGGGGAACGCAACCTGTGGTCATCTGGGACTGTGGCGACTTTAACTTACCTTACATAACCTGGGATAGAGTAACAATATGACTTTAGTAAGACACGGGGTGTCCACAGTGCCTAAAAATAAAAGGCATTGAATGAAATAAGTATATATGTGAGCCACTGTTAAACCTCACCAGGTCCTCTCTGTCACTCTCTGTCACTCTCTGTCTCTCTTTCCCCCTCTCGGTCGGTTCCACATTGGCCAACCTTTTATACAAGTACGGGTAACGGAGCTCGAGCTCCTCGAGGAGCACGGGGAAAACAATCTTCCCCACACCGTCTGTCCTGTGCAGGTTATTATAAAGCCCTCCACCCCCACCCCACCCAGCTGATCAACCAAATGTTTTTCATCTGTTTCTTCACAAGGATATTTCCAATCTGGGTCACAGAACTGATAAACGCGCTGGTGAGACACTGTGCCGGGAATAAATCAATGGAAATATCATGAAGACGTCAATTTGTTTTGCAGATTGCATTGGTGTCTGCACAAGATGATATTTCCAGGTGTTAAAAACTAAAAATTAATTATATCATGGATTCAATTACATACAGAAGAAGCAGTATGGTTTTGTGAAGGGGAGGTCGTGTCTCACTAACTTAATAGAGTTTTTCGAGGAGGTCACGAAGATGATTGATGCAGGTAGGTCAGTGGATATTGTCTATATGGACTTCAGTAAGGCCTTTGACAAGGTCCCTCATGGCAGACTGGTACAAAAGGTGAAGTCACACAGGATCGGGGTGAGCTGGCAAGTTGGTTACAGAACTGGCTAGGTCATAGAAGGCAGAGAGTAGCAATGGAAGGGTGCTTTTCTGATTGGAGGGCTGTGACTCGTGGTGTTCTGCAGGGATTAGTGTTGGGATCTTTGCTGTTCGTAGTATATATAAATGATTTGGAGGAAAATGTAACTGGTCTGATTAGTAAGTTTGCAGACAACACAAAGGTTGGTGGAATTGCGGATAGCGATGAGGACTGTCAGGGGATACAGCAGGATTTAGATCATTTGGAGACTTGGGTGGAAAGATGGCAGATGGAGTTTAATTCAGACAAATGTAAGGTAATGCATTTTGGCAGGTCTAATGCAGGTAGGGAATATACAGTGAATGGTAGAACCCTCAAGTGTATTGACAGTCAGAGAGATCTAGGTGTACAGGTCCACAGGTCCATACGGTATGCTTGCCTTCATTGGCCAGGGCATTGAGTATAAGAATTGGCAAGTCATGTTGCTGCTGTATAGAACCTTAGTTAGGCCACACTTGGAGTATAGTGTTCAATTCTGGTCACCACACTACCAGAAGGATGTGGAGGCTTTAGAGAGGGTGCAGAAGAGATTTACCAGGATGTTGCCTGGTATGGAGGGCATTAGCTATGAGGAGCGGTTGAATAAACTCGGTTTGTTCTCACTGGAACGACGGAGGTTGAGGGGCGACCTGATAGAGGTCTACAAAATTATGAGGGGCATAGACTGAGTGGATAGTCAGAGAGTTTTTCCCAGGGTAGAGGGGTCAATTACTAGGGGGCATAGGTTTAAGGTGCGAGGGGCAAGGTTTAGAGGAGATGTCCGAGGCAAGTTATTTACACAGAGGGTAGTGGGTGCCTGGAACTCGCTGCTGGAGGAGGTGACGTTAAGGGGCAACTTGACAAATACATGAACAGGATGGGAATAGAGGGATACGGACCCCTGAAGTTTAGACTTTAGTTTAGACAGGCAGCATGGTCGGCGCTTGCTTGGAGGGCCGAAGGGCCTGTTCCTGTGCTGTACCTTTCTTTGTTCTTTTGTTCTTTGTTCAAACTCCATTCCTAATCCTGAGCAGGACTTGATTTTGAATTTCCCTTTCCCTCCAGCTGTATAAAAACAACTGTTTCTGTTTCACTCCTGGTGCTACGTCCAGTCAGGGGTCAGTCTCGATCAGATTTTGTTAGCAATGCCCGACTAACTTGTCCCTTTATGTCCTCACTATTCCTCCTGGTCACCAAGTTAGCAGCTGACCTCTGACCCATCCCCACTTTGGTGATTGGCCAGTCGATCTGCCAATTAAACTGGCTATCTGCCCGAGTGGATCTGATCCACAGAACCTCAGGTGGGATTCTCCACCTCCCGCCGGGCTGGAGAATCGCCGGGGGGGGCGACGTGAAGCCCACCCCGCCGCTCCGACACCGTCTGCCGAATTCTCCGGCGCCAGTTTTTTTGCAGGGGCGGGGATCGCGCCGCGCCGGTCGGGGGCCGTTGGCAGTGCCCCCCCCCCCCCCCCCCCGGGGATTCTCCGGTCCCCGATGGGCTGAGCGGCCACACGTTTTCGGACAGTCCCTCCGGCGTGAATTAGACCAGGTCCGTACCGGCGGGGCCTGGCTCTGAGGGCGGCCTACGGAGTCCTCGGGGCAGCGCGGGGGATCCGGCCCCGGGGGGGGGGCCACGGTGGCCTGGCCCGCGACCGGGGCCCACCGATCTGCAGGCGGGCCTGTGACGTGGGGACACTCTTTTCCTCCGTGCCGGCCTGTGTAAAGCTCCACCATGACCGGCGCAGAGAAGAAACCCCCTGCGCATGCGCCAGAACCACGCTGCTGCTCCTGCACATGCGCCAACTCGCGCCGGACGACGGAGGCCCTTCGGCGCCGGTTGGCACGACGCCAACCCCTCCAGCGCCGGCCTTCCTGGCAGCCTGACGCCGGAGTAGTTCACGGCACTCTTTGGCGCTGGTACGGCCCGCCCGCCGGATACCGTAGAATCCCGGCCCTCATTCCTGTTCCTCTCAAAAGCAATGTGTTCATCTCAGCACAACAGGGGCAATTTATATATCTGAGGGATGGGATTCCCCTTTGCCCGACGCTGCTATCGTAATTGGCGATTGAGCGGAGAATCCTCTCCGATGCCCAAATCGGGGGCGGTACTGGTTTGCGAGTCTCTGCCCCCTCCAAAATGGCGTCATCGCGTCGCCTGGCACACGTCGTTGCAACAGCGTTGGGGAGTCATCAGCAGGCCATCCCACGATGCTCCACCCCCGATGGGCTGGTTCCCGATCGCGTGGTCGACGTGTGCTCTGAGCGGGAACCCTGTGTGGCGGCTGCGGACTGTGTCCAGCATCGCCACACTCGGCCGAGATCCATGCCGCTGGCCGGGGGGGGGGCCTTCTGCGAGCGCTGGGGGTACTGGTGGGGGTGTGGCTAGGGGGTGTCCCACTGAATGTGAGGGCAGAACCCCTGACGGGGCAGCATCGTGGGCTTGCGAAGGCACCAGGAGACAAACAGAGCAGCAAATTTCAACATCAGGAAAATTCTTGTCGCACAAACTGCAACGAGGAGGTGAACCCTCACGGCTGAAAACACATTGGACTCTGGAGAAACTAAACCAGCGACAAAGTCCTAGATTTCCCTTAAGCAGCTTAAGGATCTTTTTTAAAAACCTCTGGAAATCGTCAGCCCTGAACCTGTCCTTTGTTTGGTGAACCACAGAAACGGTGCAGCACAGAAGGAGGCCATTCAGCCCATCTTGTCCATGCTAGCCTGCAGACACCCAGGTGCCCTTTCTAATCCCACCAGGTAGTTGGGTTTAAGAACCGGTAATAGCAAAAGAAAACTTTAACATTTTATTTCTTTATACAGCCATTGATGAGGCTTCAGCCAATTTTCGACCGGCATGCGAGACACACGATTAACATCCAGAAAAAAGTGTAGTGAGCGGACCTGCGGCAGAAAGTCAGCTGAATGAATAAAATTCATCCCATCACTGCAGCACCAACACAAGTTACATGGAACCAAAAAGCTGAGGTTAAACCTATTGACTCTCACCCTCTCGATACAAAGTGTGAGCAGCAGAATTCCACAACCTGGTCTATCTACTGCCAACTGGCATCTTTTAGCCACAAGAGCCACTTTGAATTGCTTCGGAACTGAATCCAACTTAAAAGGTAACATTTTTTCCACATGGATCATACAAATCTTCTGTGGCAAAGTGTTCAGAAAACTGTTCTACAGCCATTGGGCCCAAGCAGTATTGACCCTGGGCCTGATACCTCCCAGTATTGAACAGTATGTCAACACGCACTGTCTGGATTTGCCCGTTAAACAACAGCAAGGCAAGTCTGTAATACCCAACAGGAGTAAGATTACCTAATAAACCAGTGAGACAGGAAATTTACCATCGTGAAAAATTTAAATTTAAATCTTCCTCATTTTTACAGGCATGCAACTACAGGCTGCCTTCAATAATATCATTAAATCCAATCTTCTTTTCAACTTTCCGTGTATGATTCGCATTTGGGAAATCTTCTCTATTTAGGACATGTTATAAAGATGAGTAATATGAGCCACATGGGAATACAATCTATTGGAAATGGGTTGTCCACTAAATATAAATACTGAAATAATGGGCAGGATTTAATGGAAATGAAACAGAGTCCAGTTTGGGGGTGGTTTAGTGGGGTGTTACCTGGAGTTAGCAGTGCTGAGAACGGCCCGCTATTAAATGGGACTCTGCTTCATATTCAGGCTTTGGCAAGGAACTCCCCACTGAGGCCGCACTTAGACACATTTCCTGCATTAACGAATGCAGCAGCCCAGTGCAGGAAGAGATTGGGGCTCCATCTGACCCCCTCACCACGAACTCCCCCCCCCCCTCCAGAACTCCCAACGACCAACATACCAATTAGGGGGTCAGCGAGCCACTCACGCCCTTCGTGCACCTCTGGGCCTGCTACCCGGCATGGGCAAGATGCCCCCCAAGCACTTGGTACTGCCAGCCTAGCACACTGGCACTGCCCCCTGCCAGACTAGCAGTGCCCCCAACCTGGCAGTGCCAAGGTGCCCAGGTGACATCAGGGACGCCAGGGTACCACCCTGCCCAGTGCCCGACCACCCGAGATCTCCGAGGAGAGGGCGTTCAATCCCACGCCTTGAGTAACTCCGCTGAGGACATGATCAAGTGAGCTTAATTCCTCATTTAAATATGGAAATCTGGTTCAGTGAGGGCGAGATCCAGATTGCATTGCGTCCAATCTAGTAAGGTTTATCGAGCGTCGTAAATCTCGTGATTTACCGCCTGGCCCGTCCCGAGTCTGGAGCGACGAGGTTGTTAGATCACCCCCAATACCTTTGAAAAGTTAATAAAAAAAGGCTTTGCACAAATAATCTTTGATGGTTTTAAGACCGTAACTAAATATGCCCTTCAAAATACATTTTAAAATATAATTCTACCCACGTTATCATATTCCAAATCTATAGAGTATGATTCTCTGCAGTGGTGACCTCTCCTCCTTTCTAAGACATAAGACATAGGACCAGAAAAGGCCATTCAGCCCATTGAATCTGTTCCACTATTCAATAAGACCATGACTGATCCGATATGATGTTGATATTTAACATGCTCCTAAAAATGGATCTCTTTGATCACCTGTACAATTATCTCCTTTTGTCAAATTTTATTTGCTAAGAGTCCTGTGAAGTGCCTCAAGATTTTTAACAAAGTTAAAAGGTGCTATATAAATGCAAATAGCTTACTGGAGCTGAATTAACATTGTGCTGACGTTGAATTTGAATGATTTGGATTCCAGTCTTGTTGGGTAACAATGCGTATCTAAAAATGTGCCACATATTTACATAGAGGCTGGTTTAACTCAGTTGGCTGGACAGCTGGTTCATGATGCAGAGCGAGGCCAGCAGCGTGGGTTCAACTGAGGTTATTCATGAAGGCCCCACCTTCTCAACCTTGTCCCTCATGTGAGGCGTGGTGACCCTCAGGTTAAACCAGCACCAGTCAGCTCTCCCCCTCTAAAGGGAAAGCAGCCCATGGTCATCTGGGACTGTGGCGACTTCACTTTTACTTACATATTTACATGTAAATGAATTTACTCTTTCCAAACGTGCTTGTTTTGTTCACAGAGACTGCCCATTTCCACTTCCGAAACATCGCTGACTCCTCCCCTGCCTCAGCTCATTTGCTGTTTAAACCCTGAACCAAAGCTTTGTTACCTCCAGACTTGACTATTCCAGCACGCTGCTGGCTGGCTTCCCATTTTCAACCTGTCAAAAGCTTCACCCCACACCCCCCTGACATAATATACACCAGTTTCTCAAGGATCCAGAGTACCCAACACATCACCCCCCTCCAAAAACTTGAGCTCATCTGAACTCTGCTTCCTGTCCCCTTAATTGCACCAAAGGCCATTTGTCTATCAGCCCTGAGCTCACTCATCTACACTGGCCTGCGGATAAGAAAGTTTTGACTTCAGAATTTTCATCCCGTTTTCAAATCTCTCCGTGGCCTCACCCCTCGTACGTCCGTCACCTCTTCCAGCCCCACAATCCTCCAGGAAAACTGCACTCCCCTAATTCCTGCCTCTTTAGCATCCCATTTTAATCACTCCAACATTAGCAGTTTTGTCTTTCAGGTCTGAAGAGCTGAAACCCCCAACACCTGTCTCTCTCTCTCTCGCTCCTTTTTAAGATGCTCCTTAAAACTTAGCCCTTCGATCAAACTTTTGGTTACCTGCCCTAATATCGTTGCCAAGTCAGCATTTGTTTCCCTCCCTTATTGCCCTTGAACTGAATGTCTCGCTCGGCCATTTCACAGGAAAGAGTCAACCGTATTGCTGTTCACCTGGAGTCACATGTAGGCCAGACCGGTTAAGGATGGTAGATTTCCTTCCCTCAAGGACATCAGTGAACCAGATTGTTTTTTGCAACAATCAATGATAGTTTTACGGTCGCTATTATCAACAAGTTATACATTCCAGACTTTATTCATTGTATTAAAATTGTACCAACTGTCCCGGTGGGATTTGGACCCATGACTCCAGTGCATCAGCCTGGGCCACTGGATTACCAGCCCAGGCACATTAGCACCATACCTTTATCTCTTATGTGACTTGGTGTTAAACTTTCCTTAATAGCATCATAGAATTACAGAGAAGGAGGCCATTCGGCCCATCGTGTCTCCAGCTCCCGAAAGAGCAATCCAGCTAGTCCCATACACCAACCCTATCACTGTAGCCCTCTAAATTCATCACTTTCAAATACATAACCATATGTATCCAGTTCTCTTTTGAAACCTCCTACGTTAAAGCTAGCATTCCCCAAATCTAAAATTCTAGTATCTAAATCATGTTTTTCACTTTCAAATCCTACACTGAATTCAGTCCTGTTGAAGTGTTCAGCACAGTTGATGTTATAGCCCGCAAGGGTCTTATGGGATAGGGATGATGAACTACCCTGATAAGGGGGCGGGGGACCTTTAATAATGTTTGGCTTTGAATCAATAGAGTCGGCCAGTAAAGCACCGACTCGAGAGAAGACCCATTAAGGAACCACTGGAACTTTATATATGAGTAATTGTGAAATAAAGTATGTTTTTGTTTCGACCAACTCATTGTGGACTCTTCGTGGCCCTCACAAAAGTTACGCAACTAATTAAATTTGGTTCATGACTCATAACTGAATCTAATATTGCTGGTCCCATTTTTGGTGGATGAGTGAATGTGCAGCTTGTTCTATACTTCAAACTTTTAAAAGTGAAATGACAAACGGTCTTTTTGTCCAGCTTCGTCCTCTTGCCTCGCCTTCAGCGTTCTGGGTTTTTGGCTGCCAGATTTATAGAACCATTTTATGTTAACTGATCTCTCTGGATTTTAATATGGATTTTTTGTAAGAGCAGGCTTTCTTCAACCTCCTCAGCCTGGATCCTGTGCCCCTCGGTGCTCGGCGACGACCACCAACTAGCGTCCCGACCAGTTGGCTGGCTCACTCACTATCTCCATCATGGCTTCTTTCGGCAATTCACTAGGCCCAGGCGATGTCTCGCGCTTCACCTCAACAGCCTGGCCTTGCTGCTGGCTTGGCTGTCTGGCTATGGCCTGCCCAGCCCTGGCCTGGGGTCCAGACGCTCATCTCCCCTCAATGACAGCTTGCTTCTGGCTCACTAACCCCCTCCCTCCGAGTCCCTCGAGGTTATTTTCGCCAATTCGCAACAAAGTTAGTTCAGTAAACACAGGAGATCTTGGCCTTGGTTGCCGTCTCTCTCGCTCGTAGTCATCTCAACGCTCAACAGTGTTTCTTCGCTCGAATGGGATTTGACCAATCAGATTCTGATGTCGTTCTGCATATTGTGGGCAGCACGGTGGCGCAGTGGTTAGCACGGCTGCCTCACGAGGCTGAGGTCCCAGGTTCGATCCTGGCTCTGGGTCACTGTCTGTGTGGAGTTTGCACATTCTCCCCGTGTTTGCGTGGGTTTCGCCTCCACAACCCAAAGATGTGCAGGGTAGGTGGATTGGCCATGCTAAATTGCCCCTTAATTGGAAAAAATGAATTGGGTACTCTAAATTTATTTTTTTTAAATAAAAAAATGAGCCTATTGTCATGATATGCAGACATGCACATGATGAGATACAGACAGGCAGCTAATGAACACAGAGAACAGGACATAACCAATCAGCAGGCGGAACACTTGGGGGTGGTTCACCACTATAAAAGGCACGAGGCACTCACACTCTGCCTCTTTCCACTGGGGACATCTACAGAGTGAGTCAGGGTGTATATATCACATAACACCTCCAGCACGTGGCTAAGAGCTAGTCTGGTTCAGTCAGACAGAGTAATCACACTTAGGTTAGCAGAGAGTCGAACTCACAGAGAACTGTGCTAACTGTGTGGCAGGTTCAATAAATCAGATTGAACTAACTTCAAGGTCTGGAGTATCTTTCAGTTAAAGCTGCCTCCAGTTGCAGCCCGTGTTATCTCAGTGTGCTTAACACGGCACCTATGAGCAAATGCAGAGCTACCGAGCTCTGATTGGTGCCCACAGATGTGGGCCGGCGTGGGGCTCCCCCAGTGGTTGAGGCCCTGTGCCAAGGCCTGCCTCTGGCCTTAACAAATAAATTTCCATTTAATAAAGTGATTGTCCTTGGGCCGTAACAATGTGATTAATAAAACATTGACACTCCCTGTTAGTATCAAAGTCTCTGAGACAACTCTCAATAATTGTCAGATTGTCACATTTTAGGATCTTTTGTCCATTTTCCCACAGAAAGGGTTTGACAGCCAACACGTTACTTTTAAAAACAAAGGGCCACATTTCTGAGTCAGAAAGAGATGGCCTGCGGGGATTAGAAAACATTAATGTGCACTGACCTGCTCTTGAAAACATGACTGATACTCCTGATGGTTGGAGCTGCTTGGGGTCGACATTGACGAGTCCACACAGGCCCTGGGGCAGTTCGGCTCTGGGACATTCAAGGCGGCCACCCTCCTATTTCACTGCACCGGCTGCTGGAGAGCAGCTCAGTGCACCTGACAGACCAGGGGAAGGAAAGTGTCTCAGTAAGTGGCCGAAATTTGGGTGGTTGGGAGAGTCAGAGGTCGGGGGGGGGGTCAACGGTTTGGGGTTGCGGGAAGGGGGTCAGGGGTCGGAGGGCTTGGATGTCGGTGGGGTTGTGGAGGTCCAAGGTCAAGGCGTGGTCAAAGATTGAGGGATGGGGATCTAGCGGGAATGCTGTAGTCAGACATTGGGTGGATTTAGGTTGGGGGGGGTCAGGTAAGGTGTATGGGCCACAGAGCGTCAGGTCGGCGGGGGGTGGGGCTGTGTTTGGATTGGGTTAGGGTTAGGTTTTCATTCTTCTATCTTTTCAGAATAACTATTGGTATTTCCCTGGTGGTCTGAAGTTAGTGATTCCAGTCACATTTTCAGATGGACCCCGCGCAGGGCAATAGACACTTCTGGGCAATTTGCCATGTAAACCCTTATCTGGAGAGTTCCCAGATGGATTGCCCCAAATCTGACGCTGGGAAGCTCAGAAGTTACAGCCCGAATGTTTTCAGATTAGTTAAAAAGGCGCCGTTATATAGCTGGTTAAAATATTAATGTGTTGAGGTTTGATCTTGTTGCTTCCCCACGGAATGTGAATTATAGGCAATTTGTTAGCTTGTCCCATCAATCAACAAGTACCAGACATTCATAGTGTCGGCATGGCTCAGGTTCCCTCAGGTTGTTAGGAATCGATGATAGAAGCACAGAGATAGCTAGTCAGCCAAATCCAGCCAGTGATAGGGAGACAAAACTCAGAGACAACAGGAGGAGAGTTAGAAGATTGTTAAGTCAAGTAGGGCTATATGAGGTGAAGTGTAATATCTTCAATATTTTTATGTTAACACACAAAGACAGGTTGTGCTGTTTGATTCCATGAGCCTGATTATAACTGTTGCTTTGTAAGTTTGCGTGCTGTGAAATGAAGCAGATTAATTGATATCTCACCTTGCCTGAACAAGAATGTTTTGTTAGCATTTATCTTTCAATTTACCATCCCGAGAGGAATTAATTTTGTTGGGGCCCCAAGTATTGTGGAATCTGCTCTCTTTATAATGCAAAGCGGATTCCACAGCACGAGAATACCACAGAAATGTACATATATAACTTTGGAAATACAGTTTAGAACTTTATTTCTGGTCACACAGTTTCTCTCTGGTTACCAGGGAAGGTTCATAATTTAATAAGGAAATTGCATTGCCAACAAATGTGATTAGCTAGAGTCAGGCTCCATTCCCCCGATCACTCCCACATCCCCAACCTCTTCTATCCCTTAAGGCCCGTGCCAATCTATGCCTCTAACCATAGTGTTTCAAACATAGACAGCTGCAAGACTGAATAGCTAGATGTCATCCTTTTCCCAACATTCGTCAAATGAATTCCTTCTACATCACAGAATACCCAACTCATTGGTCATTGTTGTCAGCAGCCCCTCAGCTGGAAGATGATGCCTACTCTCTGCAAGTTTCTGCCATGGGTTTTCATGAGACCGAACAAGTTAATTCTTGACTCACAGATCTCTGGGCACATGGGCCAGGGTTTTCCATGAGGTAATATGATCTGGAGTGCAGGATTTGCTTGAAGCGCCCTGGCATGATGTCCTGCTCAGCTCTGCAGTAATCAGGAGCAACTGCAAATTGCTATTCAAGACCAGGGAGTGAGCCTTTGCCTTAGCGGTAGCTTGCCCACTTTACAGTGAGGGGGTGAGGGGGCAGGGATCAACCCCAACTCCAGACATGTCTGAGGCAGTGGGAAGTGCCCCTGAAACCAAGGATACCCGGGGATTAACACGCTTCCCTTCAATGTAGTGCCAAAGTGATGCAAATCGAGGGAAACACATTGGAGAATGTAGATCCCCTATTTGCATTTAATTTCAATACTTCTATTCATCAGTGAGTTTATGTTTTGGCTGTCACAAGTCATTAACAGCAGCAACCAGTTGGCTATAATGGTGTGTTCTGTGGTAGTGTGGCCCCTTTCAGGGGCGATACTTCGTGGGCCACGTGACAGGCCCACAAATAGAAGCAGGAGGAGGCCATTTGGCCCTTTAAGCCTGTTCTGCCATTCATTATGATCATGGTTAATCATCAAGTTCAATACCCTGACCTGCCTTCCCCTCCATATCCCTTGATCCCTTTAGACACAAGAGCTGTATCGAATTCCTTCTTGAAATCACACAACGTTTGGCCTCAAATACTTTCTGTGGTCGTGAATTCCACAGATTCACCTCTCTCTGGGTGAAGAAATTTCTCCTCACCTCAGTCCGAAAATGTTTACCCCATATCCTCAAACTATGACCCCTCGTTCTGGACCCCCCCCCCCCACCATCCGGAACATTGGGCGGATTCTCCGAGGCTCCGCGCCAAAATTGGGCTTGGCGCGGGGGCGGAGAATGGGGCATCAGACCCGCGATTGGGTCTGAGGCTGTCCCACGATTCCCCAGGGACCAGAGCACGCGGTCGGCGCAGTGCAGGGAGGGGGCCATTGAAAGAGGCCCTCGCGGAGATTCTCTGCCGACAACTGGCCGAGTTCCCACCAGCGTGGTTCACTCATGGTTCCAGCCGGTGGGAGCTCGGAGTGGCGGCTGAGGACCCAGCTGCCGGCCGCCCAGGTGGGGGCCGGGGGGAACCGTCACCAGGGGGGACTTCCAGGATGGCCAGCCTCGCGATTGGGGCCACCGATCAGCGGGCGCGCGCGATCTAGGGGAGGCCTATATTGTCGGGGCTGGCCCGCTATGTGGATCCGCCATGTTGCACTGGGCCGCTGCTGCAGAATCACTCTGGCCTTTCTCCACAAGTGATTCATGCCCGTTTTCTCAAGGGCTCGTGGACATAGTCCCATTATCAGAGAATTCCGCCCATTCTTTATGAATCTGCCCTCTAATCCTGTTAGAATTTTGTAAGTTTCTATGAGGTCCCTCTCAATCTTCTAAACTCCAATGAATTTAATCCAAACCGATTTAGTCTCTCTTCATATAACAGTCCCGCCATCCCAGGAATCAGCCTGGTAAACCTTCGCTGCACTTCCTCCATAGCAACAACATCCTTCCTCAGATAAGGACACCAAAACTGCCCACAATTCTCCAGGTGTGGCCTCACCAATGCCTTATATAATAGCAGTAGGACATATCTATTCCTAAACTCAAATCCTATCGCTATGTACGCCAACATACCATTTGCATTCTTTACTGCCGTCTGTACCTGCACGCTTGCTTTCAGCGACTGATGCACGACGACATCAAGGTCTCGCTGAGTATCCACCTCGCTCAATTTACATCCTTTCAAATAATAATCTGCCTTCCTATTTATGCTACTGAATCGAATAACCTCACATTTATCCACATTATACTGCATCTGTCATGCGTATGCCCAATCACTCAGCCTGTCCAAATCTCACTGAAACATCTCTGCATCCTCCTCACAGCTCACCCTCCCACCCAACTTTGTATTATCTGCAAATTTGGAGATAATACTTTTAGTTCCCTCAACCAAATCATTGATATATAACGTGAATCAATTGGGGTCCCAGCACAGATCCACTGCCCACCAATCGGAAAAAGATGCATTATTCCAACTCTTTGCTTCCTGTCTGCGAACCAACTCTCTATCTGTCTGGGCGGCATGGTAACACAGTGGTTAGCACTGCTGCTTCTCAGCGCTAGGATCCCAGGTTCGATTTCCGGCTTGGGTCGCTGTCTGTGTGGAGTCTGCACATTTTCCCCGTGTCTGTGTGGGTTTCCTCCGGGTGCTCCGGTTTCCTCCCACAGTCCAAAGATGTGCTGTTAGGGGAAATGGACATTTTGAATTCTCCCTCTGTGTACCTGAACAGGCGCTGGAGTGTGACGACTAGGGGATTTTCACAGTAACTTCATTGCAGTGTTAATGTCAGCCTACCTATGACACTAATAAAGATTATCTCAAGACACTACCCATAATCCCATGCACTTTAACTTTATACAGTAAGTTGCTGTGTGTGACCTTGTCGAAAACCTTCTGAAAGTCTAAATAAACCACATCTTCCAGCTCTCCCTGGTCAACTCTACTACTTACTTCATCAAAGAATTCCATTAGATTTGTCAAACATGATTTCCCTTTCGTAAATCCATGCTGACTTTGTCTGATTATACCACTCCTTTCCAAATGCGGTACTATGAAATCCTTGGCAGTGGACTCTAGCAACTTCTCTACTGTCGATGTTCGGCTAAATGGTCTATGGCTCCCTGTTTTCTCTCTCCGTCCCTTTTTGAATAGCAGGGTTACATTCGCTACCCTCCAATCTGTAGGATCAATTCCGGAGTCCAAAAAAGTTTGGAAAATGACCACCATTTCTCAGGCCACTTCCTTCAGGACTCTAAGATGAAGATTATCAGACTCTTTAGGGTGAGGATTATGACCTTCAATCCCATTAATTTCCACAAAACCATTCCTCTATGAATACTGATTTCCTTCATCTCTTCACTAAAACTTGTATTTCTTAGAACTTCCGGTACATAGAACATAGAACAGTGCAGGCCCTTCGGCCCTCAATGTTGTGCCGAGCCATGATCACCCTACTCAAACCCACGTATCCACCCTATACCCGTAACCCAACAACCCCCCCCTTAACCTTACTTTTATTAGGACACTACGGGCAATTTATCATGGCCAATCCACCTAACCCGCACATCTTTGGACTGTGGGAGGAAACCGGAGCACCCGGAGGAAACCCACGCACACAGGGGGAGGACGTGCAGACTCCACACAGACAGTGACCCAGCCAGGAATCGAACCTGGGACCCTGGAGCTGTGAAGCATTTATGCTAACCACCATGCTACCCTGCTGCCCCTTTGTATTATCTGCAAATTTGGAGATAATACTTTTAGTTCCCTCAACCAAATCATTGATATATAACGTGAATCAATTGGGGTCCCAGCACAGATCCACTGCCCACCAATCGGAAAAAGATGCATTATTCCAACTCTTTGCTTCCTGTCTGCGAACCAACTCTCTATCTGTCTGGGCGGCATGGTAGCACAGTGGTTAGCACTGCTGCTTCTCAGCGCTAGGATCCCAGGTTCGATTTCCGGCTTGGGTCGCTGGACCAGCACGTAAGCCTGTGGTTACATCTTAGATTGTAACTATCAGATTTTAATAAAGTGTAAAAGTAAAGTATCAATATTTTCCTGTTGTACAACAAGTTAGATGAATAATGCCTTTATTTAATGCACTTGTCATATTATTTCAATAGTTCCAGGCAATTCACAAATTCAATTATTTTTGGAGTGCAGGGTCTGTTGTTATGAAGTTAAAATATTAAGTTGCTCAGTTGTTTGAAAGAAGTTCAAAAAGCAGCGAGACCTCAAGATAAATATTTGGAATATAAATTATAGACAAGACCTACATCTGGCAACGTTATTTGTTTGGCTCAGATTTACAACACACTCTTGCAAACTACATCAAAATCAAAATTAATTTTGAATCAAACGCAGAAAAATATTACATCAAACCCCCTCCGAGATTAGGGACAAGTGGACAGCTTCCTACCTATTGTTCTGCTTTAACTCGCTGCCTATGTCTTCCTGTGGGCCACTGTCACACATTGACGTCATCTCATGTGACAAGACCGTCTCCTTCTCATCTCTGAGAAATGCAGCTGCAAAATTCCTGTTCAATTTGCCAAAGTTCAATAGCTTAAAAGGACAGAGAAAGTACCTTTGGGAGGCATCTCGTCTGCCATTGCTGGAATCGAGCTAATGACCCAAAGTAATCTGACATTTTATGCAACATGTGTTTTCAGTGTTAAATCTTGGAAAAATACAATTATGTATTTCATCAAACAATGCGGAATATTCTGTAACTTCTGACAATTTGGAAATGTTCCTCTTGTCCAACTTCCCATCCTAGCACCTGACTGACACCATCTTCCACACACACACCCCAATCGAAAGCTCGTACTCTGTCAATGTGGTCAACAGAGAGCGGAGTAGGATGGCTTCTCGTCTCTGCCTGTTTAAGCATGGCAGTCACCATTTAATAATATCGGGAAAGTCAATCCTTAGTGAGAGCGAGGAGAATGGACACAGGCAAGGAATACTCAAATGACTGGTGTTTGCAGTCACTTCAAGTTGAGCTACTCCATCGCTTCCAGACACCAGAGAATGATGTGACAGGGTGTCAGGCCATGTTCCCAATGCATTCTCCAATACTGCCCTTGTACCTTACCTGTGCAGCGTAGGTTTACTAGAATGCTACTTGGACTCCAAGTACACACCGAGATTACACAAAGATGGATTAGATTCACTGGAACTTAGAAAGTTACGGGTGGTTTGATCAAACTCTTTGAGATTCAAGGGGACCAGATAGGGCAGATTGGGAGAAATTATTTCTGTGGGTTAGAAAGTTGAGGGCTAGGGGGCTCAGTCTAAAAATGAGAGCGAAATATTTCAGGATTAAGGTTCTGGAACACTGCTAAGAAAGAGGGTTTGGAACACTCTTTCACAAGTATCAATTGTTGATCGGTCAATTGTTAATTTTAAATCTGAGATGAATTGATATTTGCTATCCAAAGATACTGCAGGATATGGGGCAAAAGTGGGTATACGGTGACAGGTTGTCGATCAGTTACAATCTCACCGAATGCTGGGACAGGTCTTCTGGGCAAAATAGTCTCCATCTGTTCCCACGTTTCTGGGGCTGCCACAGGAGCCTGTTACAGAGGAGGGTCTCTGTTTTATGGAAAAGCCAGTGGCCTGATGGTACCTTTCCACATCCTGCAGATGCCTCAAGCTACAAGCATCATTTCAGCCAGAGTTGTTCAAAAATCAAAATCAAATTGGGTTGCCTGAAATACAATGAAGAAAATTGACACTAAGTGCAACATTTTATATAAACGTGGGTAGATTGTCAGCGGCTTTGCTGATAACGTGTCAGAGAGATTGGATTACAGGCAGAACTATTAGAAGTTGTTACAATTGGCCTCAGTTAATTGTTTTACAAAGGATTCAGTGATTGGCTGGAGATAGGATTTGGTGTTAACAAAGAACAATACAGCAAAGGAACAGGCCCTTCGACCCTCCAAGCCTGTACTGACCATGGTATCTGCCCAAACTAAAACCGTCTGCACTTACAGAGTCCGTATCATAGAACATAGAAAATACAGCACAGGACAGGCCCTTCGGCCCACAATGTTGTGCCGAACTTTTTTCCTAGATTAAGAACAAATTAATCATTCGACTGTAATCCATGTACCTATCCAATAGCCGCTTGAAGGTCCCGAATGTTTCCGACTCAACTACATCCACAGGCAGTGCATTCTATGCCCCCACTACTCTCTGGGTAAAGAACCTACCTCTGACATGCCCCCTATATCTTCCACCATTCACCTTAAATTTATGTCCCCTTGTAATGGTTTGTTCTACCCAGGGAAAAAGTCTCTGACTGTTTACTATATCTATTCCCCGATCATCTTATAAAGCTCTATCAAGTCTCCCCTCATCCTTCTCCGTTCTAATGAGAAAAGGCCCAGCACCCTCAATCTTTCCTCGTAAGACCTACTCTCCATTCCAGGCAACATCCTGGTAAATCTTCTTTGCACCTTTTCCAAAGCTTCCACATCCTTCCTAAAATGAGGCGACCAGAACTGCACACAGTACTCCAAATGTGGCCTTACCAAGGTTTTGTACAGCTGCATCATCACCTAATGGCTCTTAAATTCAATCCCTCTGCTAATGAACGTTAATGAACCATAGGCCTTCTTCACAGCTCTATCCACTTGAGTGGCAACTTTCAAAGATCTATGAACGTAGACTCCAAGATCTCTCTGCTCCTCCACATTGCCAAGAACCCTACCGTTAACCCTGTATTCCGCATTCATATTTGTCCTTCCAAAATGGACAACCTCACACTTTTCAGGGTTAAACTCCATCTGCCACTTCTCAGCCCAGCTGTGCATCCTATCTATGTCTCTTTGCAGCCGACAACAACCCTCCTCACTATCCACAGTTCCACCAATCTTCGTATTGTCTGCAAATTTACTGACCCACCCTTCAACTCCCTCATCCAAGTCATTAATGAAAATCACAAACAGCAGAGGACCCAGAACTGATCCCTGCGGTACGCCACTGGTAACTGGGCTCCAGGCTGAATATTTGCCATCCACCACCACTCTCTGGCTTCTATCGGTTAGCCAGTTCGTTATCCAACTGGCCAAATTTCCCATTATCCCATGCCTCCTTATTTTCTGCATAAGACTACCATTGGGAACCTTATCAAATGCCTTACTAAAATCCATGTACACTACATCCACGGCTTTACCTTCATCCACATGCTTGGTCACCTCCACAAAGAATTCAGTAAGACCTGTGAGGCAAGACCTACCCCTCACAAATCCGTGCTGACTATCCCTAATCAAGCAGTGTCTTTCCAGATGCTCAGAAATCCTATCCCTCAGTACCCTTTCCATTACTTTGCCGACCACCGGAGTAAGACTAACTGGCCTGTAATTCCCAGGGTTATCCCTATTCCCTTTTTTGAACAGGGGCACGACATTCGCCACTCTCCAATCCCCTGGTACCACCCCTGTTGACAGTGAGGACGAAAAGATCATTGCTTCCCATAGAATCCTTGGATATATCCCGTCAGGCCCGGGGGACTTGTCTATCCTCAAGTTTTTCAAAATGGCCAACACATCTTCCTTCATAACAAGTAACTCCTCGAGCTTACCAGTCTGTTTCACACTGTCCTCTCCAACAATATGGCCCCTCTCATTCGTACATTCTGAAGAAAAGTACTTGTTCAAGACCTCTCCTATCTCTTCAGACTCAATACACAATCTGCCGCTACTGTCCTTGATCGGACCTACCCTCGCTCTAGTCATTCTCATATTCTCACATATGTGTAAAACGCCTTGGGGATTTCCTTGATCCTACCCGCCAAAGATTTTTCATGCCCTCTCTTAGCTCACCTAATCCCTTCCTTCAGTTCCCTCCTGGCTATCTTGTATCCCTCCAGCGCCCTGTCTGAACCTTGGGCGGAATTCTCCGACCCCCTGGGGCCGTCAATCCCGCCCCCGCCGTGTCCCGAATTCTCCGCCCCCCGAGATTCGGCGGGGGCGGGAATCGCGCCGCACCGGTTGCCGGGCCCCCCGCGGCGATTCTCCGGCCCGCGATGGGCCGAAATCCCGCCGCTGACAGGCCTTTCCCGCCGGCATGGTTTAAATCACCTCTGGTACCGGCGGGATTGGCGGCGCGGGCGGGCTCCGGGGTCCTGGGGGTGGGGGTGTGGGGAGATCTGACCCCGGGGGGTGCCACCATGGTGGCCTGGCCCGCGATCGGGGCCCACGGCGGGCAGGCCTGTGCCGTGGGGGCACTCTTTTTCTTCCGCCCCCGCCATGGCGGGGCGCCAAAGGCCGTTCGCGCCGGCCAGCGGAGAGGGAACCACTCTGCCGCCAGCCTAGCTCGTAAAGGTGCGGAGAATTCCGCACCTTTGGGGAGGCCCGACGCCGGAGTGGTTCACGCCACTCCGTCCCGCCGGGCCCTCCCCACCCCGCTGGGTACGGAAGAATCCTGGCCCTTGTTTCCTCAGCCTTACATAAATCTCCTTCTTCCTCTTAACAAGACATTCAACCATTCAACCTCTCTTGTCAACCATGGTTCCCTCACTCAACCACCTCTTCCCTGCCTGACAGGGACATACATATCAAAGACACGCAGTATCTGTTCCTTGAACAAGTTCCACATTTCACTTGTGTCCTTCCCTGACAGCCTATGTTCCCAACTTATGCACTTCAGTTCTTGTCTGACAGCATTGTATTTACCCTTCCCCCAATTATAAACCTTGCCCTGTTGCTCGCACCTATCCCTCTCCATTACTAAAGTGAAAGTCACAGAATTGTGGTCACTATCTCCAAAATGCTCCCCCACTAACAAATCTATCACTTCCCTGGTTCATTACCAAGTACCAAATGCAATATGGCCTCCTCTCTGGTCGGACAATCTACATACTGTGTTAGAAAAGCTTCCTGGACACACTGCACAAACACCACCCCATCCAAACTATTTGATCTAAAGAGTTTCCTCTCAATGTTTGGGAAGTTGAAGTCACCCATGACTACTACCCTGTGACTTCTGCACCTTTCCAAAATCTGTTTGCCAATCTGTTCCTCCACATCTCTGCTGCTATTGGGGGGGCTATAGAAAACTCCCAACAAGGTGACTGCTCCTTTCCTATTTCTGACGTCAACCCATATTACCTCAGTAGGCAGATCCTCCTCGAACTGCCTTTCTGCAGATGTTATACTATCCCTAATTAACAATCCCACCCCCCCCACCTCTTTTACCATCCTCCCTAATCTTTCATTCCCACCCTATTCATATATTTGTCCAGATGTCCCGTAAATGCCGCTATTGTACCTGCTCCCACCACCTCCTCAGGCAACACGTTCCATATATTTACCACCCTCTGTGTAAAAAACTTGCCTCGCACACCTTTTCTAAACTTTTCCCCATGCACTTTAAACCTATGTTTCCCTCGTACTTGACTCTCCTACTCTAGGAAAGAGCATCTGACTATCCAGAAGGGCCTGTTCATGTGCTGTACTTTTCTTTGTTCTTTGTTCTTTGTTCTGTACATATTAATGATTTAGATGAGGGAACAAAATGCAATATCTCCAAATTTGCAGGTGAGCTGTGAGGAGGATGCAGAGATGCTTCAGCGGGATTTGGACAGGCTGAGTGAGAGGGCAAATGAATAGCAAATGCAGTATAATGTAGGTACATGTGAGGTTATCCACTTTGGTAGCAAACTCAGATTATTATCTGAATGGCCATAAATTAGGAGAGGGGAATGTGTAATGAGACCTGGGTGTCCTCGTACACCAGTCGCTGAAGGTAAGCATGCAGGTACAGCGGGCGGTGAAGAAGGTAAATGATATGTTGGCCTTCTTAGCAAGAGGATTAGGATACAGGAGCAGGGATGTCTTGTTGCGATTATACAGGGCCTGAACCCTTATCAGGGAGCTCAGATTCCCCATTCTTCAGGTGGCTGCAGGTTGTGTATTCAGCATGCTCCAGCTTTCACCAGCAAACTTCCTGCAGACTTCATTTCTGTTTTCTGTTTGCTGCCCCTTCTGCTCCTTTGACCTGGACTGAGGCCAGGCAGTGGGGAGGTAATGTCTGGCCTGCTACTGGACTGAAGAGGGGAGAGCGGTGCTTTCTCAGAGCCAGAGGAAGAGGAGTAGTGACATGGACGATACTGCAACTACCCGGAGGCTATGGGCCTGCTTGCTGTTGTCCTTTCTGCTTCTTTGACCTGGAGTGAGGACAAGAGGAGGTTTTGACTGGTATGAAAATGAAATGAAAATCGCTGATTGTCACAAGTAGGCTTCAAATGAAGTTACTGTGAAAAGCGCCTGTTCAGGGAGGCTGGTACGGGAATTGAACCGTCCTGCTGGCCTCCCTTGGTCTGCTTTAAAAGCCAGCTATTTAGCACTGTGCTAAACCAGCCCCCGGGCATGCTACTGAACTGAAGATAGGGGGAGGGGGTAGGGTGCTGTTCTCTCTCTCTCTCTCTCTTTTCCACCATGCTCTGTGTTGGTGTAACATTTCCGGTCGATAGGTTTAGTGACTTTCCACTGATATGGATCTACTGTTGGGGCTGCAGGAGGCAGGGAGAGTTTTTGTGTTGTCAACTGTGTACTGCTCAATGTCTGAAGGCCATATGTTTGTCAGTTGCTGCCCCTTTTAGAGCTTGGCTCTCGGAAAGGAGTGCTCCCTCGTTCTTCTTCCCGTGCCCTGCTGCCCGGTGCTGTGGGAGGGAGAGGGAGAGATGGGTTGATTTAGATGCATATATCTTTATTGTGTTGTTAACTGACCACTGTTGCTCTTTGGAGGCCGTGTACCTATCCGCTACAGCCCATTTTATCCATGACTTTGCTCTCGGAGGAGGGGTGCTCCCTCGCTCTTCCGCTATGCTCCGCGCCATGTGACTTTCTGATGCAGCGTCGCTTTGTAAAGGTGGAGTGTTGGTCATCTTATTGTATTGTTGTTGTTTATTGTTTTAAGTAATTGTTTTGTAATTGCCTTGGGTTTTTTTGTGCAAAGGAACTGTCAATAAACTAAAATAAATCCACGGGGTAACCAATTTTCCCTGCCCAATAGGATCTGTGCACATTACACAACACATCCTGCCTTTGATTTTTTACCCAATCACCTTTTACCCGTGTCCTCTGGTTCTCCTCAGACCAATGGGACAGTTTCTCTAGATTTACTCTAACTTGACCTCTCATGATTTTGACCACATTCGAATCTCATCTCAACTTCTCAAGAGAGAATGCCCAGCTTCTCCAAACTTTCTCAAAACGGATGTTTCTCGTTCCTGAAACTCGTTCTTGTAAATCTTCTCTCCATCCTCCCTAAAGCCTTCACATGTCTCAGTGTCGTAATTAGGCCCAATGTTTACGAGCAGTGTCACAAAGGTTCAACGTAAAGCCCTTGCATTGGTACTCTAAGCCTCTTTATAATGCCCAGGATGCCTTTCCTGCCACTGTGCTGGCTCTCTCTCCCCCACCCCCACTATGATCAAAGGCATTGCATTGCTCTCTCTCTCCCGCGCTTTCGCTGATGATATTTTGGCAAACTCGAGCTCCAATGGAACTAGACACTCATCAATGACTTTCTTTTGCTCACTTGGGCATAACACAGTTCAGTCCTGGTGTCTACAAAAACGGAGAATTTTGTCCCTTGTTTTTAAGTAGAGAACATGTAACGCAATGACATCATCAACTGGACCTTGGCTGCAGCAGCCAAGCGTCAGCGGTCCAGTTGATGATGTCATTGCGTTACATGTTCTCTACTTAAAAATAAGGGACAAAATTCTCCATTTTTGTAGACACCAGGACTGAACTCTGTGCAGTTCACGTTCCAGTTGGAGGTGCCACTCGTGGAGCAATTCAGGACATGTTAATGGGCCAGCACTCCGCTGACGCGAATTCCGGCAAATTCCCGGCCCAACGGGAGTTCTATCCGCTGGGGGCCGGAGTTAGCGCTAAAGAGCCTGGCAGCTGGAAGCTGTTTTAAGCGCTCCACTTACCACACACTCAGTGCAATCACCGTGATGGCTCCCCCCCCCAAGAGGTCAGGAGTCCTCGGTAGACCCACAGCTCCGTGCCAATGAGGAGCGGAAGGAAACCCTCTTCCCCGGGGTGGGCTGCGCACTCAAGCCTGCCCTCCTGAACACTGCCTGGGAGGTGGTGACAGCGCTGCCAGTCTCACCCATGAGGAGACAGCTGGTGATCTGGAGGGGTGGGTTCACTGGCGAGCCCTCTGCTCTGAGAGAGGCAGTGAACCGGGGGGGGGGGGGGGGGGGGGGGGGGGGTTCCCAAAGGCGACAGTGCAGGTGTCCTCTGGCTGGGATGAGCTCTTGCTTCCACTGCAATGGGGTAACGATTCTGAGGATGCCAACACCTGGTGGGGTCCTGATTGACCTTTTGGATGAATGCCCAATTCTCCGCATTATTGCAGTTCACATTGGCGGCGTTGCAAAGTGGAGAATTTCACCCAGGGTTAAAAAAATCTCACAGAAACATGTTCCCTCTAAAATATCCAGGCGCTGCACAGAACCACTGCTGCCGTTGGCCGACCCAGTTCACATTAAATCCCAGAGTAGCTTTTTGTTTTTATCTTGTTCTGCCTTTTGCTTTTAATAACTTCATGAACATCTGGTTTCTACACAGGAGCCATGAAAATGAATGCATGGTGAAAAATACTGATCTCTCCATACAGGAGAATGACATGTCAATTACCTGAAAGAATATAAATACTCCCGTTCTATTTTCACACCATGGTAGCAGTAATCCAAACTCAGTGAGCACAAAGGGAGTGGGGGGTGGGAGCTTGGCAGGGTGCAGGAAATAAAGGTTTCTTGGAGCTGCTTTGTTTGAAGAAATAGTGAAAATGAGGCCATTTAAACTTAATCCCTCTGGGTCTTGAAACAATTTAAACTGAATCATTTGCATGGATTAAAAATAAATCCAGTAAAACCAATCTGCCTGGCTTCAGATCCATTAAAAAATTATTAATGAATTACCCGCTAAGTCTTCTATTTAATCAACCGTCAGCTCCTATAAATGGCAGAATGTGAAAGGGTTCATTCTCTGGTGTCCTGCGGCCTAAAAGAAAATGAAATGAAGATGTAGCAATTTTTATCCACCGTAAACGTGGGGGGTTGTTCCCCCAGCTTAAAGCTGCCCAGTACTTTTATTCGGAGCTGCCACATTTACTGCCAGAAAGTTGGCATTTATACCAGCAATTTTGAAATTGGGAAAGCATTGATTAAAAACATTTGAAGGACATTTATTGTATCCCCTGGACGACATGGTAGCATAATGGTTAGCACTGTTGCTTCACCGCGCCATGGTCCGAGATACGATTCCTGCTTGGGTCACTGTCTGTGCGGAGTCTGCATGTTCTCCTCGTGTCTGCTTGGGTATCCTTCTTCCAGACTTGCCACAGACAAATGCCCCTGACTGCAACAGCTTAATCCCTCCCACATGGCAGGACTGTGAGAAACAGTAAAGATGCTCCTTGCCTGCAGCCAGCCTCTTGGTGATATTGGGGATTTTGCTGTTTTATGAAGACATTTTTTAAAACTCTGAAAGGTTGCAGTTCCAACATTGTACAAAGAATCCTGGTGAAGCTTCACTTATTCTGATGCAGCGATGGACTATCAATTTCTGTTAAAATTACCGTATCCAATAATTTATGGGAATTGCATCAAGGCCTGGGGAAGTGGTGTGATGCTGGGAGATGCTGGGGGATGCTGGGGATGCTGGGAGATGCGGTGGGATGCTGGGAGGTGCTGGGGGATGCTGGGAGATGCTGGGGGATGCGGTGTGATGCTGGGAGATGCTGGGAGATGCTGGGGGATGCTGGGAGATGCGGTGTGATGCTGGGAGATGCTGGGAGATGCTGGGGGATGCGGTGTGATGCTGGGAGATGCTGGGAGATGCGGTGTGATGCTGGGAGATGCTGGGAGATGCTGGGGGATGCTGGGGGAAGTGGTGTGATGCTGGGAGATGCTGGGAGATGCTGGGGGATGCTGGGAGATGCTGGGAGATGCTGGGGGATGCGGTGTGATGCTGGGAGATGCTGGGAGATGCTGGGGGATGCTGGGGGATGCGGTGTGATGCTGGGAGATGCTGGGAGATGCTGGGGGATGCTGGGAGATGGGGTGTGATGCTGGAAGATGCTGGGAGGTGCTGGGGATGCTGGGAGATGCTGGGAGATGCTGGGGGATGCTGGGGGATGCGGTGTGATGCTGGGAGATGTTGGGAGATGCTGGGAGATGCTGGGAGATGCTGGGGGATGCTGGGAGATGCTGGGAGATGCTGGGGGATGCGGTGTGATGCTGGGAGATGCTGGGGGATGCTGGGAGATGCGGTGTGATGCTGGGAGATGCTGGGAGATGCTGGGGGATGCGATGTGATGCTGGGAGATGCTGGGGGATGCTGGGAGAATCTGGGAGATGCTGGGAGATGCTGGGAGATGCGGTGTGATGCTGGGGGATGCTGGGAGATGCTGGGAGAATCTGGGAGATGCTGGGAGATGCTGGGAGATGCGGTGTGATGCTGGGGGATGCTGGGAGATGCTGGGGGATGCGGTGTGATGCTGGGAGATGCGGTGTGATGCTGGGAGATGCTGGGAGAATCTGGGAGATGCTGGGAGATGCGGTGTGATGCTGGGAGATGTTGGGAGATGCTGGGGGATGCTGGGAGATGTTGGGAGATGCGGTGTGATGCTGGGAGATGCTGGGAGATGCTGGGAGTTGCGGTGTGATGCTGGGAGATGCTGGGAGATGCTGGGAGATGCTGGGAGATGTTGGGAGATGCGGTGTGATGCTGGGAGATGCTGGGAGATGCTGGGAGTTGCGGTGTGATGCTGGGAGATGCTGGGAGATGCTGGGAGATGCTGGGGGATGCTGGGGGATGCTGGGTGATGCTGGGAGATGCTGGGGGATGCTGGGAGATGCTGGGAGATGCTGGGGGATGCTGGGAGATGCTGGGAGATGCTGGGAGATGCGGTGTGATGCTGGGAGATGCTGGGGGATGCTGGGGGATGCGGTGTGATACTGGGAGATGCTGGGGGATGCGGTGTGATGCTGGGAGATGCTGGGAGATGCGGTGTGATGCTGGGGGATGCTGGGGGATGCTGGGAGTTGCGGCGTGATGCTGGGAGATGCTGGGGGATGCTGGAAGACGCTGGGAGATGCTGGGAGATGCTGGGGTTGCGGTGGGATGCTGGGAGATGCTGGGAGATGCTGGGGGATGCGGTGTGATACTGGGAGATGCTGGGAGATGCGTGGAGTTGCGGTGTGATACTGGGAGATGCTGGGGGATGCTGGGAGATGCTGGGAGATGCTGGGGGATGCGGTGTGATGCTGGGAGATGCGGTGTGATGCTGGGAGATGCTGGGGGATGCTGGGGGATGCGGTGTGATGCTGGGAGATGCTGGGGGATGCTGGGGGATGCGGTGTGATGCTGGGAGATGCTGGGAGATGCTGGGGGATGCTGGGAGATGCTGGGAGATGCTGGGGGTTGCTGGGGGATGCGGTGTGATGCTGGGGGATGCGGTGTGATGCTGGGAGATGCTGGGAGATGCTGGGGGATGCGGTGTGATGCTGGGAGATGCTGGGGATGCGGTGTGATGCTGGGAGATGCTGGGAGATGCTGGGGGATGCTGGGGGATGCGGTGTGATGCTGGGAGATGCTGGGAGATGCTGGGGGTTGCTGGGGGATGCGGTGTGATGCTGGGGATGCGGTGTGATGCTGGGAGATGCTGGGAGATGCTGGGAGATGCTGGGGGATGCTGGGGGATGCTGGGAGATGCTGGGAGATGCTGGGGGTTGCTGGGGGATGCGGTGTGATGCTGGGAGATGCGGTGTGATGCTGAACACATTCTCAAAGTCTGGATGGTGGTGACTAAGGGAATTGTCCGACTATCTCATTGTCTGGAAATATTGCCAAACTATTTATGAAGCGTTGCAGTTTTTAGCATATCTAGAAAACAAATTGAATTTGCCTTTTTTACAGTGGATTGACCGAGTGTGTGACGTTCTGTGTCAGCAAAGCAGAGCAATACTTATCGTGCACTAAAACTGCAACACTGGCTCAAGTTGCAAAATCAGCAGTTGAAAGAGGAGGGCTTGCTGTTTTGCAAAGTGTCCAACATTGTAATTCAAAACTTTAGCCACCTGCCAATATTCAAGTACACAATATAACATTCACTTACATTACAGACTTAAACCTTTCTCATAACTTGTTGATGAAAATCAAAATGTCTTAGTACTGGGGGCTGCAACTCCTCCCCTTCCTCCGGGTGCTCCGGTTTCCTCCCACAAGTCCCGAAAGAGGTGCTGTTGGGTGAATTGGACATTCTGAATTCTCCCTCCGTGTACCCGAACAGGCGCCGGAGTTTGGCGACTAGGGGCTTTTCACAGTAACTTCATTGCAGTGTCAATGTAAGCCTACTTGTGCCAATAAAGATTATTATTATTAGAATGAAATGCAGACATTTCCTGAACGAGATTAGATTTTTGCAAGTGTCCAGTAGCTTTCAAAGTAATTATCTTGGTGCCACTCACTAGATTACTACATCTATTAAATTAGATTTCAGAACTCGCCACTGGTCTGTTACTCAGTAAATACCATAACCACTAGAGTATCATCGCACCTGGCGGCACTAGTGTCTTTCTGAGATAGCATTCTATGGTCACACGTGACCCTCTAATATCCCGTGTAAGTGACCACACTTCATGTGTGAGCCAAAATCGGGAGAGTTTCAGGTGAGATGTTTAACTGTCCGATGGACATAATGATCCCATGATGTTATTTTGAAGAAGCAGAGGCAAGTTCTCTCCAGTGCCCTGGGCAATATTTATCCCTCAATCTAGGTGATCTGGTCATTTTCACATTGCTGACTGAGGGAGCTTGCTGTGCCTGTGCACAAACTAACTGCTACATTTCCTACAATACAGCTATGATGACACTTCCGAAGTGCTTCGATTGGCTGTAAAGCACTTTGGGATGTCTGGTGGTCGCGAAAGTTTTATTTAAGGTGTATTTACTTATTTTTTAAAAATCAACTTCTGTCACAGCCGAGGGCTGAACTGACGTAGGTTTTATAATCAATCATTCCAAGTAAAATGTAAAAATGCAAAAAAAAAATAATAACACATAGATCATCAGATTAACGTCTCTGCATAACCAAGATTCTAACAGCCAGTGAAGTTTGTTCATTGTGTGGCTGAAATGTGACATTGAACTAATGCTCCAAGGTTGGCGTTTTACATCTTAATTTAGTTAGTTCATTTGAGTTCCATTGCTGGTAGCCTCTGGGATCTGTCTGTGGTTCGCAATTAGTACATTTCGGAGTTTGGCAGGGATCCAGGAAAGAATGGCAAGTTGACCGCATCTCATCTCAACTGTCTCCAAGCCACAATTCTGGAAGGCATCCAAGTAACTATGGTAAATAGGGCGGAGAATGACTTTGCAAACCCCTTTCTGAACCCTCTCAATAACTGTACATTGCTGCTTTGTAATTCCGCCCATGGCAATAAATGTTGGCCGAGTCAGCGATGCCCACATCCTGGAAAACAATTTTTTAAAGTGGGATGTCGCAGTCATGCTCTGCCCTGCCCTAACCTAATGTCCACAGCAATTTATTCATCAAGGATATCAGAAATGTAAAGTGCCGTAGAAGCTGCAGCTTATCACAGATCGCATTTACCGGTCTACCATTCCTACACCAAGCAATATGGCCGGGATTGCCCACCCCGACGCCGGCTCGCCGATTCCCAGGCACCCGCGGGATTGCCGCCACGCCGGTCAGGGGCCGTTGAAAGCACCCCCCCCCCCACACACACACCCCCCCCCCCGGTGATTCTCCAGGCCCCGACGGGCCGAGCGGCCGCCGAGACCTGCCAACATTGGTCACGTATGGTCCCACACGGTGGGACCTGGAAGTTCTGTGTGCGGGGGCGTCCTGGTGGGGGGGGAAGGGGGGATCTGACCCCGGGGGGTGGGGGCCTCCACGGTGGCCTGGCCCACGATCGGGGACAAGCGATCAGCAGGCAGGCTGGTTCCGTGGGGGCCTATGTTCCTCCGCGCCAGGCCCCTGTAGAGCTCTGCCATATTGCCCAGGGGCCGGCGCGGAGACGGGAACCCACGCGCATGCACGGAATCACGCCGGCGGTGGCACGCATGCGCGGAATCACGCCAGCGGTGGCACGCCGGCTGGAGCTGCGGGGACCACTCCGGCGCTGACCTAGCCCCCCAGGAAGGGCAGCATACCGGACAATTGTGGACCGTTGACGCCGGAGTGGTTCACGCCGCTTTTCACGCCGGCGTCACTTGGCCGCGGGATTGGAGAATCCCGGCTAATGTATCCCTAACATGTCAGTAAGTTTGTATGCAGCTTTTCCATTGCATGTTTTAGCCAGTGGATCATCTGTGGCATTGCCAATAGGACAGTCAGGACCAAATATATCGAAATACATATCCCTTCATATTGAATCAGTGCAGATGTTAGCAGGTCTGTTGCCATAGTGTCTCCAGCTCTGAGGCAGAAATTCCAGGTTTAAGACGCCCCAGAGGATGTTTTGGCCATGGACACGGTGTTTGGACACGGTTCAACAGATTGATATTCAGCCTGAGTATCCTTACACTACCTCGCTCCTTTTCCGCAAGGGGGAAAGGTTGTGTGAAGAAACACTGGGATGCATAGATGGGAGGGATCTGGAGTTCAACAAACATTTTCTGATTAGTAAAAGTGTAGAGCTGGAAACATGACAGTGGGTGAGGTAACGTTATAATGGGAGAATCCGACTGAAGCCCCGACGAGAGGAATGAAGGTATTACCCACAGATAATGAGCATGATTTAACCACCGCGACGCGCCCGGCCCGCACCTGGGCGGGTTGGTTAAATAGCGGGTAAGGCCAAAATCGAGATTCTTGTGGCAAGTTCCGGATCACGCCCAAATATGGTGAGCATATCATTAACCCTCATTTGCATTCATTAGCGAGATTGAATTAGAATGCAACGGCCTCCCAGGAATTAACCGACTCCCCAGCAAGAAATCACTTGGATGTCGGTTAGTACACCCTTTCAAAAATGTGAAGCTGGCACAATGGGCGATGAGAGGAACTGAGGAGGTGAGGAGCCATTTCCGTTTTGGGCATGCAGTTCCAGGACACTGGAGCGGCTGCCCAAGTCCTCGGGTTTGGGCGGGGGACTCCTCAGGGTGGTTTGGGCTTGGTCAGGGGGGCTGAAGCGTTCCTGTTGGGTGTCGCTCAGGGTGGGGTGCTTTTCGTTTGTGAGGCCTTCAAGTCATCTTTAAATATTGTGAAGGTCCATCACAAGGGCAACGCCAGCTGCTGCCTAGGGTGGAACAGTGGTTAGCACTGCTGCCTCACAGCACCGGGAACCTGGGTTTCATCCCGGCCCTGGATCACTGTCTGTGTGGAGACAGCCAATAATGGCGAGAAGCTCGTGGGGGTTCATTTCCTGTATGAAGTGCCGTTAATTACAGGCGTTAATCTCGCCAACACGGCTATCGAGAATTACCCCGCCAAACGCACCAAAAATCACACTTTGAATTGTTTCCGTTAAATTGCGCCCAATATCTTCAGTAAAATAGCGGCAGGAATTTATTGCAACAAGCCTATTGTTGATAAAAAACAGAATAATTCAAGTTGTGGGAAGATTTGTCCCCTCCGTTTCACACAGGCTACAAAGACTAATTGTGATAGTCCAACTTTGCCACAACTACATCAGCAGAATGGTTCAAACTTGGGGCCCCTATGTCGGAATTCCGGATGTACAAAGTCTCCCCTCAAAACTTTTAAACTATTCCGTGGATCTCTTCTTAAAATATCCAGGCAGACAAAGAACTGCTGAAAAAGAGCATTCATTCACAGCTCCGTGGCTGTTTACTGCAAATGTAATCAATTAAATGATGTATTTCTCTCAAAATAGATGCGCATGAGGCATTACTTCCCCCCCCCCCCCCCCCCCCCCAACAAAACCGGAGCCAAAACTAATCCAACAGGCAGTCAATTTACTGTAAACGCAGCACTTAATCCCCACAGCCCTAAACTACAGTGCGAGAGAGAGAAATAACCTAAAACATTTCGGGGCAGAGGGGTAAAGGGGTCGGGAGGGGGGGGTGTGCGTGTATGTGTGTGTGTGGGGGGGGGGGGTCCTGTAAGATACATCAGCACTTTATTCACAGTTGAAAGGATAATGAAATCTTGCATTTGTATAGCGCCTTCCCATCCTACACCTCTCGCGGTTTGCTTCCTCGCTTCCCTTCCTTCAGACCGGCTTTTGCTCACCTAAGCTGATATTTCCTTCTGCGGCTAAGTGTCACACTTTGTATTTACAATAAAGTGCGCTGTATTGTCCAAATGTCATTGTTGTTCTTTCACGTAACGAAAGATCCCAAAGTGCTTCACAGGAAAGATATAAAACAAAGTCCGACACTAAGCCATCTAAGGAGACATTAGCTCAGGTGACCAAAGGAGGTAGATTTTAAGGAATGTCTGAAATTATAGATAGAGAATACACAATGATGTGCCCCGTCGCAAAATTATATCACAGCATTTTGCGGTGACATAATCTTAGTTTTTAATAAAATGGTGTTTAACCGCACATTTGAAAGTGTTCACTCTGCAGCCCTGGTGATGTATCTCGGAACTCCAGCCTACAAACATGGCAATAGCCAATTTGAGGTTGTGAATCCGCCTTCTCCCGTTTCAGGAATTTTTCAGCACAGCTGTGCCACTGGGGCAGTCACAGGTCTCGAGAAACACAACAGATGGTTTAAAAACTTGGGAAATATTCATTGGCGAAGGCATGAAAGGGTTAAGGACAGGACCAAGGGAGCAGTTTAGTTTTTCAGCTTTGTCACGATCTTGATGAACGTTTACCGGAGAGCTTTTGCATCTGAACCGAGGAGAAGATGGTGTTTAATGCTGCATCCTGCACTCCAGAACCATGTCAGAGAGAAGAAAGTTCATTGGCTGCCCAGAAGGAGCGAAGATTTCTTCTGTGACTAATTTAAACCAGTCACTTGGGTCAGCTGGAAGCAAATGGGGAAAACTGGTTGGCTTTTTTAAGTAGTGATTTTTAACATTGGTTTAATATATGTTCAAAGCGCAGTTCGAACCTATAAATAAAGAAGCAGTTTTCTCTAACTCGCAGCTTAAATGGGGCCTTGCTGGTATTGCTTGGCATCAGAACAGAAAGTGAAAAGGGCCATGAGCAATGGAGAGGGGGCTCATGGGTCTGATGAGCAATGCCCACCCTGAGAGGGTTGGGGGGGGGGGGGGGGGGGGGGGGGGTGGCTACTGAATTCTGAGTTACATGGAATTGACATCACAGAGACAGATCATCCAACCAAACTAGTCTAGTCCACTGTTTGTGTCCCAGGTGAGATGACTTATTTCCATCTCGTATTTATTTCAAACAAATTAATGGAACTGTGAAGTTTGACTTACATATGATGTAAGAATTAGCATGCTGAATATTTGAAAGCGTGATGGTTTTGCAATTGCTGTGCAGGTAGATTTGAGGCAAACCTTTGAGCAGTTGTTCCTACAATCTGGTCACCTCATGTGCCAAGAGTTGCATCACTCCTGACTTACATTTTTGTTCATGGAGAAAATGAGGAGCCTGCTCTCATCCAGTTTGACTGCTCATTTCCTGCCGGAGAGTCTACGTCTGTGAAACAACCCATGGCCTCCTTTATCCTGCTGCACTTTAAACAGACACACATGGCACCAAATGAAAAAGGAACTGGGGCCAGTGGGAGGGGGAAGAAGGGAGGCCATTGCCGCAGGAAACTTTCAATGCTGAAATCCTCGCTTTAAAATGGACTTGCCTGGGTGAGTGCAGCTCCAACAACCCTCAAGAAGCTCGACACCATCCAGGGCAAAGCAGTCCGCTTTATTGGCACCCTTCCAACCACCGTCAACATTCACTCCCTCCACCACCGACATACAGTGACGGCAGTGTGTGCACCATCTAAAAGATGCAGCAACTCACCAAGGTTCCTTCGACAGCACCTTCCAAACCCACAACCTCTTCCACCTCGCAGGACAAGGCAGCAGACACATGTGGAACACCACCACCTGCAAGTTCCCCTCCAAGTCATTCACCATCCTAACTTGGAAATATATCGGGCCTTCCCTCAGTGTCGCTGGGATTCCCTCCCGAACAGCACTCTGGGTGTAACTACGCCACATGGACTGCAATGATTCAAGAAGGCGGCTCACCACGTCCTTCCCAAGGGCAATTAGGGGTGGGCAATAAATGCTGTCCTAGCCAGCGACATCCATATCATGTGAAAGAATGTTTAAAAGTCAAACATCCTCCAGTAATCAGGATACAGGATTAAAGTGTTGAGTCTATGTTGCACTGATGTGATGTTTTAATTTTACACAGATGGGACGCATATGAGGGAAGTGAGAGTGAAAATTCTAGATGCACTAGTCATAATTTTTCAGTCTTTCTTGGACTTAGGGGAGGTCCCAAAGGACTGGAGAATTGTAAACATTACACCCTTGTTCAAAAAGGTAAAGGTAAAGATAAGCCCACAGACCAGACAGTTTAGCATTGGTTGTGGGGAAACCTTTAGAAACAATAATTCAGGACAAAATTCATAGTCACATGGACAAATGTGTGTTAATTAAGGACATTTTCAGGGAAACTTATATTTAACTAACTTGCTGGAGTTTTTTGATGAAGTAACTGATGGTTGATAAGGGCAATGCTGTTGATGTGGTGTACAGGTACTTCCAAAAAGTGTTTGTACAGTGTCACAAAACAGACTTGGGAGCAAAGTTAGGAACAGTAGCAACATGGATACGGAATCGGCTGAATGACAGAAAAGAGAATAGTGGTTAATGGACTTTTTTCAGGCTGAAGGAAGGTTTCTATTGGAGTTCCCCAAGGGGTCAGTGTTGGGACTCTTGCTTTTCATGATATACATTACTGACATGGACCTTGGTGTACAGGACACAATTTCAAAGTTTGCAGATGATACGTAACTTGCATAGAGTGCAAGAACAAGGCACTTGTGTTGAATTTGTGGAAGTCACCAGCTGAGTCTCAGCTGCAATATTGCGTCCAGTTCTGGGAACTGCTCTTTAGAAAGTACGTGAAGGCATTAGAGAGTGTCCAGAATGATTCATGAAAAAGGTTCCTCATTCCTGGAACGAACGTTATGAAGAAAGGTTGCAGAAGTTAGGACTGAGTCGACAGGGAGTAACTGTTCCCACGTATGACAAGAAGGACAATGAAAGGACACAGGTTTAAAATAATTAGTAAAAGAAGCAAGAGTGACATGAGGAGGAACTTTTTTATGCAGCAAGTGGTTTGGGTTGAGGAACATAGGAACAGGATAGGCCATTCATCCGATCGCTTCTGTTCTACCGTTCAATATGGTCATGGCTGATCGGACATTTCAAAGCCTTTTACATCCACTATCCCCATAACCCTCAGAAATCAGAAATCTATCCACCTCTACCTTAAATATACTCAATGACTGAGCTTCCACCGCAGTCTGGGGGAGAGTATACCAAAGATTCACAACCCTCTGTGTAAAGAAATGTCTCCTCACCTCCGTCCGAAGTGGCTTCCCCATTATTTTGAAATTGTGCTCCCTGATTGTAGACTTCCCAACCAAGGGAAACATCTTACCTGCATCAAATCTGTCTATCCATTAACTATTTTGTAGGCTTAAATGAGATCACCTCTCATACTTCAAAACCCCAGAGAAAACAGGCCCCAGTTTGCTCAATTTCATCATTAGTCAGTCCCGTAACCCCTGGGACAAGTCTGGGAACCTGTGTGGCACTCCCTCTATGGCAATAATACCCTTTCTGAGGGAAGGGGACCAAACTGCACACGCTAGTCCAGGTGCGATCGAACCAAGCTACTAAACAATTGAAGCAAGACCTCTACTAAACTCAAATCCTCTTGCGATAAAGGCTAACGTTCCATTAGCCTTCCTAATACTGTACCTGCATGGTAGCTTTCAGTGACTTACTGACAAGGACATCCAGGTCCTTTTGTACATCTACACAATTTCTTATCATTTAAAAAATACTCTTTCTGTTCCTTCTACCAAAATGGATGACCTCATATTTTTCCATATTACATTGTGGGCTGAATCCTCCACTTGGGAGAAAAGCAAATTACTGCGGATGCTGGAATCTGAAACGAAAGAGAAAATGCTGGAAAATCTCAGCAGGTCTGGCAGCATCTGTAGGGAGAGACAGCCTTCCGGTCTCAACATCGAATTCAACAACTTCAGATGATTAGCTCTACCCCACCTCGACCCATTTGTTTTCATCCCATTTCATGTTAACTGTCTTTTACCATTTCTTTCTTTCTTGTCTTTCTTAATATATTAACCCCCCCATCTTATCCACCTTTCCTTACCCTTTCTCCTCTATGCTTCCCCTTCCCCTCCCCCCACATCTACAGTTCACCCTCTGATGTTAGTTTCCCTGCTGTTTGGCCTTTCACATCTTTTGTTCTCTCTGGGGACTGCCATTAACACTCTTTCCCCTTGGTTTCTGTGGCTATTCGCACCCCGTTTCCCTAGGTTTCTGTGTCTGTGACTCATCTTCCATTCTCGCTCCACTTTCACTGTCTGTTAGCTTTGACAAAGAGTCATCGGACTCGAAACGTTAGCTCTTTTCTCTCCCTACAGGTGCTGCCAGACTTGCTGAGATTTTCCCGCATTTTCTCTTTCTCCTCTGTTTTGTTCTCCTGCCAGAGCTGAACTGCACAAGTGGCATTGAAGTTACACAATTACTTTCAGCAAAATTGGTCATTTAATACAAGCTTCATCCAATCAGGAGCAGCACGGTAGCACAGTGGTTAGCACAGTTGCTTCACAGCTGCAGGGTCCCAGGTTCGATTCCGCTTGGGTCACTGTCTGTGCGGAGTCTGCACATCCTCCCCGCGTGTGCGTGGGTTTCCTCCGGGCGCTCCGGTTTCCTCCCACAGTCCAAAGATGTGCAGGTTAGGTGGATTGGCCACGCTAAATTGCGCTTAGTGTCCAAAAAATGTTAAGTGGGGGTTGCTGAGTTATGGGGGTAGGGGAGATATGTGGGCTTCAGTAGGATGCTCTTTGTAAGGTCCGGTGCAGACTCAATGGCCCGAATGGCCTCCTTCTGCATTGTAAATGCTATTAGGAGCATGGTTTTTTTTGTGCCAAACGCTGTCCTCCCTAGGAACTGGCTTTAGAATGGCCAAGTGTATTTCACATGGAAAAGACAGATAGACCTGCATTTAAATTGCACCTATCACATCCACAGGACATCCCAGGGCATTCTACAGGCAATGAATTATTTTTCAAGTGCAGCCATGGTTAGGAAAATGGGAACAGGAGTAGGCCATTCAGCCCATCTAGCCTGTTCCACCATTCAATGAGACCATGGCTGATCTGTGACCTAACTCCATATACCTGCTTTTGGTCTATACCCCTTCATATCTTTGCTTAACTGCACATTCTCCACTTGCCTGCGTGGGTTTCGCCCCCACAATCCAAAAGGTGTGCAGGATGGGAGGCTTGGCCACGCTAAATTGCCCCTTAATAGGAAACAAAATAATTGGGTACTCTAAATTTTAAAAAATCTTTGCTCAACAAAAATCTATCTATCGCAGATTAAAAATTAGCAACTGTTCCAGCTCCAACGTCTGTTTGTAGGAGAGAGTTCCAAACCTCTACCACCCTTTGAGTGAAGAAGTTCTGCCGAACATCTCTCCTAAACTAGCTGGCCCGAAGTTTTAGACTATACCCCCTAGGGTATACCTGGAGATCTCGCTGGCCCGGGTGGGGTGAAAACTCCCGCCCTTAGTCTCCAGAGTGGGATTTTAACTCACAACCTTCTGTTTCAAGACGAGAACGGCGGATCACTGATAACTCCAAAAGAAAACAGCTTTAATTTTGCTGGTCGTATCTTGCGTCAAAGTAGTTTGGTGACACGCAGGAGCAATACCGGACTTGGCCGGGTATTATTATGTGTAATTTATCTAGTGGCAGGGGGGTTGTTTTTAAAACAAATCTTTTCCTTTGATTATCATGCATTTTCTATTTCCATCGTTTAGTAGCCAGCACAATAACCCACAGGACTACATTCAAAAGGAAGGGTGTGTTTTTTTTAACACACAGTGTCACAGAACTCACTCACGCTTTGAAAGTTTTAAAGATCCACTTGATGGAAACAAATAAGATTTCAGTGATTAACTCTCAGGGTCGCTGGTGTGGGCTGTAGGCAGGCACCTTACCCTGGGTACGCAAAGTGCTCAGTTCTTACTTTGAGTCGACTATCGGGGGGCGAGCTAGCTGGTGATTCATGTGCTGTCACAGTGTTGGAATGTGACCCACTGCCAGAAATATGGAGCAACACCAACAGGAAGTAATCTGATACTTTAAGCTGCTTAAATGCTTTAAAACGCCAGCACCATCAGACAGCACAGGCTCACAAAGCCAAAACAACCTTCAAAGGAACAATGCCCCCAAATTGTAAATATGCTGACTATTAGAATCCTGCCCAGGGCCATCGCACACTCACTTTCTCTCGCAAAAACTTATTTTAAAAAAGTAAAACGCTCCTTATGTTTTGCAAATTAAAACTGAAACCCATTAATATCTAAAAAGAGATCAATCAGCATTTTGGATGATGTCTCATTTCACAGTTGGAAGGAAGGGTGTCTCTCTTTTCCCCTCCCCGGCTGATGAATCTGTTCTGAATTTTCAAGTTCTTTCCATTTTTAATTTCAGATTTCCGGCTCTTTTTTTAAAACTCCTTTTGATCGCGAGCATTTTGCTCATGCTTCTATGGAAATAAATTAAAGCGAAGCAAAGGTCAGAGTTAATCAATGTGATTTTCACAATTGCCAGAGGACATGACTAACGTTGCACTGGATGTACTGCCGTGTTCTTCAAAATCCCACGCTGACTTTAACGAGATACGATATCTGTTAATGGGCATGAAACGCAGCACCAGGGCTCTGATAGAACACACTTGATGAGGCAATATCCGGGTCACACAAATCCATTTTATTTGAAGTCACAAATGGAATAAAAGGATGGGTGGCAGAGATGGTTTTATTCTTTTATGGGATGTCGGTGTCATTGGTAAGGTCAACATTTATTCCCAACTCTAATTGCCATCACTGCCTTCTTGATCTGCTGCAGTCCATGTGGTGTAGGTACATCCACAGTGCTGTCAGGGAGGCAGTTTGACTGAGCATTAGTGAAGGAACAGCAATATATTTCCAAGTCAGGATGGCGAGTGACTTGGAGGGGAACTTGAAACTGCGAGTGTCCCCAAATGTCTGCTGCCCTTGAGCTTCTCGGTGGACAAGGTCATGGGCTGGATTCTCCACCCCGCAGCGTCAGATTTCTGGTTCACCCCGCCGGCGGGACGCTCCGTTTCGTCGGCTGGTCAATGGGGTTTCCCTTTGTGGGGCATCCCACGCTGTCGGGAAACCCCCGGACTGCCGGCAAAATGGAGCATCCCGACGGCGGAGAATCCAGCCCCATAAGTTTGGTATAATGAGCCATTATGTGTTACTGCAATCCATCTTGAAGATGGTACACGGCTGTCACTGTGCATTGGTTGCAGAGGGAGTGTATGTTTAAGCTAATGAATGGAGTGCCAATCAAGTAAGCTGCTTTATCCTGGATGGTGTTGAGCTTTGTAAGTGTTGTTGGACTGCAGTCATCCAGCCAATTCCATCATTCTCTTGACTTGTGCCTTGTAGATGATGGACAAGCTTTGGGGAGCCAGGAGATGAATTGTTCAAAGTAACACAATTAAAATACTCAGACGATTATGCAAACCCCAACAGTAAAAATGTGAGTTGCTCATTACCAACTGAATCACAAGAATAAAATACATCTGGGGTCTCTCGTCCCTTGACCCTCTGGCCCACTGAGATATTTGCACCCCTTTAAATGTGACATTTTGTACAACCAATTTTAATTATTCACCATCAGTGGCTGTCCCATCTGTTGCCAACTGCCTAAACTCTGGAATTTCCTCCATAAACTTCTCTCTTCACCTCTTCCTGTTCACCTTTCCCTCCCTGTTCACCTCTCCCTCCCTGTTCACCTCGCCCTCTCTCTTCACCTCTCCATGTCTCTTCACCTCTCCCTCCTCCCTCTTCACCTCTCCCCCTCTCTTCACCTTTCCCCTTCTCTTCACCTCTCCCTCCTCCCTCTTCACCTCTCCTCCCACTTCACCTCTCCTCCCTCTTCACCTCTCCCTCCTCCTTCTTCACCTCTCCCTCCTCCCTCTTCACCTCTCCCTCCTCTCTCTTCACCTCTCCCTCCTCCCTCTTCAACTCTCCCTCCTCCATCTTCACCACTCCCTCCTCCCTCTTCACCTCTCCCTCCCTCTTCACCTCTCCCTCCTCCCTCTTCACCTCTCCCTCTCCTCCCTCTTCACCTCTCCCTTCTCCCTCTTCGCCTCTCCCTCTTCACCTCTCCCTCCTCCCTCTTCACCTTTCCCTCCTCCTCTTCACCTCTCCCTCTCTCTTCACCTCTCCCTCTTCACCTCTCCCTCCTCCCTCTTCACCTTTCCCTCCCCCTTTCCTCCGTTGATTCTCCTTAAAACTGACTTCTTTCACCAAGATTTTTGGCTGTCCAACCTAACATCTCCTGATGTGCCCAGTGTTCTATTTTATTTGCTAATCACTCTTCGAGGCACTTTCAGACATTTCACTCATTTTAAAATGCCGTATAAATCTAAACTTGCTGTGTTGCCAGAGTAACATCAGACCATCCCCCCAAATCAATGCAGGCCCAAATCCTCAGCATTAGCAGGAGCGCTGATCTATCCAGTGGCTGGAGGTTGACCGTTGTGTGAGAGACCATTTGCCTCCTGCTGCTTCATCTTCGCCTTGCAGCTGGCTGTCCATCGCAGCACTGAACAGACTGAGTTACAGGACATGAATGGCAACAGAGCAGAACACATGACAAAGTTCATACTCTGCCAGGTGTAGCATCCGGCACCCTGTGACTGGACCCAGGGGCTAATATGCCCAAGTGGATTCACGGACCGCAGTGTGTGAACAGCCTGCACATGGTGATCTGTCAAGCAAGGCCTCACCGTATAAACAATGCTGATCTTTAATAGCTAAAATGAAAAGCCAGCTGCCAACAGATTGTGCAGCATGCAGACGTCGAGAGGAGTGTAAACAGCATTCCTTAAAGAAACATAGTAATTTTGTACAAGACTAACACAGAATTAATAAATAGTTCAAATCAATCTGCTGCCTTAATCGTATCTTGTCTAATTCCCGTTCACCCATTTCTCCTGTGCTCATTAACCTACATTAGTTCCCAGACTAAAATTGCCTGGAGTTTTCAAATTCTCATCCTTGTTTTCAAATCTCTTTGTGAACTCACCCCTCTTTTATCCGGAACTTTCTCCACCTCCACAATCATCTGCGATCTCTGCGCTCCTCCTATTCCAGCCTCTTGCACATCCCTGACTTTGATCATTTTGCAATCGAAGGCCATACGTTCAGCTGCCTGGTCCCTAAAATTCTCTCTTCTCCTTTACGAGACTCCTTAAAAACCTCTTTGATCAAGCTGTTGGTCACCTGCCTTAATATCATCTGATGTGGCTCTTTTTCAAATCATGTTTGATAATACTCCTGTGAAGTATCTTCTGATGTTGTACCATGTGAGAATTGCTACATAAATATAACATGTTATATTACAGAAATTGAGAATATTCATCAGGTTATTAAAAATTAAATTGAGGTGGCAGCAAATTGTGTTCTCAAATCAGATCCAATGTGAGTTCAACGATACAGAGCAATACAGGAAAGACAATTGGGTACAATTTCAGTCTGTGAAACAGAAGGAGAATGGGACACAACACACACAACTAAGTGGGAAGGTCACATGACACCTTCCCACCCATGTCACTTGGGGTCAGTTTTTTGTAATGTTAGGTATTCACTGGTCAGGTTTAGTATGAGTCGAAAATAGAGACGAGCTCCCAGCATTGAGTCAAAAATATACTCGGAGCACCACATACTGCACCTGATGTAACAGCCATATTTTTAGCGGCTGGCGTGATCTCGTGCATGTGCGGAACCGCTGGTATGGTTCCACGCATGCGCAGACCGGACGGCGTAGTTTGGCACATGCGCGGGGGGTTCTCTTCTCCACGCCGGCCATGGCGGAGTCCCACAGGGGCCGGCGCGGAATGAAGAAGTGCCTCCACGGAACAGGCCCGCCCACAGTTCGGTGGGCCCTGATCATGGGCCAGGCCAACATGTGGGTCTCCCCACCCCCAGGCTTGGATCCCCCTGCCCCCCCCCCCCCCCCCCCCCCCCCCCGCCGACTTACCTGCCAGGTCCCGCCGTGTGGGGCCATGCATAACCCACGCCGGCAGGACTGACCAAAGACGGAATGCCGTTCGGCCCATCGGAGTCCAGAGAATTGCTGGAGGGGTGCTGCCAACATCCCCCGACTGGCGTGGCGTACATCCCGCCCGAAAAACAACGCCGGAGAATACGGCAGCTGACGGCGGGTGGGATTCGCGCAGCCCCCTGGGGATTCTCCGACCCGGCCGGGTGGGGGGGGGACTTCGAAGCTCAATGGACTTTTGAACAACTCGCTGCAATTTATGACCTCCCCTGCATAAATTTCGCCCTCTGAAGGACGGTACGGTGGCATCATTAGTTAGCACTGCTGCCTCACAGCACCAGGGACCCAGTTTCAATTCTGGCCTTGGGTGACTGAGTGGGGTTTGCACGTTCTCCCCATGTCTGCGTGGGCTTCCTCCGGGTGCTCCAGTTTCCTCCACAGTTCGAAGATGTGCACGTTAGGTGGATTTGTTGTGCTAAATTGCCCTTTAGTGTCCAAAGATGTGCAGGTTAGGTGGGGTTACGGGGATAGATCGAGGGTGGCCTATGTGGGGTGCTCTTTCGGAGGGTCAGTGCAGGCTAGATGGGCCGAATGTCTTCCTTCTGCACTGTAGGGATTCCACGATTGTGTGTGAAATTCTGAAATTACTGTAGGCGTACTTTTGGTTGTCATGAGAATGTCACTTCAAGAAATGGAGCTGCTCATGTTACTGGAGTGATGTCAGAGTGTGTGTGGGAGCTGAGCTCTACTTCTGCTTTTTAGTTTCAGTTTGAGAAAAAGCTTGGGTGTGTCTGTGTTTTTCAGTGGGTTGCAGCTGAAGTCAGAAAAGCAGCTGTACTGTTGAGCTCTCTGCCATGAAGGATTATCCCTTGATCATTTGGTGAATTCAGAAGAATTATAAATGTTTTCAGCAGTGACTGTAAACTCTGATGTGCTCCTGTTTAAAGGTTTGTTAAGTCTTCTGGGTGTAAAAGGACAGCATACAGGTTACTTAGTGTTGTATTCTTTAGGGGGTGTATTTGAATTAATGGTTGCTAAGATATTCATTGTTTGTTTTAAAAAGGTTAACTTGAGTTCATAGAATAAACAATGTTTTGTTTTAAAAAAGAACTTTTCCATTTCTGAAGTACCACACTTGCAGAGTGGGCCGTGTGCTCCCCATACCACAATCTATTAAAAGTTGTGGGTCAGGTGAACTCCATGATACACTTTGGGTTTCTCTAAACCCTGGTCCATAACATGGTCCACTGTCAAACTCATTCATTCAGGATCCTTATAGAGCAGGGGTGGGCAAACTTTTCCGTGCAAGGGCCACATTCAGAAATTCACAATTTTAAAGGGCCGCATAGTATATTAATTAATAGTCCCGGTTGTAACCAATTAGCATGCGGCATATACCTCAGCGCTTCCCCCGGCGGCATCCTGCCTTTAGCCCTCTTTTTCTCTACTTTTCAAAAATGGCGCTTCACCCGGTTATGATTCTGGGCGCCTCATATAGAACATAGAACAGTACAGCACAGAACAGGCCCTTCGGCCCTCGATGTTGTGCCGAGTAATGATCACCCTACTCAAGTCAACGTATCCACCCTATACCAGTAACTAAACAGCCCTCCCCAATTAACCTTATTTTAAAAAAAAATTAACAAAAAAAAGAAATTAAAAAAATTTTTTTTTTTTTTTATGACTTGATCTTGGTGGGCCACATAAAGACCTTTGGCGGGCCGCATGCGGCCCACGGGCCATAGTTTGCCCACCCCTGTTATAGAGGGAGATTGCAACAAGAAAGCTCCTGGAGAAGGTTTACATCAATCCAAGCCTGCTGCTACATAGGGACCTTACCAATCCATCTGCTGCTTGTTTTCCATCATGCCAGCCTGCGTGGCTCAGACCACTATGTCAGGGAATAACCGCAGAGGCCAGGACTGGATCCAACACGTGATCTTTGAAAACCCCATCTTCATCACAGATTTCACACACTAACCGTCTGACATCAGTCTGCCGCGCCAACATAGGGAACTCTTCAACCGCTTCTGCACTGGTCACGGCCTTTATGCAGTAAATCAGCACGAGTGGGGCCTCGCAAGAGACCCGGGCACCAGCTATGGTGCCCCCCAATCAATGACTCACATCATTGAAGACTGCCCCCAGGCAAAATTCCGCAGAGGGCTAAGAGAACTCCATTTAGACATTGCGGAAGCTGCTGCCTGGCTTGGCTATTACAGGGCAGACTTCTTAAAAAAATCCTTAAAATAGCAAAGATGTTTTCACCCCTGTCTGAGCTGAAATCAAACTCAAATTCACCCCACGATATCGCACCTCCTCCACAGATGGAATCCCAAGAACTGAGTTCACACAGGTCAGACTGTTCACCACTTTGTGAATGAATGCGGCCGACGAGAATCCACGGCAGAGTTCACGGCAGCCCATCTAATACCCAGTGCCGTGACTTGGCTGCCCGACTGGGACTTGCGAAGCTGCATGGTGTCATACGCAAGAAGATTAGGGGAAGGGTACTACACACGGCAACATCGCCACACACGCCCCCACACAGCAATAGGCCACTGATGGATTCAAGCACTGGTTTGGGTATGAACGAGGGAGAGATGAAATTGAACCAATTCTGAAATTAGGATTGAATGACCCAAAAAATACTGGATTCTCCGTTTCAGCGGCTAAGTGGCGGCTGAAATGGAGAATTTGTGGGCGTTTCACGACGCCAGAATCAGCGCCAAACCCTGACTGATTCCAGGACCGGTGAGGGGGCAGCCGTGGCATCGGGTGAGACCCCTGGCTCCCATGCCAAAAACAGCTGGAGAATGGCCGGGTCCATGGCCGCGCATGGGCAGGGCAACGTCTGCAGCAGTGAGACCCTGGAGCTGTGAAGCATTGATACTAACCACCATGCTACCGTACTGCCCTCCCACAAGCCCTGAAAGACGTGCTGTCAGGTGGATTGGACATTCTGAACTCTCCCTATGTGTGTAACTGAACAGGTGCCGGAATGTGGCAACTAGGGGATTTTCACAGTAACTTCATTGCTGTGTTAATGTAAGCCTACTTGTGACAATAACAAAGATTACTATTATTAGTATAACCACAAGACTTGCTGATTCCCAAGAATATATTCCTAAATGTCGTTGGTTTGTGAATTATGGTGATCCTAAAGTGGAGAATTGCTTCTTCATTCTTTTCTTGAATAATTATTCTGTGCGAGTAATGTTGTGTCTTAATTCCAGTAGGTATCATAAATGCCTTGGGATGTTTTACTCTATCAAAGATACTATGTAAATGCAAGTTGTTGTTGTTGGTCTCTCGACCACTGAAAGTAGGTGCACGCTGTGTTCTCAGACCAATATCGCTTCAGGCTGGTTCTCCAGAGGCACTGAGGACTAACAAGAAGCTGATTTTCCCATTCTGGTTCATCCTTCCCTCCTGCAGAGCTCCGACTGTTGCAACTCAGACTAGGAATGGAGCAAAATGACAGGGGCTCCCCTACGTTCACTACAAATCTGGCTGCTGCTGTCAATAGATACTCCACATTTGTTTCATTATCCACTCATCAGCACATTCTCTGTCAGTCCCGGACAGTGCTGGAAATACTCATCAGGTCTGGCTGCGGCTCTCCTGTTTGGTCATTCAAGCCATGCCTGCACTTTTTTATAAAATTACCCAGGAGTTTGGGGAGCCCATAGCTCCCCAATGCTTTCTCCGTGGCAACGTCTTGGCCAATCAGAGTCGACGTGCCAACTAATCAGAACCTTTTTCTTCTGTAATATAGATTATTGTGAACATTTGAAATTTGCCATTCTTGTGTTTGTCCTGATGAGTGCAAGATGAAAAACTTTGACAACATGTCTCTCTTTTCAGTAATATTCATTTGCCAAATTCTGCAGCAAATATTTGATGAAAAGGAACAAATTGCACTCATAAAGAATAACGGGTTTGACAATTCGCCAAGTAAAATGATAATTAGGTGGGTGTTCATTTCAAACTTTGTAGTTCTCTAATGCCAGTTTTGACTGTAAATGAGAAATTAAAGAGCTCCCAGTTATGGAATTCAGAGTAATGTAAACTATTTTGGGAGTTCTGCTGGTACAGTGCATGGATAAATTGCTTGTTGTGAGCCGGAGCTCCTGGAGACTAGGAAAGCACCAGGTTCAATCCCACTTACTGCTGACTTAACTAAACTTAGCAAGATGCTGTGCCTCCTGTGTAAGGAAGGGTAAAGTCAGACAGAGTTCCTGTTCCTCAATCGGCATAAATTTGTCAATTATCTTTAACCCTTGTCTCCTGAAGGCGTTGACGCCTTGCTACAATGCGATTTAACAGATGCTGGATGACCCCTGGAATCTCGCCAAGTGACCATTATTGATACAAAATGCATGATAATATCAGCAGGCTGTTTGATGAAGGGTGTGTCACAGTAAAGTCTGATCCTGCTGTTACTGAACACCCACACACATGAGCCAGGAAATTCAGGACTCAATTCATTCACCGAGGGATCCTGTGCTGAGGTCAATTCGATATCAGATTTCAAACTGTGGACAGTGAGAGGGGATAACTTATCCTGGGGTACACTCTTCTTGGGGACAAAAGAGAGGATGGGAGGATAGGGAGCTGGAAGCTAGGTCTTCACTTCCTTTATACTACTCACAGGAGGGGCGCGACAGGGTAGAAGTTGTTTCCACTGTGAAAGGGTCCAGGATCAGAGGGCATTATCTCAGAGTAAGGGGTCTCCCATTTAAATGGAGGGGAGGAGAAATCTCTTCTCTCAGAGGATAGTGAATCTGTAGAATTCTTTCCCGCAGAGAGCTGTAGAGGCTGGGTCATTCAAGGCTGAGACAGGCAGATTTTTAATCATTAAGGGAATCAAGGGTTATGGAGGTAAGGTGGAAAAGCGGAGTTGAGAATTATATCAGATCAGCAATGATCTTGTTGAATAGCGGAGCAGACTCGATGGGCCGAGTGGCCTACTTCTGCACTTACATCTTAGGGTCCTATGGGTGGGGATAGGTGGAAAGAGAAGCTGAGGGATGATACTTAAAACTGGCACCAACATAGAGCATTTTTGCAAGTGAAGTGGGTGGCCCCGGTAGACTTTATTTCTCTCAGTTGGGCATACACTATAAAGGGTTTAGGCCTCAAATCCAGCTCCACTTACACTGAAGAGTCTGAGCCAGGCCTGGACACCAAAAGAAGGTGGGTGGCTTTGTTCTACCGAGCGAGGATAATGTGAGTCAGGACCAACGAGCTTCCAGCTATTGTTTTATACAGGAGTTTGTTCAGGTTCGAAACCAGGAGATGCTGTCAGCCACAAACAGGATTCCTGCCTCTCTTGTTCTAGACTCCTGCGCCAGGGGAATACTGAACCTGTGCCAATGACAAATAACTGGAAACCCAGGTAAATTCAAGTTATCCCGAGCAGATTTAGAGCATTTGGAAATTGGGAGCATAAGCAATGGGATTAGGTATGATAATCTCTCCAGAGTTAGCATTCTTCATGTGTGAGCAAGGGACAGTATCTGACCATGAAGATTATCACAGTTTAAGGTAGCTACCACCCTGAGCACAGGATCCATAGGTAAAGGCAAAGAGACCTGAAAGTGACTGAAAGCCGGTGCAGAAGGAGAGACTGCCATTCTCTAGGCAGATAGTCACAGATATCGCTGCCCTCGCCTGTGGGGCCTCTGCAGCATCATACGGCGGGCTGTGCATAGTTGCATCACCTAGGTGACAGATACCCTCTTCACCAAGGCTAAACAACATATCAGATTCATAATGGATGGGGCATTGAAAGCCGAGAGAGCAGTGGACCAGTCATATGGTGTTCTGTAACATCCTACTACAAGGCTATTGTGGTGATCTGCCGGACGCTCCCTAACATGGCCCTCCAGAGAGTGTGGACCGTGAGGATATTGAGGCCCTGTAAGGGGGTAGGAGCAGCAGGAGCAGCAGGAGGGAAGAGAAGGATCTGGAAGTAGAGCCAAATGACACTGAACGTAGAGGGGCCTGGCTGCATGATGAGGTGACCTCCTCCTGCCACCCTCTAGGAAGAGGACCTCCTTCCTCTCCCTCACAGTTACTGGTCCTCCAGCCTCCCTGTGATCTCTTGCTTCCTGGTGATTCAGTGGAAGATTTTGGTGAAAGCTCTCTCTCTCTGTCAGGTTAACAGTAGCCTTTGTTATCTGAAACCTGCCTCTATTGCTACCCCCACCAGCAATGAACAGGTAACGCTTCTCCACGTCAATTACTGGATCACCCCCATAAAAATCCAAACTTGAGTCAAGTTTCCCACCAGACATCGTTTTCTGTCACAGAAACAGACTGGGTATCTATTACCTGTCTGCATCTTGTAGATGGTAAACGCTACAACTCCAGTGTGCCAGAGGTGGAGGGACTGAACGTTTAAGGTAGTGGATAGAGTGTTGATTAGGTGGGCTGCTATGTCTGGATGGTGTCAAGATTCTTCAGCATTGTTGGAGCTGCACTCATCCAGGCAATTGGAGAGTATTCCATCACACTCCTGACTTGTGCCTTGTAGATGGTGGACAGACTTTAGGGAGTCAGGAGGTGAGTTACTCACCGCAGGATTCCCAGTCTCTGACCTGCTCTTGTAACTACAGGATTTATATGGCTTTTTCTGGTTTCTGGTCAATGATAACCCCCAGGATGTTGATAGTGAGGGATTCAGCGATGGTAACAATGTTTAATGTCAAAGGGAGATGGTTAGATCCTCTCGATTTGAGATGGGCATTATCTGGCCCTCATATTACTTCCCCGCCTCAGCCAAAGCCTGAACATTGTACTGGTCTTGCTGGATGCAGCACAGGCTGCTTCATGCGTAGCATAAAGAGTGGCACCATGTGGATACTGATCTCCTGGATTTCAACATGAACAAGACCCCTGCAGAAATGCAGCAGAGAGTCCAGGGAACTTTCCAGTTTATCAAACAACAACGCTTTGAATTTGCACATGCACTTAATTCTGACAGTTAAGTGTGCGATAATGATCACTTTGCGCAACTTGATATTGGCCGTGAGGAATTCTTTTGGGCTAGATTTGATTGGACCAGCCGAGTTTGATGCTCCCCAGCTTCAAGTTGAAAAGGGATCTGTCCAACTTTTCAAACATGACACTTTAGTAGACTAACCCAGTGAGATCGCTAGCTTCTCTGTTAGAGTTTGAGATGTTTGAACACGAGAATGATGCACGAGGAGTTCCAGAACTCAACAGAAACATTCTCAATCCCAAAGCAGGGGAAGGTCAATCACACTCAGAAAAAATTCATTTTAGAAATTAAATAGATTCAAATGCAAGAATGGGCTTTTGATATTTAACAACGGTGTTAAATTTGCCTTTAGCCTGACTAGTCGTTGAATAGCTTATTTTCATACAGACACGTGTTTATGATTATAATTCACTCCATGAAATTAATCAAACCATGACACTTACTATCCTGGAACTGTTGGCAGAGACTCCAATCCATCAAGCCTGGCCGCCACTTCCACTGTCTGAACTGGCATTTCTTTATTGGCCATTTAACTGACTCTACTGTCTAGATTTCCAGGTGGATTTCATCAATATTACATTAATCCTGCATTTACTTGGGACACGGCTCCATTAAAATGTTGATATTAAGGATAAGCCAATAAAATGTCCCTGTTTATGGCATCGGCGGGGAAGGCAGCTCATTAACATGGTCAGGAACGCTACAAAACATCACAAAATAACTCTGCTGCCGGAGCCTGCATCTTCCAACAAGGGAGGAAGGGTTTTTGGGGCAGTTCGTTAACGTAGGAAGGAGAAATCTTGGGGAGTAAATAACTCCATGTCTGTACATCAGCTGAGGGTACTGGGGTGGATGCTATAAATGCAAAACCAGGGATAATGGGTACTAGAGTAAACTGAAGTAGCACCATGTGATGATGCTCAGGTATCTCTGAAGTCTGTGGTTTTTTTCCAGAGTTGAATTGATTGAAACTTGCAGCTGTGTTAGTGAGAACACTCCAATGGCCATTCCCGTTGCCTCGAGGGATCACGTTGGCCTCCCTGGAGTGAGAACACTCCAAAGGCCATTCCCGTTGCCTCGAGGGATCACGTTGGCCTCCCTGGAGTGAGAACACTCCAATGGCCATTCCCGTTGCCTCGAGGGATCACGTTGGCCTCCCTGGGTTGGGATGGGTTTCTATTAATTTATGGAAGGTTAAACCTCAGTCCTGGCAAGGAAGGAAACATAAATCAGAAATGAAGCAAAGAGCTTTACGGCGAATAATGGCACATCTGACTTGAAGATATTCCCTGCCATCTTGCAGAGGGGACGGACAGCTGTCGGAACGTCCAGCATTCCGGCTCTAACTGAAGAAGGACTTTTGTCTCCTAATTTGCAGCTGCGTCCACCAGTCCGTTATTGAAGCTTCAAGGTTTTGAAGTTTGAAAGGTGCATACTGCAGCCCTTCCCCCTGAATCAGCCCGTGCCAAACTGCAGGGAGCTATAGAGAAGTGAGGGAACTTGAAACACAGAATCATAAATCAGATTTATTCTACATGCATGTTCTCCCTGCTGCAACATATGGAAGCACTTTTTCGAGGTGATGTTAAAAACACCATTGCAAACATGTCTAGTTTTTGAATGTCTTTCCAGCTTGGCCTTCCTTTGTTCACACAACAACAGGAAGGTGCCCTGGAATCTCAACACAATATACTACAATCCATATTGCTCATCCGTTATGTTTCATGGTGAGATGGTGCTGTGGCAGATTGGAAAAGGTTGCAACAGTTAAAAGGACAAGATGCAGAATTGAATCCAAAACAATGCTGTGCAGCCCTAATTTTGCTCCATTTCGGTTCCAGTGCTGCTATCTGACACGGGCAGAGTGCAAGTGACACTTCAGGCATTGCATGGCACTGTTTGCACAGGTAAGCTGCAGTAAATGCTCAGGTGAAGCTAGCCAAGCACCTGAGAGTAGAAATGGCAAATTCACAGAAGTTACCTGGGTGGCCCCCAAAACCCCCTCCTCACTAAAAGTAAACTTTGCATCACCACGATTCACACATCCCGTTCAAAATATTCCAAACCCACCATGTCAGAAGTTGTCTTTTGCACTTGTGTCCTGTAATACAATTGAAGGACATGTCCAGGTCAGTAATGCCAAAATCAGAGCACTCCTACTGTAACTACTACTTCACACAGCTCACATGTGAGCCCCACTGTGTTTCAGTTTGTTATGAAATGTCATCCCAAAACACTGATCCAAAACCCCAAATCCAATGTCGTAAAAAGGAGTTTTTCTTTCCAGTGAAGCACTCTGGTGCCATGGCCTTGGTTACTGCCCTTTGCTCACTGATTTTTCTCAGCTGTTAGGTTTTTTTTTCTATGCGTTGTCAGATTTTCCAACTTCTGTCGGTTGGTATTTATTGAACCGTGAGATTAAACTTGTATTTCCCGAGTGTGGAGCGGAGCTCCATGGGTGCAGCAGTTCTCCAGAACCTCAGACCAACTGTGTCTAGTCAGTTATCAGACCCAATCCGTCTAATCTTTGGCACAAGCATATTTTCCAGAAAGTCGTGAGAGTTTAAACCTCGTTGACCATTTTGTTCGGTTTGTACATCATATCCAATCATTGCACCCACATCACCAACAACTACTTTCAAACATTTGAACCCTGGAACTTCTAGGCCACATGCTTTTATTCCACATTGCCTTTCTCAAATAAGTAATTTGCTGAGCTTCAAAGTGACATTTATATTTGGGATGGTGTACCATCCCTGAATTCAGACAGATGTTGAACAGCTGCAGAGGCAGAAATGCACAGCTGTACCTTCGAACTTGCATTAATATCGCCAGCATAAGGATTAACAGTATAGGATTATCAAACAGGAAATCTAGGTGGGTGTCTACAGCTTCATAGGAAAATCCACCCAAAGTCAGCTTGCAGGGAGAGGCGGAATGTAGGGTCCTTCCTGTGCTCACCATTACTGAAGTGTCATTGATTGTTTGCAGCCAATTGGTTTGTCTGCAATGTCGACAGTTTTCTCCAGCTGTGTAGCATTCCCGCCCGAGTCAGAGGTTGTGAATTTGAGCCTCCCTCCAAAGATCGAGCACTAAAATCTAGTGAGGAGTGCTGCACAGCTGGAGGCCGCAACTTTCAAATGAGAGGTCAAGCTGAGACTCTGTCTGCCCTCCCAGGTAAATGAAAAAGATCCCAGGACACAACTTCACAGGGCAGGGCAGTTATCCCCAGCGTCCTGGGCAATATTTATCCCTCAATTAAAATCACAACTCGTGATTATCACATTGTGGGAGCTGTGCGCAAATTGATGTGTTGCATTTCCTGCAACAGTGACTACATTTCACAAATATTTAATTGGTTGTAAAGTTCTTTAGCAACACCCTGAGGTCATGAAGGGCGCTATATAAATGCAGCTCTCTCTTATACAGCAGAAAGAGTTGACGGGAGTGTGTGCATCTCTCCCGATGGTGCATGTCACAGTGTGCTCTAGTGCCAGAGGCCTTCAAACACCAGGGAGTTGATATCCCAGTGTGTTTATATACAGCAGGAGCCCAGAGCCAAATGGAGATAACACTCACCACAATAACAGGATGTGTGGCTTCCACCAATCAATTATCAGCAGAGAGCAATTTGTCAACTTGTCAAATCAGTGGGACAGAAGCATTAGGCCCGTTGAACAGTTCATTCAAGGCCGAGTATACAGCCTGGAATGGCTGATGGGCGCTTAATTAGTTTCCTGCAAGTTTGTTTTTGTTATTAAATATTATGGGTTTATTAATGAGTTGATGAACCAAAAAGAGATGAAGAATACACATGGTGACAAAATGGATGTTCCAGCTTTTTAATCACCTTTCTATCCTGAGGAATAACTTGTCCATAAAATGCTACATTTGGTAAAGAAATTCTGTCCAAAGTTCCCCCCTTAGGAGCATGATCTTAACCCTGACCATCCAGCAGAAAGAAATAGCTGGGCTGATAAAATCACCCTGCCTGTCTCCAATTTTCACTTGTTCTACTGACTAAGTGACAAGTACACTTGTCTAAAGTGACCAGGTTATACTGAGAGAGCAGCCAATGGCTTTGATGCCATTACCAAGTTCCAAATATGATCGGCGGGATTCTCCGTCGGCGGGACCCCCCGCTTCACACCTACCCTCACAGGTTTCCCGACGGTGTGGGGCGGCCACAATGGGAAATCCCATTGGCCGGCTGCGGGAATGGAGAATCCCATTGGCCGGCTGCGGGAATGGAGAATCCCATTGGCCGGCTGCGGGAATGGAGAATCCCATTGGCCGGCTGCGAGAATGGAGAATCCCATTGGCCGGCTGCGGGAATGGAGAATCCCATTGGCCGGCTGCGGGAATGGAGAATCCCATTGGCCGGCTGCGGGAATGGAGAATCCCATTGGCCGGCTGCGGGAATGGAGAATCCCATTGGCCGGCTGCGGGAATGGAGAATCCCATTGGCCGGCTGCGGGAATGGAGAATCTCGCCGCCGGCGGTGACGTGCCGGAAAACGGGGTCGGCGGGACAGAGATTCCTGCCCAATATCCGAGAAAGCTGAGGGGTTTCCCTCAGCATTGACTTTGAGGAGATTTGATCGAGATTTTCAAACTAATGAAAGGATTAGATGTGGACCACGTGGATGGACTATTCGCGTTAAATGGGTTAGAGAGGACCAGCCAACAATGACAGGAGTGTAAAGCTACGTTAGATATCACAGGGTATTTTGTTTTACTGGAAACATGGGCGGGAAAGGGCAGATCCCACGACTAATTCTGGCCCCAACAGGGGGCCAGCACGGCACTGGAATGGTTCACGCCACTCCAGCTGCTGATCCCGGCACAAACTGGGCGCCGCGGGATCCGCGTGTGCGCAGCGGCTTCCTTCACCGCCCCGGCCCCGCGCAACATGGCGCAGGACTACAGGGGCCGACGCGTAGGAGAGGAGGCCCCCAGCCAGAGAGGCTGGCCCGCCGATTGGTGGGCCCCGATCGCGGACCAGGCCACATCGGAGGCCCCCCCCCGCCGCAGGCCGCCCCTCGACCCTTCCACGCCGAGGCCCCGCCAGCTGAGAGCAGGTGTGGACGGCGCCTGCGGGACTCGCCATTTTCACGCCGGCCGCTCGGCCCATCCCGGGCCGAGAATCGGCGGGCTGGCCGCGTGTAGCGACCCCGACCGGCACCATGCCAACCACACTGCTGCCAATGGTGCCAGTGCCAGTGTTGGGGCAGCGTGGTGCGATTCGCGGCAGTCGTGGGGATTCTCCAGCCCGGTCCTGGACTGAGAGAATCCTGCCCCACATATCAGAGCTCTGCTCCAGGTTGTATAGTGTACATGGATTCAATGGAAAACTGACCAAGCTCTTGACTCTTGCCTACATCATGATGTATAAAACGTCGATGGGATATCAGTAAACACATTTCCCACTCACCACGTTTATCTGGAACCAGTTCGAGCCCATTCTCGTCAGAGAAGAATCTCCCCAGAGTGTATTTCCCCCAAATCGCAGAAGGTTGTGTGAGATTGATTAGTGGGGGTGGATAGGGAGTCTGGGGTATATTGATGACAATATTGGACATGTCTGAAGGACCAGATTTCTTTTTCCCGGCCTCTGTTTCTATAAATTTGTATTCTATCAAACCACTCCCCTCAGAGATCTAAAAGTGAACACTGAACCGTCACCAGAGGAATTGTGAAATTGAAGCCAGCTTTTCGCTGATTATATCTTTTCCTTTTCACTTTGTGAGAATTGTTTCATGAACTTGTCAGAGGTTGTATCCTACGTCAGTGTGGTCCTGATTAAGGGCTGTGGACATTTGTATTAAGGTGACAGGAGCATTGTGTGTATGGTTATTTTTAGATTAGGCACTCCGTTCCATTGTGTTCTGTTCCTGAATCTCAAAGTTTACTTTCTGCTACGACCAATTGTGAGTTATCTACTCGTCCCCTGGATTGGAGTCAACTTGTATTTTTAATTGTTATTCAGTGTTGCTTGCCAAGTGATTTTGCTCATATCTTTGTGACTTTAAAAGATATCTCGTTATGGTTAAGGCCGTGGCCTGGTTTGAAACCCTATCACTACAGTTTTAAAAAAATCTTTCATGGGACATAGGGGTCGCTGGCTAGGCCAGCATTTATTGCCCATCCCTTTGAGAAAGCGGCGGTGAACTGCCTTCTTGAACCGCTGCAGTCTGCGTGGTGTAGGTACACCCACACTGCTGTTAGGGAGGGAGTTACAGGAGTTTGACCCAGTGGCAGTGAAGGAACAGCCGATCTATCATGACAAGTCGGAATATATACTTTGACTGTGTCCCAGCAAAATTATCTAATATCCGACGTAAAAGATAAAGTAGATTTAAGGGTCCCAACCCTATTTACTGGTTGCGACTCTATCTTAATTTATTATCTTTAAAGGGTGACATTTATGATAATGATCTTGACAGAGATTACTGTTATACATTCGAAGAATTTGAATTAAAATTTGACCACAAATAAAAATAAAAAATGCTGGAAATACTCAGCCGGTCAGGCAGCATCGGTGGAGCGGGAAACGGTTAAAGTTTCAGGTTAACAACCTTTCATCTGAACGGGTCATTGACCTGAAACATCTTCTCTCCGCAGATGCTGCCTGAGCTGGTGAGCACTTCCAGCATTTCATGCTTTTATTTCCAGTTTCCAACATCTGCAGTATTTTGCTCTGGTATTACAATTTTATTGCATTTTGATTCACTATTTACCTTAACTTGAGACAAAAAGGAATGCGAGTTTGGGATATTTGTTTTGTATGTGGTGCCAAATAATTTTGGCTTTGGCAAATTATTAATGGGTTCTTCTCACTGGATACATTGCACCCCCCCCCTGTTAATGTTACGAGCTTGTATTATGTGCGTTGATTTATCAGTCATCAGGAATGATAGAGTTCAGCATGATGAACACATCGATAAAGTGCCTGGAGGCTGCTCAGGAAGAACAAAAGGTTCAAACATGCGAATGTCTGAGGGATTTGGGAAGCCATGGGTGGTATTCCTGCAACATTCCTGATAACTGTCTGGATAAATCTTAGGCTGGGATTTTCCAGCCCCGGCAAGCATCGTTGCGGATAGAATGGGAAAACTTAGAACGACGTTGGCTTGTCATGGCTTCCCAGACTTTCCCCGTCCCGCTCGCGATGAAGCCCACCGCCAGTGGGAGCCCAGAAAATCCCCCCCCCCCCCTTTTAGTTTCCTGCAACCGTAGATTGTTCCTAGTGTTTGGGGTCAGATCAATCGGTTTCCCAGGAAACGGCCAAGCTCTTGAACTGAATAATTCCCGTAGGTTTGGCAACCTGGGAGTATTTACCACAGTGGTTTAGCACCGTGGGCTAAACAGCTGGCTTGTATTGCAGAACAAGGCCAACAGCGCGGGTTCAATTCCCGAACAGGCGCCGGAATGTGGTGACTAGGGGCTTTTCACAGCAACTTCACTGAAGCCTACTCGTGACAATAAGCGATTATTATATTATAATTTTTAAAATATTGATAAAATACATTTAAATTGCCAGCCAAATAGGTGTTGAAGACCCGAGTCAAGGTATTTCGTGAGGGCTCTGCATCTTTGTTGATCTTTTCAATGGGCAACTTTTTTGGGATCACAGTTTAGAGCAGTGTTCTTCAAATCTTTTTCCGGGGATCCATTTTTACCAACCGGCCAACTTTCGGGACCCGTGTCGGCCGACCTGAGCGACCCACCATTTTCTCTTACCTTGTTTGCTGCTGATAAAAATGGAGGAAATGGTTTTGGGTCCCTTTGACCCTCGTACGCCCTCCTCCAATGGAACCTGTTGGATGAAGGTGAAGCCTTCCGGTGTCGGAAAGTATGGAGTCTCCATCTGTTCAAAGTTCTGCATTTTTTTTCCTGTGAGCCTTTATCAAATAAACCCCCCCCCCCCACAGAATTGTAAAGAAAAAATGAATAAAATAAATGAATAAAATAAATAAAACCGCCTCAAACATGTAAAACAAAACGCTGCGACTGTTTCCAAAAAAAGTGGTTGCACTGCGCATGCGGCCGATCAGCTGGCTGATGATCTGACACGCATGTGCAGTGCAGCCGCACTTTTTTTACATGTTCGCAGCCAATTTGAAGGCCGCTTGCAGCCGGCGTTATTAAAAGCCGGCTGCTGAGGCTGTTGCACGCAGGTTTGCGCGATCGGGAGCGCCGTGACGGACGGCTCCACGACCCTCCCGGCACCCGCCCGCGACCCACCCGCGGGTCGCGTCCCCGAGTTTGACAATGCCTGGTTTAGAGAACAGCACAGAGGAGATTTATGAAGATGCTACCAGAATGGAGAATTTTATCAATGAAGAAAGATTGGATAGGCTGGGGCAGTTATAATCATAGTCATAGAACCTACAGTGCAAAAGGAGGCCATTCGGCCCATCGTGTCTGCACTGGCCCTTGGAGAGAATAATCTACTTCGGCCCACGCCTTCACCGTATCCCCGTAACCCCACCTAAACATTTGAACACTAAGGAGCAATTTATCATGGCCAATCCACCTAACCTGCGCATCTTTGGACTGTGGGAGGAAACCGGAGCACCCGGAGGAAACTCACGCAGACACTGGGAGAACGTGCAGACTCCACACAGACAGTGACCCAAGGCTGGAATCAAACCTGGGACCCTGGAGCTGTAGAGTGGCAGTGCTAACCACTGTGCTACTGTGCCGCCCCCAAACTTGAAACAGAGGAGGCTGGTGGGGAGATTTGATTGAGATGTCCAGAAGTTATGAGGGGCCTGGGTACAGTGAATAGGAAGGATGCTTTCCCCTCAGCAGTTAAGTTGATAACCAGGAAGAATAGATTCAAGGTTAATACTAGAAGATTTAGAGGAGAGTTGAGGAGAATGATTTCTGCCCGGAGGGTAGCGGAGGTCGGAAACTCACTGCTTGAACTGGCGGTAGAGACTGCAACCATCAAGGTGCTTGGAAACACCTGGATATGTACTTGACGTGCAGTAACACACAGGGCAACTGACCAAGAGCTGGAAAGTGGGATAGGCTGGCTCGTTCTTCTTTGGCCAACACAAACAGGTTGGGCAAATGGTCTTCTCCTGTGTTCTAAATGATCTGGGTTTCTATATTCAGCTCCATTGCCAAGAGTTACAGATTGTAGTTTTATGTTTCACTGTCTGTACTTTCCTCATTAACCAGTCTGAAGATATCAGGGTATATAGTTCAGCCAGCGGACTCTGCCTTCGCAGGAGAGGAACTACATTTCAAGTGAAATAAAAACAGGAAATACTGGAAATAGGCAGCAGGACGGGCAGCGTTTCAAGTTTGTGTTTTCTGTTGTTTATATTTATGTTGCTGTGTGAAGTTTGCATTCTGTGCTGAGTGCCTTCCTTCTTACGGTTTTTGTCCTGTTGTTTAGAGTCTGACCCATGATTGGGGTTAGACTGTCTATTTCTCCCTCTTTCCTTTACGGGCATCGTAAAGTGACACACACTGGGCGCAATCTTCCCACCACGTTCCACCCACCGTCGATCCTCTTCTGTTGGATCAATAATGGGGAAAGCAAAAAAGCTGGATTTGCGCTGGGTGCCGAGTTAAGCGTGATGCACGCACGCTGCGCGCAGCAAGGGCATGATCTCGATCAGCATACTTAACTGAGTAATTAAACTCATTTAAATATGCACAGCCTGTTTGAGAGCGGAGTCTGCCGGCTCCCGGGATTCACAGCCCCCCCCCCCCCCCCCCCCCCGGGCGCCATTAGCACTGCCCTCCAAAAATGGACACCAGGCATGATGGCCACGCTGCAAGTATCAAAAGCTATTGGAGCCCCCCGGCTGGTCAGGGAAGTATGCTGGCATTTCCCCTGCCCTCGTGTGGTAAACCACTGTTGCACCTATATTAGGTGATGTATGGTAGGACCTGTACAACAGGTACGTCGGTAGTCCCTGCCTGCTGGCTCCGCCCAGTAGGCGGAGTATAAATGTGCGTGTCCTCCATGCTGCAGCCATTTCGCCAGCTGCTATGGGAGGCCACACATCTTCAAGCAATAAAGCCTCAGTTATATCCAACTCTCGTCTTTGTGCAATTGATCTTGCATCAATTTATTGCTCTAAGATTTTCAAAAGATGGACCTCCATCTCAAGCTGGATCACCTGCAGCTGGATCCGCAATCGAGCAACGCCAAAAAGGACTTTCAGCACTGGCCAGCTTGTTTTGAGGCGGACATCAACTTGGCGCCAAGCCCTGTCTCGGAGGCTCAGAAAATACAGATACTGTACTCAAGGTTGAGCTCCAACGTCTTTCCGCTGATCCAGGATGCGCCAAACTACGCCGAAGCCATGGCGCTTCTCAAAGAAAATTACATTCAGAAGACGAACGCGCTCTTTGCCAGGCACGTACTCGCCACTCGCTCTCAACTCCCTGGTGAGTCCATAGAAGACTTCTGCCGGGCCCTAATCCCACTCGTCCGGGACTGTGACTGTCAGACCGTTACGGATACGGAACATTCTAACCTCCTTATGCGGCACCCTTTTGTTACGGGGATTGGGTCGGACCTCATACGCCAGTGGCTTTTAGAAGGGGCCACGCTCGACCCAGCAGAGACAAAGAAACTAGCGCTCTCTATGATGGTCGCCTCGCGCAATGTTCAAACCTACACCCCCAGCCGCGGGGCCCACCCCTCCTATCCCACAGACGGCCGCCCCAGCGGGGGTCTTACCCAGCCAATATGCCAGCACCACGCGCCAGCCAGCGAACCCCGGAGGTCCCCGATGTTACTTTTGCGGCCAGCAGAAACACCCCCACTTCGCCGCGGTGTGCCAGGCCCGTGCAGTCGCCACTATCACCCCCACCCCCTATGTTTACGGACAATGGGCGCCGCCATCTTCTCCCCCTCAGACCAAGCGCGGCCAGTGGGCACCGCCATCTACCCCTCCGAGCAACACGTGCGGCCCATGGGTGCTGCCATCTTGTTCTCCTCACGATCTTCAGGCGCCGCCATCTTGTCTTCCCCAGAGCACATGGGCACCGCCAACGTTCCAGGACCTGTGCCCCCCGTCACCAACGGGGCCTCTTTCAAAGGGAGATGGACTGAATGGTCGACCGGTACGGTTTGTGGGCCACTTTCCGTACCTAGACAATGTCACCATCTGCGGCCTTGATCAGCAGGACCACGATGCCAACCTTGCCAAATTTCTCCATACCGCCACTCACCTACAACAAGGAGAAGTGCGTGTTTAGTACAACCCGCTTAGCCATCCTCGGCTATGTGGTCCAGAACGGAGATCTGGGGCCTGATCCCGACCGCATGCGCCCGCTCATGGAGCTCCCCCTCCCTCACTGTCCCAAGGCCCTCAAACGTTGTCTGGGATTCTTTTCATACTACGCCTGGGGTGGCGAAGGGGAATCTGGAGTACTCATCGACCACACTGAGAATATACGTGTTGAGGTCAGTGGAGGGGAGGGGCCCTTTAAAATCCACGCTGAGGCACTCAAAGGGGCGGGAGGTCTTCACGAGGCGCGCACGATCCGGCCGGTAGAAGTGCGGCTTGCACTCCGCACAGACCTGGCAGTCCCTGGTGATAGTCCATACTTCCTCGATGGAGTAGGGCAGGTTGCGGGCCTTTATAAAATGGTACAACTGTGTAACTCCCGGATGACAAAGGCTGTCGTGCAGGGTCCGGAGAAGGTCTACTTGTGCGCTGGCACATGTACCTCACCGTGGCCCTGCCCCTGCACCCTGGCACACCCCCTGCACCCTGGCCCTGCCCCTGCACCCTGGCCCTGCCCCTGCACCCTGACCCTGCCCCTGCGCCCTGACCCTGCACCCTCGCCCTGCCGCTGTGCCCTGGCCCTGCCCCTGCACCCTGACCCTGCCCGTGCGCCCTGACCCTGCACCCTCGCCCTGCCGCTGTGCCCTGGCCCTGCCCCTGCACCCTGGCACACCCCCTGCACCCTGGCCCTGCCCCTGCACCCTGGCCCTGCCCCTGCGCCCTGACCCTGCCCCTGCGCCCTGACCCTGCACCCTCGCCCTGCCGCTGTGCCCTGGCCCTGCCCCTGCACCCTGGCCCTGCACCCTCGCCCTGCCGCTGTGCCCTGACCCTGCCCGTGCACCCTGGCCCTGGCCGCTGTGCCCTGGCCCTGCCCCTGCACCCTGACCCTGACCCTGCACCCTGGCATTCCCCCTGCGCCCTGCACCCTCGCCCTGCCGCTGTGCCCTGGCCCTGCCCCTGCACCCTGACCCTGACCCTGCACCCTGGCATTCCCCCTGCGCCCTGCACCCTGGCTCTGCCGCTGTGCCCTGGCCCTGCCGCTGTGCCCTGGCCCTGCCGCTGTGCCCTGGCCCTGCCAGGTTGATATGGCAGGGGTGCCAGGTTAGCGGTGCCCAGGTGACAAGGACACTGCCAGGCAGTAGGGCCTGAGAGGAGCCATGTCCATGAAAATGGGGTAAACGTGGGCATGAAGAGGGCGAATAAAGGGTGGGGCATGGAGGTGGGGGGGGGGCGTGAAGGAGGTGGACTGAAAGGGAGGGTAGTCTGAAAGGGGGTGCCCCTGAGTGACTCCACAGCGGGGTGTGCTCACTTGGTGGGGTGAGGGGCGATGCCCGGGTGCACCAACGATGATTGATGGGGGTGGGGCCAGGTTAGCCTCATGCCTGTGTGTGTGTGTGGGGGAGCGGGGGTGTTTGGAGGGGGGAGGGGGTCAAGCAGATAATTAGCCATGGGGAGTGGGAGTTTGCCACTCTGGGGCTGAGGGTCGGTGGTGTTGCCCATGTCTGCAGGGGGTGACGATGTCCGTGGGTGGGTGGGTGATGTGGGGGAACCCACCACGCCCTAACTTGGAGATCGGGGGGAAAATTTAAAAATGGCGACTGATCCCGGACGATCCGGTATTCCCGGCATATTTACTCACCCATTCCAGAAAAATAAGTGTTGCATGATTCAATGGGAATCTCCCCAAGCTCCAAAAAAATAGCTAAATATGGGTGAATAGCAATTTGGCTCCAAACACCAGGCAGAAATCACCCTGACCAACCTGCCCAAAATGACGCTGAGGGTTGGATTCTTACCCCCTGCCTGCCGCAAGATGGCCACGAGCGAGATGTGGACAGTGGAGAAGTCCATTGACCTCGGGCGGGATTCTCTGGTCACCAGGTGGGCTCTGGGCAGAGTGGTACCCTGGCACCTGGGCACCTTGGCACTGCCAGGCTGAACATTAGAACATTACAGAGCAGTACAGGCCCTTCGGCCCTCGATGTTGCGCCGACCTGTGAAACCAATCTAAAGCCCATCTGCACTATTCCCTTATCATCCATATGTCTATCCAATGACCATTTAAATGCCCTTAATGTTGAGGATGAATAATAACTGCTGGACTTGCTAGTGATGCCCAAATACTGACAATGAATGAAAAATAACATGAATAAATCTAAGAAGACAAAATCTATTGAATGTTTGCAATTTAAAGCATTATGATCATTTTATCTTTATTTTCCTTTGCTGTCTGTTTTTCTTTATGTGCAGATATAAAAGGTCAATTGTTCACAAATGAAGCAAAACAGAATAAATGCAGTTCTCAGGAAAAACTGAACAGTTATTCTATCATTCCAATTTAAAAAAAAAGTTAATTTAGATTACCCAATCATTTTTTCCAATTAAGGGGCAATTTAGCGTGGCCAATCCGTCTACCCTGCACATCTTTTGGGTTGTGGGGGGAGAAACCCACGGGGCCAATCGGTCGAGAGGCACATGACCGACCAGGGCCAATGGTAAGCCGACGTTCTGGCCCAATGGCAGACGAGTATGCAGATCATATCACCACAGTAAGTACCGCCTCGACAGCGTTCCTGCCCATGGCCTGAAAAACACCAGGATCCCGTTTGATTACGGGATCGTTCTTGGCTCTGCATGTGCTACGAAAGACCCCGCCCTACGCACCCAAACCGCGACTCTGTTTTTTGCAAGTTAAACCGCACCCTAAGTCTTTCTTGTCTCCATTTAGATGAAGTTGCTGATATCAGTCCTCCCCAGTAACTTTGGAGATAAACAGACTGAGCTCCGATCACAGTGATATCACATAACACCAGAGCAGGCAGGGGAAGGATGTTACCAGGGTGATTCTCGTGGCACTCATCCTCCTACCTGCTCATGTACGAACTTCAAATGTGAATTTGATGATGTTCAACTGTGATTGTCAGCCAGCCAGACAGCTGAGGACCACATTCCTCAACTATTCTCATCTGTGAAGAGCGATCATTTCAGAACACCAGCTTCCTGGCAGCACTTGTGTCTAGTTCAGTGGCTGCATCACAGCTGAAATTTCAGGACCTAGATTGAATAATTGCACACCTCCGCTTTCAAACCTGGCAAAATGGCATCCTTCTGGAGGGCAAAACGTACCTTGAAAGAATATTCCTTGTCCACCCCAGCCAGGGCATTGGATGTTAAACAGATTGAATTTGAAGCAATAAGCAACGGTTTTGTACATTTTTGCTCCGGCTGGGAGGAGGGCTGATGCTCCCTCTATTATTGACAAAAGTACCTGAATATCACTCATTTTATTCTTAACTGGGGATTTTGTCTCTTACAACCGTGCTGCGATTTCCTTACATTTTGCAAATATTACTTGTATTGTTAAGCTTGAGAGAAGAGAATGTAACATTTGGGGATCAGGAATTCTGCATTACAGAACTCCTTGCTGTGTCCTCAGTGATTTGTGAATATTGTGATGTGAATGGCTCAGTAGGTTCCAACTGTTCCTTTAGACTCGAGGCTCCAGTGCGTAAAATCCACAAATAAACACAGGAACAGGATTAGCAGTCCGGACTGTCTTTACTTTCTCGTTTATCTGTAGATGTGTGTGCGTGTAGGAACTCTGCACATTTTCTCCAGGCAAGAGATTCTGACCGGTGATATTGTAAACTGTTGACAGATCAGCTGAAGGAGTAAGAGACCACAAGAGGTAAAAGCGGAGTGTGCAGGAAAACCTCAACAGATCTGGCAGCAACTGTGGAGAGAGAAAAGTGTTCACGTTTCGAATCTTAATGACTCTTCATCAGAACCACATTGGACTCAAAACATTGGACGGAATTCTCCCATCTGGGAGTAAGTGCTGAGGTGGGGCGGGAACGTGACGTGTTTCGCACTGTGGAGGCCGATGGGAAAAGACACCAAATCATCCGGCCTGGTCTCATTAATTATGCAACCGGGGGTTTGCGCTGTATTCCGTGGCGAGGCAGGCCTGATGGTGCGTAGGCCTCAATCCTGACTGGGCACCAGATTGAAAAGGCATCCAACATCTCGGACCCACTCCTGAAGAATGAAGGTGGAGCTCCTGAAAATGAAGACGGATCTCCAGGATGATTCTACAGCTGGAAGGCGTACCTCCTCCAGGAAGCGAGATCTGGAAGATTCTCCTATAAATGCTCCCCCTCACCCACTGCTTTTGTGGTCCAGGTTTGCTGGTGCCCTCTGGAGGTAGCTCCAGGCATTGTTCAGTCAGTCCCGACATCTGCAAGGCGCATTGTTCCAAATGTTTTCGTCAAGAAGAATCGGACATGGGTGGTCAGATCTTCATCTGCATCCCACCTTGTGCTAGCTTGTCGACCCTGACCACCACGTGGGCTTTGGACAAAAATAGGACTACATTCGGGTGATGCTCTGGGTGGACTTGCTAACACTTGGTCTAGGTTCAAACATGAGAAGTGATGATTTTGTGTAGGGAGCGTACTGCCGCAATGGACTGACATGGGCGGGGAGGGGATGCGGGGAGGAGGAGAAGCTTCTGGAACAAAAACAAATTGTTGAAAAATGAAGTTGTTCAAATTAACTACTTATAGTATTGGACCTAAATCTTCCAGGAATGGTCGAGGGAGGGCTGGAGAATTCAAAATGTCCGTTGACCTTGGACAGGAATTTCCAGTCCTGGTCTGGGCTGGACGTTCCATTCCTTCGGAGGAGGGAAGTTATAGTGTGGGCAGGACGAACACTATAACTTCCCTCCTCCTAAGTTTCATTTCTTACAGAAATGAGGACTGTCCATAAATCACCAGCTTGACCGTGGCTTTCCCAGATGACGAGCATCAGCTTTTCCAATTGGTGGGAACTCCAGCGTCAACTTGTTTCATTCGCAGCCTCTTTGCATTTTTACCCTGATGTATTTCCCCCTCAAACAGTTCACCACACATCCTACCACAGCCAAGAGGTTTAGGGAAGGTGTTGCTGAAGAAAAGGAAATCAACTTTTGTTTGTTTCAAACACGAGCTTTCGGAGCACTGCTCCTTCCTGAGGAAGGAGCAGTGCTCCGAATGCCAGTGTTTGAAACAAACCTGTTGGACTTTAACCTGGTGTTGTAAGACTTATTACTGTGCTCACCCAGTCCAACGCCGGCATCTCCACATCAAGGTGAGTAGTGTAACAATGCAATGTTAGAATTCCTGGGGAATGGATAGGCTGGTTTAATTTCCCATTGAGAGACTGCATGGCCTTTCACGCAGGGTTGGTTCCAACAGTGTGGTTAAACAACAGTGAAAGTGATGGTTGGTACCTTGATAACCAATGTGAGGCGTACCCTCCCTACTCTCCAACCCAGATGAGCCATCATCAAAAGAAGCAAAACATAAACTGAAACAACCTTGGGGAGGCTGTGGCGAAGCGGTATTATCGCTGGACTAGCAATCCAGAGACCCGGTCTGATGCACTGGGGGCCAAGGTTCAAATCCCACCACAGCTGATGAATTATACTGAATTCAATACAAATTTGGGATTAAAAGTCTAACGATGACCATTAAACCATTGTCTTAAAAATCCAACAGGTTCACTAATGTCCTACAAGAATATTATAGGGAAGGAAATCTGCCGCCTGAACCTGGTCTGGCCTACATGGGACTCCACAGCATTTAATTACCCCAACAAGTCACTCTAAGGGTAATTAGGGATGGGAGATGCCCACATCCGACGAATGAATTTTAAAAACCATGCAGCCAATGAAGAGTTACGGGCATCTAAACACGTGTAAAGGCACTTCAAGTTTTGCATAATATTTGAATGCAAGAACCCAGCATACGTCAAGTGACACTGTTTAAATATCACATCTTCTGCTGAATGGGAACTTGTATACAAGTAGATTCCATTGCTCTCTTTTTTTTGCATACAGAAGTAATAATACATTAAACCGATGCAAGTCTTGGAGAATCAAATACAAGATCACAAACACCGCAGGCACGGGAAATCTGAAAGATAACGAGAAAATGCTGGAAATACTCAGCAGGTTAGGTACCATCTGACCTGTGTGACAGACTTGAAACTAGCATTTTGGTTAGAGTGGGGTAACTTCGTAAAGCCCTAGGCCCCCCCTCCCCCCCCCTCCCCCCCCCCCCTGGAGCTGTGAAGCATTTATGCTAACCACCATGCTACCCTGCTGCCCCTTATGGGATGAAATCGCGCCAACTTGTTCCCGAAAGCATAAGCTAGGTGGCCATGGGAGCAGGTAAGTGCCAAGGCAGGATGGTTCAGCAGCTCGGCTTAGGGCCCTCCCCCAACCCCCATGACCCCTCATACTTCCCATTCTAACTCAATGCAAACCTAGCTCCAGTATCCATTATTTGCAGACCTCAGGACCGACATGGAGATGAAAGAAAACTTATGAAAAGCATTCTCACTCTCGAGACTTGACAGCAAAGCTTTTAATTCTCCTCAAGTGGGTAATCTCTTATGAAAACAAGCCTATCCTTTAATAATCTCTTTAAACTGCCAATCATAATGTGATCTTAGAACCACCTTGTGTTAATTATGGCGTTTGAAACTGAGTCCTGTAATGTAGCCCTGGGGGAAAAATAAAAATATAACTTTCTTGAAACTGCATGATTTTGCAACATTTAAGAAGTGTTTCGATGAGCACAACACCATAGCAAGGCTACAAATCAAGTGCTGGAAAATGGGATTAGAATAGATAGGTGCTTGATGGCTGACATTGACACGATGGCCTCTTCCTGTGCTGTGAAGCTCTATGACTCTATGACTATGATTAGATGTTACCATTTTTTCCCCAGCTTGCAGCACACGACCTGTCACTCAAAGTAGTCTGAACAAGGTTTTTTTTTTAAACAATGACTAACAGCTAAAGGAGGAGGAGGCATTGTAGTAAAGCCACTGGATCAGTAATCCAGAGACCCTTGCCAATGCTTTGGTGACACAGGTTTAAATCCCACCTTGGTAACTGGTAGAATTTCAATTAACAATTTGAACGTAATTAATCAATCTGGAATATAAACTAATCTCAGTAATGGCGACCAAGACAAGAATGATCAATTGTTGTAAAACAGCTGACTTACTAATGTCCTTCAGGGAAGGAAATCTGCTGGCCTTATCTGGTCTGGCCTACATGTGACTCCAGACCCATAAGAATGCGGTTGGTTCTGAACTGCCCTCCGAAATGGCCTGGCAAGCCACTCAGTTCAAGGGCAATCGGGATGGCCAATAAATACTGGCCCACAACTCATGAAGTAACAAATAAAAAAAGGTTCCTTTAAAGAGTGGGGATTTCAAAAACCTAAGATGACAGTTAAACAGATCGTATCCACCCTCTAACACCTTACGTCTGCTTCATTAATGTGTGACTCCCACACTATGGGTTAAAGCCATTGCAACAAGCAGCATGGGGCTGGTTTCTTCGCCCCGCACTGCCAGATTTCTGGGTCAGCACGCTGGCGGAATGCTCCGTTTCACCGGCTGCTCAATGGGGTTTCCCCATAGCGGGGCATTTTCATGAGTAAAAATAATCTGCGGCGATTTTTCTCCTCAGTCATTGACTCGTTACTTCATAGTGTGATAGCCACAGCTACACTGGACATTGCAGCTATCCACAGGCCCATTCAAATCTTGCCCCCTCCCTATCTGTGTAGCCTCCTGCAGTCCCGACACCCTCAGGGATGTCAAATTTGGTTATTTACGCAAAGCTTTGAAGAGTATGCAAAGGAAATACTGAAGAGCCTTTCCAACAGTTAGCACTTCACATGCAAAACAGATCATGATTCCTGCGTTCCCCAAGGGTCAGAAGCATCATTAACGCGTGTTTGAAGAATAAACTTTCAGCTGGATTTATGATGAAATTAGGGGGGCACACATACTGACAGCTTCCAGTGAACCAGCGGCAACCCAATTTAAATAAATGGATTCACCAGGCACTGCACCAGGGTCCCAGGTTCGATTCCCGGCTTGGGTCACTGTCTGTGCGGAGTCTGCACGTTCTCCCTGTGTCTGCGTGGGTTTCCTCCGGGTGCTCCGGTTTCCTCCCACAAGTCCCGAAAGACGTGCTGTTAGGTGAATTGGACATTCTGAATTCTCCTTCTGTGCACCCGAACAGGCGCCAGAATGTGGCGACTAGAGGCTTTTCACAGTAACTTCATTGCAGTGTTAATGTAAGCCTACTTGTGACAATAAAGATTATTATTATTAATTATTTATCTCAGCAAAATTCATTTGTAATAAGTTAGATTTTTTTCAAAACAATGAACAAACTCCCACTCTAATGAGTTTGGTGGATAATTGAAATAAACTTCAACATGTTATAATTGCAACTCCTGACTGTGTGGATCATTTTAAACTACTATCTGATGGAGAATTCTCAGGATTAAATTCTGCTATCTCCTCCCTAAACCTCTCCAACTCTTTACCTCTCTTTGATGGGTCCCTTAAATTCTACCATTTTTGGTTATCTACCCCAAAATCACCATATGTGGCCTGGTGTCAAATTTTGTTTTCCAAAGCTCCTGTGAAGTGCCTGGTGACATTTTATTACATTTAAGGCACTACATAAATACTCCAAAGCTGTTGTTGTTGTTTTTGGATTGGGTGGGCTGCTTCGTACGTTGGAACATGAGCATGAGGTAAATAAATACAAGCTTTGTGTGTCAAAATGTAGAAAACCCTCAGAAGGTGACCTTCACTTTCATACTGCAGTGGCGTTTGGTGACAATTCACTTGATTTTACTTTGTCACCAACGTCAGTGGTTGTTCACGGTGCCAGCATTGTCCTTTTAGGCTATAAAGTTATCCCAGCATTCACTACCCTGTAAAACACTTTGCAATGCTTATCTGCGGGGCGGTGTTTGATCAGTAAGCGCTGGTGGTTTGGTGGTTGCTGGTTTTGTTCTTGATTACAGTTTTACAGCTGTAGGTGCAGCTGTTTTTTGTTAAGAAACAAAAATAGAGAACTTAACTTCATTAAAAACAAAGTTTTGAATTACTTCAAAGGTGGGAAGCTGAAATGCTGAGAGATACCCACCAAAGTTCTGTAATGTTAAACTGTTTTTACACTTATCAGCTTACAGCTGTACAATTGAAGACGCACTTCAATGAAACACAAGGTCAACTGTGTAAGAAATAGGAGCTGGAGTCGGCCATTCGGCCCCTTGATCCCGCTCCATCATTCAATAAGATTGACCATCTCAAATCCACATTCCTGCTCTACCCAAGATCCTTTGATTCCTTTCTCTTCCTACTCCAAACACCATCCTCGATTAGGAGGGTCACCAATCAACAGCTTGTGCCATGGTTTTACCACAGGGTAGGTCGAAGAGAAAGGCCCTTGGTCTACCTCAGCCGGGTCAAACCCCGTACCGTTGGCAACATTCTGAACAATACTGAAATCTAGCCAAACTGAGCGGACCAAACACCCTATGGAGCCCAAAAATCTATCAATCTCAATCTGGAACATGCTCAAGAACACAGCTTTCTGGAGTATAGAATTACAAAGGTCTGATTTTCCGCTCCAGTTCACGCTGGGCAGGTTTGGTGGCACTATTTACCTCGTACTAATGCTTCAATGTACTTCACATTTAACAGGTTACTTTGAATTAGTTACTCTTGCTATTGATGGGATACTTTGCACTTAAACCGCATTGAGAAGGAAGATTAGTGACTCTGTTCTTGATGGTATTAGTTAGGGGAAGGATGCAAGGCAGTCCCTCTGTTTAGACCTTTCACTCAAAGGGCAGCACCTTTGACTGCACTTGAACTATGAACAGAGAGTGTCGAGGAGCTTAAATGTACAACTTTGTACTCAAAGCGCAGAGTGCATCTCACACCGCCGACCAGTATAAAATATGTATCAGAATGCTATGTTTAACACAGCTTGGATAATGAATAAGAATTGCATTTAAAACAATTTGTTCTTGGGAAGGGGGCGTCGCTGGCTGGGCCTGCATTTGTTGCCCATCCCTAATTGCCCTTAAACTGATTGACTTGCTGACCATTTCATTTTTATTAGTGAAATGTTTCTTCTCCTGGAGTGAAGACAGGAAGCAACTGACTTCTACTTGGAGAGAGGAGGACACAAGTCCAGGAATCATTTTAAGAAACAATTATATGCTGCACTCGAGTGAATAGGGACTTTAGAATTCAGATGGATTAAAAAAGAAATTTAGAGTATCTATGTTATACCGTCAATTCATGCGAGACTGTGAGAACGGGTGAATATAAGGTTTTATTATCCAGGAACACGCCTGCCAGTGTCTGCAGTACAAATGCGTGCCGCCCACAGGTGGCTGGTCTCTCTATCGCCCCGGGGAGGGCGGAACAAGAGGCGGAGCCCATGGGGGTTCCAGTACAGTACCTGGAAGTAGACCGTATTATCATTTCCAGGTCATAGGTCACAGCACTATACAGACACTTCAAACTTAGGTGAATACATTCACCACAATCTAATTCTTCTTTTTTTAGTTAAGGGGCAATTTAGCTAGGCCAATCCACCTACCCTGCACATAAGAACATAAGACATAAGAACTAGGAGCAGGAGTAGGCCATCTGGCCCCTCGAGCCTGCTCCGCCATTCAATTAGATCATGGCTGATCTTTTGTGGACTCAGCTCCACTTTCCGGCCCGAACACCATAACCCTTAATCCCTTTATTCTTCAAAAAACTATCTATCTTTACCTTAAAAATATGTAATGAAGGAGCCTCAACTGCTTCACTGGGCAAGGAATTCCATAGATTCACAACCCTTTGGGTGAAGAAGTTCCTCCTAAACTCAGTCCTAAATCTACTTCCCCTTATTTTGAGGCTATGCCCCCTAGTTCTGCTGTCACCCGCCAGTGGAAACAACCTGCCCGCATCTATCCTATCTATTCCCTTCATAATTTTAAATGTTTCTATAAGATCCCCCCTCATCCTTCTAAATTCCAACGAGTACAGTCCCAGTCTACTCAACCTCTCCTCATAATCCAACCCCTTCAGCTCTGGGATTAACCTAGTGATCTTTGGGTTGTGTGGTTGAGACCCACGCAGACACGGGGAGAATGTGCAAACTCCACACGGTCAGTGACCCTGGGCTGCGATTGAACCCGGGTCCTCGGTGCCGTGAGGCAGCAGTGCTAACCACTGCCCCACTGTGCTGCCCCTTGCTAGACCATTTCAGACTCAGACGCATCACTGTGTGGATCTGGAGTCGCATGTAGGTCAGACCAGGTAGGGACGGCAGATTTCCTTGCCTGAAGGACATTCTTGAACCAGATGGGTTTTTACCACAATCAGCAATGGTTTCATGGTCATCATTAGACTTTTCATCCCAGATTGTTATTGAATTGAAATTTCACCATCTGCTGTGGTGGGGTTCGAACCCAGAGCAATACCCTGGGTCTCTGGATTACTAATCCAGTGATAATACCACCATGCCACCGCTCCCCAGTGCGCTGTTTTATTTAAACTCCTATAAAAAATATGAGGTTATAAACATTTAGATTGCATAAAGCGATAAATCAATAAGTGAATTAAATGCATATTGAACAGCTGTGAAGATGTAGAGGCTGAAATTGGTTGTCACTGGACCCTTCTAAACAGATGTGAAACGGATCCCAAGTTGGATTGATTTTAATGGACAACATCCTGCGCCCCAAGGTCACCTGAAGAATGTCCCACCCAGAATTGGTCTGGGGGGGGGGGGGGGGGGGGGGGGGGGCGGAGGGGCATGGGGAGGTCACTGAGGTGCAGTGCTAATGATTGTGCCATGTTGATGCGATCTGACCAGTGCCACTGACAAAAAGATTATGTTTAACAAAGTTATTCAATTATGTGAAAAAGGGGTGTGAGTGAATACCCAAAATCACATGCTTTTGTTGGTCAAGCCAGTTTCCTGCAGCTTGTCCTGGATATTTGGCTAAGGCCTGAGGTCCAATTTCTTGCTACCCTCAGGACCCCATTGATGGGTGGAGAATTAGTTCTCCATGTCCATATGGCCCTTTAAAAAATAATTTCTAGACCAAAATGGAAGAAGCACAATGGCTTCTTCCAATAGGCCCTGTGCCGCTCTGCAAGTCTGTGAGGTAAAAGATGGAAAAAGTGTTTAATCCAATGTGGTTCCTCCAGGTAAGCGCAGTACAAAGCACGGGAAACAAATTGGCTCCTCAGTAAATAATGACTCTTATCTGAAGTCTTCAAATCCCTCTCCACATCTTGCTCCAGCCAAAGCCCCTCTTGTTTCTCTGATTCTCGCCTTTTGTATTTCACTCTTCTTCACCTAAAGTGGGTGGCAGAGCCTTCAGCTGCTTTAGTCCTACTTAAACCCTCCTTAAACACAACTGCAACTTGTAGTTAAAGACTACCGTTAACATAATGCTTCACGGCATTTCACAGGGGCATCTTCAAACATCTCACATAAGGAGATATTAGGGCACATGACCAAAATCTAGAGTGACTTGAAAACAAGGATGAGAATTTTAAAATTGACGCAATTGTAACAATTATAAGATTATGTCTAGGAACTGTGGGCACGATTTAACAAAACTCCCTGCTCTCCAGATGCAGATTAATTCTGTCTTTCAGAATTTTTTCCAATCATTTCCCCATCATTGAGGTTAGGCTGACTGGCCTGTAGTTTCCTAGTTTATCCCTTCCTCCCTTTTTGAATAATGGCACCACATTGACTATCCTCCAGTCCTCCGGCACCTTTCCTGTGGCCAGAGAGGAATTGAAAATTATTGCCACCGCCCCTGGCTATTTCCTCCCATGCCTCACTCAACAGCCTGGGTTACATTTCATCTGGCCTTGGATATTTAAACCTGCCAGATCACTCAGAATGTCCTCTTGGTCTATGTTAACTTACCCAGTTTTATCACAAACCTTCTCCCTGATTTCTCAAGCCACAGCTGCTGTGGGATTCAGCCCTGCCCGGCGGGGCGGGATGGCGGAGGACCACGACCTCCGGTGCGGAAGGATAGAGTGCCCCCACGGCACAGGCCCACCCGCGGATCGATGGGCCCCGATCACGGGCCAGCCCACCATGGGGGCACCTCCCGGGGCCAGATCCCCCTGCGCCCCCCCCCCCCCCCAGGAACCCCGGAGCCCGCCCGCACCACCAGGTCCCGCCGGTAAGGGACCTACTCCAATTTACGCCGGCGGGACTGGCAAAGAACGGGCGGGACTTCGGCCCATCGTGGGCCGGAGAATCCGGACAGCCCCGGGGCCCATTGAGTCGCACCGGACCCCGCCATTCTCCGAGGCGGGCGGTGCCACTCACGCCGGGCTGGTCTTTGGAGGGCGGGAGAATTAGGAGGACGACGGGGGTGAGATTGACGCCGACCCCGGCGATTCTCCCACCTGGCGGGGGTCAGAGAATCCCGCCCCAATCTCTCACCAGTGAACTCCAACACAGTTAGAAAGGGAGTTGAGAACACCACCAGCCTTGATGATTCCAATCCACTCCAGCTGGCATCTCGGGCGGGATTCTCCCCTAACCGGCGGGGCGAGCTGTACCAGTGCCGAGGAGTGGCGTGAACCACTCCGGCGTCGGGCTGCCCGGAAGGTGTGGGTTGGCGCCCCGCGAGGATTCCGCAGGCCACCCACAGAGCCAGGACCTGCCGGTACAGACCTGGTGCAATCTACACCGGAGAAAACGGGTGGGCGCTCGGTCCATCGCAGGGCGGAGAATCGGCGGGGGGGGCGCTGCCAACGACCCCAACTGGCGCGGCGCGATTCCTGCCCCCGCCAAAAACCGGCACCGGAGAATCCGGCAGCCGGCGTCGACGCGGCGGGGCGGGATTCACACCGCCACCACCCCCCCCCCCCCCCCCCTCCAGCGATTCTCCGGCACGGCGGGGGGTCGACGAATCCCGCCCCTCATTTTCCACCCTCTGCAAACTGGAGGTCAACCAAAACTTGGTTCTCAACCTAGCAAACCCTGCTCATTATCAACCTCATCTTCATTCACTATTGGCTCCAGGTTCTACATTTTGTTACGGTCGTCATAGAGACCAATAGGTTGAAAAATACATTCAGACTTCCAGTTAAGAGCTGGAAAGGATACGACAGAATTTAACATTTTAAAACTTTTACTGTAATAAATGACTAAAAACACCATTGACTAGACACTATTTTTGGTGGCTATACTTATACTTTAAACTACAGAAAGGAACGCTCCCCATTGTGAACTCAAGAATGCGGCCATTTTCCCAACTGTGAACAGCTGACATCATTGCCGCAGTGACACAAGCTGGCCCCCCTTTTACCTTAATTTGCCAGGTACCTGTTGTCAAGCAGGCTTCAGAGTAAGCCAATGACCTCTTACATTTTAGCTTAAATCAAAGACACATGGCTCAATCGTACAGCCTCGTCGTACCCGACCTGGTAATATGATGAGGCCGGTAAATCCCACAGGAGGTCACCCAGAGATTTACCATACTCGGGACGCCTCGCGAGAATTAATGAGGTCTCGTGAGACGCCACGATCTGGATCTCGCCCTCACTGGGTGGGATCCAGATTTGCATATTCAAGTGGTCAGTTAGGTCAGTGTTCTTCAAAGTCGGGGGCGCGACCCGCGGGTGGGTCGCGGGCGGGTGTCGGGAGGGTCACGGATCTGTTGTCCGCGGTGCTCCTGATCGATGTTCATAACTTCGGCTGCAAGCAGCCGCGAAAATGTTTTTTTTTTAATTTGCCCGCATTGTGCATGCGTGCCGATAATCGGGCACGCATGCGCAGTGCGGCCGCTATTTTTTTTAAAGGGTTGCAGTTTATTTTACAAGTTCTGTAGTGGTTTTTATTCATTTATTTTATTCATTTAATTTTTATTTTTTCTATTTATTTTATTCATTTTATTTTTTTTACAAGTTCGGGGGAGGGGGGGTTTATTTGATAAAATTTTATAGGAAAAAAAATCAGAACTTTGGACAGATGGAGACTCCAGACTTTCCAACACCAGAATGCTTCACCTTCATCCAACAGGTTCCATTGGAGGAGCGAGTACGAGGGCCAAAGGGACCCAAGACCATTTCCTCCATTTTTGTCAGCAGCAAACAAGGTAAGAGAAAATGGTGGGTCGCGAAGTTCGGCCGGCGTGGGTCGCTCAGGTCGGCCGGCGCGGGTCGCGAAGGTCGGCTGGGTTGGGTCACGAAGGTCGGCCGGGTTGGGTCACGAAGGTCGGCCGGCGCTGGTAGCGAAGGTCGGCCGGTGCGGGTCGCGAAGGTCGGCCGGCGTGGGTCACGAAGGTCGGCCGGGTTGGGTCACGAAGGTCGGCCGGGTTGGGTCCCGAAGGTTGGCCGGTTGGTAAAAATGGGTCCCGGTAAAAAAAGTTTGAAGAACACCGAGTTAGGCTCAGTTGAATATGTCTGTGTCAGCGAATCCCAAAACACGGAATTGAACAACAGCCCATGGGAGATCGCGCCGTGGCGCCGTTTAGCACTGTTATCCACAGTCCCCCAGGCAATCGTGGACCTCGGGTGGTGGGGGTCTGAGCAGGGTGTCATTGCGACTGGTCCATGTTTGTGAAAACCTGTACTAAACGGCGCTGTGGTGAGGCATCGCAGGCACGGCCGTTAGGTACTGGGACCAGGAGAATCCCGCAAACACATACTTAAAATATCCATCAATATGTAGATCTGGATCATGCCCAGCGAGATCCAGATCACGATATCTCGTGAGATTTCAATGAAAAGGCCTCTAGCAAGATTCAGCGGCCTGAATCCCACACTAATCCGGGCGTGACGAGGCCGCTGCCCTCTGATTCTATGTACAGTCACAAATACTTGGGATTTATTTTGTTAAAGGCACAATAAAGGAGCTAGTTGTTCTTGTTAAAATGGATTCATTGACTTTTCGTTACAAGACTTAAACGGTATTTAACAGCAAATGTAAGAGTGGAGATCTGAACATTTTTCCCACCATATCATTATATCCAGGCAGAATGAACTTAGATGACAGCAAAAAGCATTTTTAGAAAACCTCTCCCTAATTATTTGTTTACAAATCTTCTCACTAAATACTATAATTTAATTTAGCCTAATTAAAGCAATTTTAAACCCAAGCTAAGCATTGCTTCTTGATTTATCGTATCATTCCTCTACACCTGGGGGTGATTTGCACTCTGGGCCTTGAACCTTCACCTGAGTTTCTCAACTAAAGGAAAGGTAAATAGAAAAACGTTGAAATGAAAGTTTTAAGTCACCACGACTCTAATCATCATATTCCAAAAACAGCAACAAATCAAAAGTGGACAATACTTTTAAAAGTACAGAACGAGGGTGAGAGGATTTTAATCTTCCCGATGGTTTTACCAAATTTGAGATAATCTGGAATGATTGTTGAAATAGCCAAGGGTTATCAAGCAGCTGCTCTGCTAAGCAAGAGAAATGTCTGGTAATTAGTATCCGATTGACCTCCAAAACTAATTAAACCACTTCACCACAACTAATACCTGAGCATTAACGGGTCAGATCAAGTTAGAAACTAAATATTGCAATCATGCTTCAGAGCACAGCTACTTGTGAGCAATGCTACATGAGATCAGATGGTCCTGTAAAAAGATCAGTCATCAATTAGCTCTAGCCTCATAGGAGAAGGTTGCAGGATGATTAAATAGCCTGGAACGCATCTGTAAGGGTGCATGATTGGTAAAGCCATCTGCAACAGTAGGCACCGTAATACAGCTGATATACATAGATTTCCTACAGTGCAGAAGAAGGTCATTCAGCCCATCGAGTCTGCATAGACCCTCCAAAAGAGCACTTTACTCACTCTACATGTCATATTTGGGTTGAAAATCTGAATTAAAGCATTATTCTAATATTTCTGTAAACTTGGTTTTCAGTACCACAGTGTTGGGAATTTGGAAAGTAACAAGGTTACCCATAAACTAGAGCTGAAAACAAAATGACAGACAAGTAACAAGATTAACACGTGTCAAGTGGAATTATGAGAAGCAATTTGCCCAGTAATAAGATTAGCAGGCATCTAGAGAAATTGAGATGTGAATGGTCATATCAGAAACCTTGCTTAAGAGATCAGTGAGGCTATACAAATGATAAATTCTAAAGGCAAGGAATTTGAAAGGTCCGTAAGGTGGGATATCAAGGAGATTGAACAGTTTAACTGCCAGCACCCTCATTGGGAAAGCAGGCCAGTTCCATCTGTGACCCAAATCATGAAGACCCATTCCATCTAACATTTAGAGCAGATTGCAGATTCTCCTCTAAAGGATGCTGTTTCATGCCTTCACTGAACCAGGAAGAGACTTTTTCCCAGATTGGCCACATTGGTGGTATTGTGTGGTAACTATGAGCTGGATTTGACCTATAGAGTTACTAAAATCTATGTTGCTTGGGAAAAGGGGGGACTCTGAGTTCAGGGAATGTGGATATATTTTGGGAACAAGAGGTAGCTTCAGAATAAGTGGTGTATTTTCTTATTAATATACTTGGGCGGGATTCTCCCAAATCCCCTGATGTCCCGACACCGGGTGTAAAAAAAATGGCGCGAACCACTCCGGCGCCGGGCCAACCGGACGTTGCGGACTCCCCCCCCCCCACCCCCTCTTCTTTTGTGGTTTCCCCACCTTCCTTCCATTTCCCCTGCCCCCCCCCCCCCCCCCCCCAGATTGCACAGACCTTTGGTTCCTCATCTATCTTGTTCTTTTATTCTTAACTTCCTCCTCGTTGCTGGCCTCTTGATATGCCACTTATGCTAGCGACGGAGACAACAACATAGCAACTTCTTCACAAGTTTCAGGATATCTTGGAATTTACACTCAGTTACCCACCCAATTGGAGTCTTGTGACACATTGGGTAATATCACCACCTCTGAGCCAAAAGCTCCGGGTTTGACTCCTACACCATTTTTTACGGGATGTGGATTTCGCTGGCTAGGTCAGCGTTGGTTGCCCATCCCTAATTGACCTCGAGAAAGTGGTGCTGAGCTGCCTTCTTGAACCGCTGCAGTCTCTGCGTGTAGGTACACCCACTGTGCTGTTAGGGAGGGAGTTCCAGGATGTTGTCCCAGCGACAGTGAAGGAACGGCCGATATATTTCCCAGTCAGGGTGGTGAGTGACTTGGAGGGGAACCTCCAGGTGGTGGGGTTCCCTGGTATCTATTGCTCTTGTCCTTCTAGATGGTAGTGGTCGTGGATTTGGAAGGTGCTGCCTAAGGAGCCTTGGTGAGTTCCTGCAATGCATCTTGTAGATGGTACACATGGTTGCCACTGTGCGTCGGTGGTGGAGGGTTTGAATGTTTGTGGAAGGAGGAGCAATCAAGCGGGGCTGCTTTGTCCTGGATGGTGTTGAGCTTCTTGAATGTTGTTGGAGCTGCACTCATCCAGGCAAGTGGAGAGTATTCCATTACACTCCTGACTTGGGCCTTGTAGAAGGTGGTCAGGCTTTGGGGAGTAAGGAAGTGAATTACTCGCTGCAGGATTCCTTTTTTTAAATAAATTTAGAGTATCCAATTCATTTTTCCAATTAAGGGACAACTTAGCATGGCCAATCCACCTCGCCTGCACAAAAACCCACATAAACCGCTGCAGGATCCCTAGCCTCTAACCTGCTCTGGTAGCCACAGTATTTATATGGCTAGCTCAGTTCAGTTTCTGGTCAATGGTAACCCCTAGGATGTCGATTGTGTGGGATTCAGCAATGGTAATGCCATTGAATGTCAAGGAAGGATGGTTAGATTCCCTCCTGTTAGAGACGGTCATTCCCTGGCACTGGGTGTCACGAATGTAATTTGCCACTTTTCAGCCCAAGCCTGGATATTGTCCAGGTCTTGCTGCATTTGGACATGGACTGATTCATTATCTGAGGAGTCACGAATGGTGCTGAACATTGTCCAAAAATTATCCAATCATCAGCAAACATCCCCACATGTGATCTTAGATGGAAGGAAGTTCATTGATGAAGCAGCTGAAGATTGTTGGGCCTAGGACATTACCCTGAGGAACTCCTGCAGTTATGTCCTGGAGCTGAGACGATTGACCGCCAACCACCACAACCATCTTCCTTTGTGCCGGGTATGACTCCAACCAGCAGAGAGTTTCTATCCGATTCCCATTGGCTCCAGTCTAGGCAGAGCTCGGTAAAATGCTGCCTTGATGTCAAGGGCAGTCACTCTCAACTCAGCTCTGGGGCCAAGGAAGGTGAGTTCATAAGTTCGTAAGACACAGGAGCAGAATTGGGCCATTTGGCCCATCGAGTCTGCACCGGCATTCCTTCATGGCTAATCTCACCCTGGCGTTAACTCCACCGTCCTACCCATTCTCCATAACCCTTCAACCCATTACCAATTTAAAGTCCTACTTAAATTTATTCACTGTCCCAGCATCCACCACATTCTGTTTCTCTTCAACAAGAGTATGACCTCTCGTTCTAGAATGTCCCACAAGAGGAAGCATCTGCTCCACGTCGACTTTATCCCTGGGCAGGATTCTCTGGTCGCCGAAGCCGAATTCTCGTTCGACGGTCGGCCAGAGAATCAACGGTCGCACCAAAATCGGGGGCGCCGCCGCTTTCGCGATGCTCCACCCCCTCCAAAGCAGGGTGCTCTCGGAGTATGCCGCGTGCCGTATCGACGCCTCGGGACGTTGCCGGAAGCCCTCCCCCCAATGCTCCGTCATCGACAGGTCGTGTTCCCAACGGCGTGGGTCTCTCACGCTATTATTTGTCGGGAACTCGGTGTGACGACTGCGGATTCCGTCCAGTGCCGCCACAGTCGGGGGAGGGTCCGATCCACGGGCAAGGGGACTTTGGTAGGTGCTGGGGGCACTGTTGAGGTGGTCCGGGGATCGCGAGCTGGCAAAAGGGGGGGGCACTATTTCACAGACCGGGGTCACAAGCGGACTCCGCCATGTGGCACGGTGCGGTCGCTGCAGGCTGCCGCCATGTGTATACGCGGCCACGGACCCGGCAATTCTCTGGCCATATTGGCAGCTAGAGCTGGGTGCCCGACGCTGCCTTCCTGCTAGCCCGCCAGCCAAACGGAGAATCAGTGGCCATTTTGCGCCAAATATTCGGTCGCAAAACGCCACCGTTCCCACGCCGGCATCAGGACATAGCCTGGAAATGGGAGAATCCGGCCCCATATCTTTTATCATCTTGTATACCTCAATTTAATCTCCCCTCATTCTTCTAAACTCTAGAGAGTATCGGCCTAAACCGTTCAACCTCTCCTCATACAACAAGCTCCTCGTCTCTGGAATCAATCAGAACTGCCTCCAATGCCACTACATCTTTCCTCAAATAAGGGAACCAAAACCGTGACCAATACTCCAGGTGCAGCCTCACCAATACTTTGTACAGTTGCAGCAACATTTCCTTTCCTTTATACTCAATTCCTTTCCCTATAAATGCCAACATTCCATTCGCTTTCTTTCTTATCGGCTGCACCTGGTTGCTAATTTTCTATGCCTCGTGAATGACGACACCCAGATCCCTCTGCAACGGAGCACCCCGAAGACTCTAACAGGTGGAGTGTCAACGCGCAAACACTTGCAACACAACAATGGCTGACCATAAGAGTGGGAGAGACTCTTGGCCACCCACGCTTAATGTGGAATGACATCCTTCAAGCTTTAAGCCCCTGGCGACAGACTAGCCACCTGCTCCGGGGAATTACTAGCTTTGGAAGCAGACAAAAGTCTGTCTTCGTGCACCAATAGGTGGGGGGGGGGGGGGGGGGGGGGGGGGGGGTGGGGATTGGAAAAACCCACCTAATGATTAAAATGCTTTGTAGACAACAAATACACAATTAACTTGGAGATCACCTCACACTTCCAACTTGAAACTGTGATCTTCAGCTGCACAGTTCGCAAAAATACAGCAGGTATTATTGCAAAAGCAAAGTTAGAACTATCGGAGAAAAACTACAAGAGATACACATTTCACTGGAATAAATGTTGTCAGCCATTTAGCCAAAATGGCTCCCGACAGGAGACTTTGCTGCTTCCAATTGAATCTGCAGCCTCGACAGAAACCTTGCATATTGCTCTGCTCACCACAGCACTTAGAGAGCCCTGACCTTTCCAATCCCCAATCATTTCTGCCTTTTAAATCTGTGGATTTTTCTCAGCAGTTTGTACAATAATCGTACACTTTCCCCACCAACACACCAGTGGAATGGTACCTGGAACCAAACAAATCAATTGGTCAGATCAATTACTGCTCCCCCCTTAATCACCTCCAGCTTCCACCTTCCCATATCCCATCCGCTGTTAGTCTGATTTATTATTTTACATTTGTCCTTTTAAGGAGAATGACTAGGCCTGACAGTTTGGCAAATTACAGCATAAATCTCTCTCTCTCTCACACACACACACACACACAGGAGCTGGGAACTGTTGAGGTATTTTTCAACACACACTTGCCTCAACCATGAACCATTTTAAACGAATTTACACTTTAAAGATGCATTGTAATATACAACAGTGTGACTGGCAATCAGAAGGCACTCAGTAAATAAATATTGCTACAACGGCCCTATTGTATGTGAAACAGGTTATAAGAAAGTTAGAATATTATCATCATTATGGGGTGGCACGGTGGCACAGTGGTTAGCACTGCTGCTTCACGGCGCTCAGGACCCGGGTTCAATTCCGGCCCGGAACTTGTGGAGTTTGTCCATTCTTCCTGTGTCTGGGTGGGTCTCAGCCCCACGACCCAAAACGATGTGCAGGGTAGGTGGATTGGCCACGCTAAATTTCCCCTTCATTGGAAAAGAAAATTGGGTACTTTAATTTTTTTTTTTAATCATCACCAATTTTCTCCTATTGTCCCTGCCTCACCCACCCTCACTCCCCTCAATCCCCCCCCCCCCCCCCCCCCCCCCCCACTCCTTGCCTAAAGGATGAGGTAGATTCACAATGTGGGTCGAGCTGATTTATGCCGGGGAATAACACAGGAGTGTGCAAACTCTGGGGGACTCGAGGATGTTGTGGTGATACGCATAAAGCAATTCTGTAGATAATATTATACACGACCTCCGACCACCAGGTGGCAGTGTAAACCCGCCACGTGACCCTGTGTCTGGGCAGTTGGGAGTAAGTTGTGTTGGTGGATAGACATATTTTGCAGTAGCTCTATAATAGTTAGCGGCAGTAATTTGTCATTTTATTTGTTCCGGTTATCTTTACCACGCAGTCCTTTCATAATAAATTATTTGAACTAGATGTTTTGTAGTGCATCATTCGTATTGGCCCGTCTACAGAAGATGACAGACGTTGCTGGAGAACAATGGAAGATAGGAGAGCAGGAGTTTGTGATGAATAGGGTGGAGCAGCGAGTTGGAATGTAGATAGGATAGAGCTTGGAGGATCAGCAAAGTGGAGGCTGAAAAAGTGAGGCTGGAATTGAAGGGAGAGTGAGGATTCAGTCCTGTTGGAGGCTTGAGTTAGAGAGAGAGAGAGCGGGTTTGTGAGAGAGAAAAAGAGATGACCATCATTGTGAGCTTGGAAGTGCTATAATTGAATACAGATCAGAGGAGAAGCACGTGGTACTTTCCTAATCTGTATGACTCAGTAATGTAGCACATGTCACATTTACCAGTGAGTTTTCAACAGACTATCTTTCAATCTTTCAAAGAGGCCATAGCTACTGAGATCACTTGAATCATCATTGGGTAGGGGTCAGTTTGTACGACCCAATACTACACTATATCTACCCACCAATCTACAGAAACACATCATTTTTTGTACACACACAAATTCCAGGGGCTGGTTTAGCTCACTGAGCTAAATCGCTGGCTTGCCAGCAGCACGGTTCGATTCCCGTACCGGCCTCCCCGGACAGGCGCCGGAATGTGGCGACTAGGAGCTTTTCACAGTAACTTCATTGAAGCCTACTCGTGACAATAAGCGATTTTCATTTCATTTCATTTCATTCCTGTGTTATGTGGCCCCAATTATCTTTTCCTCTAAATTGTTACAGACAAAATAGTTTGCTTGTTGACCTGACAATAAACTGTCTCCTTCAGAACATTACAATCAAAGTAAAATTGTGAAAAATCCCAATTGTTTTGCGTGATCCTCAGCCTTACATTTCTTCGAGAAGCTACACAAAAGCAATGGCAGAGAAGACAGCTGCGTCCTGCATTCAATCTTTCCCATTTACGTGGTGCCCCTTCCGAGGACAGCCCGGCAGGAATCCAGTGAACAACCCCCATCGCAGAATAAAAAGGAGGGAATCCACGTCACAGTTTTACATTCACATGAATCCCTGATGCTGCTGACCTGCAGTTTACAGTTGCCCCACTTTACAATGCAGAGTGTCACAGTCTGCAGGACCAACTCATACTGAGGCTGTCAACACTCACCCAAAATATACAGAACAAGCTTTCACCCATTGTCGACAAACCTACTCTGGGTCACAGGAAGTTCCCAAAAGCACATTTGAAAATCTGATTGAAAGAATGATTCATTGGATTGAACTGGAGGGGAGGAGGGGGGGGGGGGGGGGGGGAATCACATTATCAAATGGATCCTACTAATGGATCATCAGTTTTGAATTATTCCTTCACTGCATTAGACAACAACCTGAGTTGCATTGTTTCAAACACAGCCTGCCTGCGAGGGAAGATTTTTAAAAAGAGAGACAAAATCATCAGTAACAATCATTTAAAACCCGATACTGTTTAAAGCTGTCACATACAACATATGCTGTGTCGTGAGGCAGTCTCTCACACAGACACTGAACTGAATTCTGCTCAGAAGTGGTCCATTGTGCGTCTGTTCACATTTCTATCTGTATGTTGGAACAGGCTGCACACAAATACAGTACGTACATGAACAGACAAGTGGGAGGCTATTAAAAAGATGACTAGCTCAAGTATTTTTTTTCAATAACAGGAACAAAATGCTCATGCAGAGTGTGGAACTCATTCACACAGCTCTCTGGGTCTTTGTTTGAACACAAACTGCCTCACAGTACCTTATGGAACAAAACGAGCTTTCCGTGTGGATGGAGTGGTAGACAGTGGTCTCTCTCTCTCTCTCTCGGTTTGTCCCTCAGGGTAGACTAGCAGGCAGCTCTCCCCCCTCCTCGCTTTGTCATGAAGACTGTGCAGACTGAGGCGTGCCTACAGTTCACTACTCTGGTGCTGTTGAAAGACCAGGGCAGAGAGCTTTGAAAACGTTGATTGCCATAGCAGGCTGGGTCACGTGGGGCCCCAGTGTCAAACAGTATTTCACTTGGCTAGACCGCCCTCATCCTGGCTCCTCCCTGTAGCTTTCCTTTCCTCCCTCTCAAATTTAATTCAGATTGTAAGAGGAAATCAAGATTATTTGTGTGTGTGTGAGTCCCTGAGGTGAAATTAAAGGCAGTGGATTAAAGATTACTCTGCTGATAGATAGAGAAGGAGGTATCTGGGGCTAGCTGGGTGTTTCTGTAAAAATATGATTTCTGGCCAGTAGAGATTGCAATGTAATTTTATTTGTATTTGATTAAGACTGTCCTGACAGTGAACAATGCCATCTAAGGGTCAATGCGAAGAGACTCCTAGCACAGTTAGTAACTCCCCTCTACGAAGCTCTCTACAACATAAAGCATCTACAATATGTTTATTTCCCTGGGCTCTTGGACAATATTTACGCATCAGCTGCACACATAATATCCGTTTTAAAACTCCCAACTCCAGGGCTTCATAATATTGGAGTCACTATTTGAATATTCTTGTAGCTCAGGACTGTGGCATTAATAAAAGAATACATTCATGTTAACCCTTAGATCTCATCAGGTTATTTTTTCTCTCTACTTTAACCATTGGTAAGCAAGGGAAATTAGGAGGGTAAATATGTCCAAATTCATTAATAATTAAATACAAAAGCCGTCGACATCTTCCACTTTTAAGTATATCTATAGAGGCTATGTTTTAAAGATCACTCACGTGTAAATTGTATGCCAACCACAATCCGACTGCATGGCAATTCGTATATCAGAATGTCTCTGAGTTTAATGCTGCTAGCTAGATTTACAGAGCAATGGGAGGAAAACCAGGGAGTGGTATATTAATCAGACAGCGCCATTAGGAGTTGGTATGGGCATAATCCGCCAAGTGACCGCCTTCTGTGTTGTATCACTTTATGATGATCTACGTTGCAGAACAGCTTTTTGATATGAGCTAGCTCTCTGTCTTCCAAATCCTCACATGTTTTTTCTGCTGCAAATTGGATTTGAAGACTAGAAATAACTAACTTTGATGACGGGCAGACAAAAGTGCTGTGTTTGCAACTTTCCCATTCCAATCATGTGACATTCCCTGGCCTTGTGTTAGGTAGTCTGTGAAAGCCACCAATGTGAACCCCCCTCAATGCTAATCTGTATGAATGGTCAGTACATTCACAACCAGAATAAAAAGATTGGGCCTAACAGATCTCAGCAGTGGCCACTTGCTTCTGCTTTCTAATGTATCCTGTGAGCTATTCCCTGGGCTCACAGGTCCTGTTTGTGTTTTCATGCCACCTCAAGGATAAAACTGCTGTAATGAAATGTTTGTGTTCCCGATGTTCCTTTTCTTCAAAATACTGCCTCTTGCTGGTCATGGATCAGTTACAGCATTCTGACTTCCTCCGTGAGAAAAGATTACAGAACAAAGTCAAGGGCAGAATTTCAGTAGGTACTGAGGGAGTGCCGCACTGTCAGAGGGTCAGTACTGAGGGAGTGTTGCACTGTCAGAGGGTCAGTACTGAGGGAATGCTGCACTGTCAGAGGGACAGTACTGAGGGAGTGCTGCACTGTCAGAGGGTCAGTACTGAGGGAGTGCTGCACTGTCAGAGGGTCAGTACTGAGGGAGTGCTGCACTGTCAGAGGGTCAGTACTGAGGAATTGCTGCACTGTCAGAGGGTCAGTACTGAGGGGATGCTGCACTGTCAGAGGATCAGTACTGAGGGAGTGCCGCACTGTCAGAGGGTCAGTACTGAGGGAGTGCTGCACTGTCAGAGGGTCAGTACTGAGGGAGTGCTGCACTGTCAGAGGGTCAGTACTGAGGGAGTGCCGCACTGTCAGAGGGTCAGTACTGAGGGAGTGCTGCACTGTCAGAGGGTCAGTACTGAGGGAGTGCCGCACTGTCAGAGGGTCAGTACTGAGGGAGTGCCGCACTGTCAGAGGGTCAGTACTGAGGGAGCGCCGCACTGTGGGAGGGTCAGTACTGAGGGAGTGCTGCACTGTCAGAGGGTCAGTACTGAGGGAGTGCTGCACTGTCAGAGGGTCAGTACTGAGGGAGTGCTGCACTGTCAGAGGGTCAGTGCTGAGGGAGTGCTGCACTGTCAGAGGGTCAGTACTGAGGGAGTGCCGCACTGTCAGAGGGTCAGTACTGAGGGAGTGCCGCACTGTCAGAGGGTCAGTACTGAGGGAGTGCAGCACTGTCAGAGGGTCAGTACTGAGGGAGTGCCGCACTGTCAGAGGGTCAGTACTGAGGGAGCGCTGCACTGTCAGAGGGTCAGTACTGAGGGAGTGCTGCACTGTCAGAGGGTCAGTACTGAGGGAGTGCTGCACTGTCGGAGGGTCAGTACTGAGGGAGCGCTGCACTGTCAGAGGGTCAGTACTGAGGGAGTGCTGCACTGTCAGAGGGTCAGTACTGAGGGAGCGCTGCACTGTCAGAGGGTCAGTACTGAGGGAGTGTTGCACTGTCAGAGGATCAGTACTGAGGGAGCGCTGCACTGTCAGAGGGTCAGTACTGAGGGAGTGCTGCACTGTCAGAGGGTCAGTACTGAGGGAGTGCTGCACTGTCAGAGGGTCAGTACTGAGGGAGTGCCGCACTGTCAGAGGGTTAGTACTGAGGGAGTGCTGCACTGTCAGAGGGTCAGTGCTGAGGGAGTGCTGCACTGTCAGAGGGTCAGTACTGAGGGAGTGCCGCACTGTCAGAGGGTCAGTACCGAGGGAGTGCCGCACTGTCAGAGGGTCAGTACTGAGGGAGTGCTGCACTGTCAGAGGGTCAGTACTGAGGGAGTGCTGCACTGTCAGAGGGTCAGTACTGAGGGAGTGCCGCACTGTCAGAGGGTCAGTACTGAGGGAGTGCCGCACTGTCAGAGGGTCAGTACTGAGGGAGTGCCGCACTGTCAGAGGGTCAGTACTGAGGGAGTGCCGCACTGTCAGAGGGTCAGTACTGAGGGAGCGCTGTACTGTCAGACGGTCAGTGCTGAGGGAGTGCCGCACTGTCAGAGGGTCAGTACTGAGGGAGTGCCGCACTGTCAGAGGGTCAGTATTGAGGGAGAGCTGCACTGTCAGAGGGTCAGTACTGAGGGAGTGCTGCACTGTCAGAGGGTCAGTACTGAGGGAGCGCTGCACTGTCATAGGGTCAGTGCTGAGGGAGTGCTGCACTGTCAGAGGGTCAGTATTGAGGGAGTGCTGCACTGTCAGAGGGTCAGTGCTGAGGGAGTGCTGCACTGTCAGAGGGTCAGTACTGAGGGAGTGCCGCACTGTCAGAGGGTCAGTACTGAGGGAGTGCTGCACTGTCAGAGGGTCAGTACTGAGGGAGCGCTGCACTGTCATAGGGTCAGTGCTGAGGGAGTGCTGCACTGTCAGAGGGTCAGTATTGAGGGAGAGCTGCACTGTCAGAGGGTCAGTACTGAGGGAGTGCTGCACTGTCAGAGGGTCAGTACTGAGGGAGCGCTGCACTGTCATAGGGTCAGTGCTGAGGGAGTGCTGCACTGTCAGAGGGTCAGTATTGAGGGAGTGCTGCACTGTCAGAGGGTCAGTGCTGAGGGAGTGCTGCACTGTCAGAGGGTCAGAGCTGAGGGTAGGCTATCCCGTTGAAAGGGCAGAGCTGAGGGTGGGCTGCACTGTCAGATGAGACTTTAAAAGGAGGCCCAATCAGCCCATTCAGTTGGATGATGTAAAAGTTCCCATGGCACTATTTTGAAGAAAATCAGTGAAGTTGCTGCCCCCCCCCCCCCCCCCGCCACCCCCAGCTCCCTCACACCCATCCCCCGCAATCCCCCAATCTTCGTATCCTGACCAATATTTATCCCTCAGTCAACATCACAAAAGTAGATTATCTGGCCATTATACCACTTTGCTGCGTGTAGGAGGATGCTGAGCTGCCACATTCCTCTTCACAACAGGGACCACTCCACAAAGTACTTCATTGGCTGTGAAGCACTTTTGGACATCCTGAGGTCACGAAAAGTGCTGCATAAATGTAGATTGTTCTTGTTGTCCTTGTGTGGTCAAGTCTTGGAAAAGAAGTACTGGAATATTCTATCTTTACATTCCCTCCTCTGCCCAGCTTCTCCCCAACTCTGAAATCATTGCCGGCTTCCCATTTCCTCCACTTCCCCACTGGGGGCTCATCTTTCTCATTTTGCTGGAGTTCCTTTCCAAACAAAATCCAAACCTGCCTTCAAAACCCTCCCTCTTAGACCATGGACTTTTCTCCCGTTCAAAATACCCTTCGGTTCCTGTCCAAATGTCCTGCTTGTAAACTTCCCAAACCCTTCACACGAGTGAGGAACAGATTGAAGTTGTAAGTCACTATTTATATTTTGATACAAATTCCACAATGGAGGCCGACACACACAGCACATGCGCAAAGGGAGTGTGACCTGCCAATCGGATACTGCTTATTCCCTCCACTTCCAGGGAAAACAAGTATTTGAGAAATAAACTAAAACAGTATACTAATCATCTAATTAATTTTATACCCTAATCTTTATGATTCAATATCAAGTTGTGTGATTTAATATTCATATTGGCACAGGGCCAATTTTATTCTTTAGCATGGCTGTGGCTGAAATAACACAGATGATCATGTACACGTAGCCTGTTTTGTAAATTTATCAGGGTAGAAGGGAGGCACTTTGTCTGACCCCCAACTCCTGCATGGGCAACGGTTTGAGTTTCAGAAGCTGGTACTATCTCAGTTTCCACATGTTAGGTGAAGGCACAGCTGCAACTTCCTGTTCTGATACCATCGCACATTGCATCATTGCCCGGAACATTACTGCAAAATATGTTGAAAGAATGGAGTATAACATTTGGAAACGCACCGTTCGGTGAAGGGAAATTTCGGACGATCACGGGCCTGCATCATTTGATTGTCCATTTCACAACCAACTTGCATTGTAAAGTGTTCAGAAGGAATGCAATGCTGAATTTACAAGGGCACTTGTCTCGAATTGTCAGTTAACTTAAAGATTAGAACCTTGCTTGCACAAGCATGGTGAAGAAAGAAATTCAGAAATTTTGTACTGACTTTGAATTTCTTGAATACGCAAATGTTAGTGAAATTCATATTCTGGCTAATGGATATCCAATGGACTGGAGACTACAGGATGTTGCACTCTACAAACTTTCCCCAGAGCTGTGGCTTGCTCTCTAACAGTGGGCAAAACTCTTTTAAGGCAGGTTGGTTTTCACTTTGCATTGTCCGGTATTAAATGATATTCTGGCAAGAAATGAAATGAAAATGAAAATTGCTTATTGTCACGAGTAGGCTTCAAATGAAGTTACTGTGAAAAGCCCCTAGTCGCCACATTCCGGAACCTGTTCGGGGAGGCTGGTACAGGAATCGAACCGTGCTTCTGGCCTGCCTTGGTCTGCTTTAAAAGCCAGCGATTTAGCCCAGTGTGCTAAACCAGATGTGATATAATTATCGACAAAATTGTTTTAAAACATCTATCAAAACTACTTTTTCAACTCCTTTTCCATTTGGTCGCTCAAAGATTTATTTTAGCTAGGTAAAAAGTTCACCGATTTGTACTTTTCAGAAAAGTAGGCAGGATTCTGGAATTTGAATAATAAACCTAACAATAGAGGATGAACAGGCTGGGCCTCATTTATCTTGAAACATTCTGAAGTATATCCGCAGTTATATTATATCACCTATGCTTCAGTTGGGAGAAATCCTGCCCCTGAACGTGTCAAGTCCCACTTCAGAGCCTGAATTTTATGCTCCCCACCCCGCCCCCACTCCCCCAAATCTCTGGCAGGTTTTGAGATGGGGGGAAGTGTGAAACTGAATGGATGGATTTGCTGCGGGATCCCACCTGCCCTAACCTGGAAGCAATTTTAATATGGGTGGGTATGGCCTTGGGGAGAGGGGGGCACCCTTATCCTAATTTATGGTACCTTAGGGCCTATTCTCGTCCGGTCTCAATGTTTAGGTGGGTGGACAACAGATCAGGAGAATAGAAACATTTAAAAACCAACATCTCAGGTAAGAAAGAGATGGTGGGGTGGGGGGGGGGGGCTGCTGCCTCCATCAGAAGCCCCCTTCTGACTTCCATGAAGGCTTGGGGATCTCCGGATGTCCTCTCCCTGCCCCCCCCCCCCCCCCACCACCCCATAACCTATCCCAGGGACCCCAATCACCCTCCTCCTCACTACCCTCCAGGTGTCCTTTATCCTCCCCTTCCTGGGACCCCGACCATTTACCTGGCCTCCATGTCTCAATACTGAGTCCCAAGCATGTTGCTGCACTGCCTCTTCCAGCCAGTGCAGCGCTGTACCTGGAGGGGCTGGAGAGCTGCTGGCCAATCTGATTGGCTGGCAACTCCCCAAGATGGAGCTTCCTCCTGGTGACAGATGAAAGTCCCGCCTGCTGCCAATCAGTGCTGTCTTTCCGATGAACCAAGGTTCCGTTTGCCCTCTCAGGGAGAGGTTAAGGATTCCGCAGCACTATTTTGAAGAAACGTGGGGAAATTAATCTCAATGTCCTCGTCAATATTTGTCCTGCAAATAACATTACAAAACAGACAATGTGACCATTGTCATACTGCTGTTTGTGGGATCCTACTGTGCACATTGACTGCTGTGATTCCTGCTGAACAACAATGGCGACACTTCAAAAGTACTCGATAGGCTGGAATGTGCTTTGGGCCGACCAGGGGTTGTGAAAGATGTTGGACAAATGCAAGTTTTTTTATATGAGATAATTGGAAGTCTGAACTGAAACACAAGAGAATCTCTACATTCTTAGATGATGGTTTTGGGCAGTTTGGTGTCCCCAGCAAGGGGATATTATGAGAGGCTCATTTAGAGTCGTAAAGGTTTACAGCATGAAACAGGCCCTCCGGCCCAACTTGTCCATGCCGCCCAGTTTTTACCCTAAACTAGTCCCAATTGGCCGCTTTTGACCCATATCCCTCTGTACCCATTTTACCCAAATAATTGTCTAAATGCTTTTTAAAAGACAAAATTGTACCCGCCTCTACTACTGCCTCTGGCAGCTCATTCCAAATACCCACCACCCTGTGTGTGAAAAAATTGCCTCTCTGGACCCTTTTGTATCTCTCCCCTCTCACCTTAAATCTATGCTCTCCAGTTTTAGACTCTCCTACCTTTGAGAAAAGATGTTGGCTGTCTACCTTTTTATAGACCTCTAGAAGATCATCCCTAAACCTCCTATGCTCTAGGAAAAGGTCCCAGTCTATCCAGCCTCCCCGTATAACTCAAAACATCAAGTCCCGGTAGCATCCTAGTAAATCTCTTTCTAGTTTAATAATATCCTTTCTATAATAGGGTGGCCAGAACTGAACACAGTATTCCAAGTGTGGCCTTACTAATGTCTTGTACAACTTCAACAAGACGTCCCAACTCCTGTATTCAATGTTCTGACGTTTGGAGGTTGCTATTCACTGAACCCAACTTGCCCTTCCTCGTGGAAACAACCACTCCAGTGATACTTTTCAACATGATCTTTATTCCCTGGCAGCATATAGGGCATCACAGTAGCACAGGTGGCTAGCACTGTGGCTTCACAGCGCCAGGGTCCCAGGTTCGATTCCCCGCTGGGTCACTGTCTGTGTGGAGTCTGCACGTTCTCCCCGTGTCTGCGTGGGTTTCCTCCGGGTGCTCCGATTTCCTCCCACAGTCCAAAGACATGCAGGTGAGGTGGATTGTCCATGATAAATTGCCCTTAGTGACCAAAAAGGTTAGGAGGGGTTATTGGAATATGGGGATAGGGTGGAAGTGAGGGCTTAAGTGGGTTGGTGCAAACTCAATGGGCCGAATGGCCTCCTTTTGCATGGTATGTTCTATGTTTCTATATGTTAACAGTGAACTTTGTTCAGTCCAGCAGCCTGGTCTGTGAAAATACTGCTGCTGTGGTCTTGGTTCAAATCGGAAATTCTGAACCAGTTTTAGCAGCTCACAAAATGTGTTGAATAAATGACATGTTAAAGATTGTGGCAATGTCAGTAACTGGTAAATGATATAAATGTTGGGCACAATTTAATGGAAACATTTCTAAGTGTCAATTTGGACACAATTTGTGGGTCTTTCAGGATGACCGCGTTGGTGAGATCACGGCCCATAGTTAACAGCGCTTAGTGCCAAAAGCAAGCCCCCACGAGCTTCTCGTCATTACTGGCTGTCTCACCGTCTGATTCGTCAGACTCGCACCTCAGCTTCTCGCCACTAACCAGAGGGAGCTGCTTTTAAACTCGGCCTCACCACTCACTCCCAGACAACACACAAGCAGGGCAGCGAGCAGAGCTGCTCCCCACGATGTCGACCTGTCCAGGCTTCTGGATGCTGTAGAGGCGAGGAGGGACATCGGGCGGGATTCTCTGACCCCGGGCTGGGTCACAGAATCACCGGGGGGGGGGGGGGGGGGGGGGGGGCGATTCGGGCAGCGACGCTGCTCCGATGTCGGTCCGGTGATTCTCCGTGCATGATGGGCTGAGTGACCGCCGAGACAGGCTGAGTCCCGCGTCGTTCCCATGTGGTCCTGCCTGGCGGTACCTCGGCGTTCATCCTGCGGGGGCGGCCTGGTGGAGGGGGGAGGGGGGTTCCGACTCCGGGGGCGGCCTGGTGGAGGGGGGAGGGGGGTTCCGACTCTGGGGGCGGCCTGGTGGAGGGGGGAGGGGGGTTCCGACTCCGGGGGCGGCCTGGTGGAGGGGGGAGGGGGGTTCCGACTCTGGGGGCGGCCTGGTGGAGGGGGGAGGGGGGTTCCGACTCTGGGGGCGGCCTGGTGGAGGGGGGAGGGGGGTTCCGACTCCGGGGGCGGCCTGGTGGAGGGGGGAGGGGGGTTCCGACTCTGGGGGCGGCCTCCACCGTGGCCTGACCCGCGATCGGGGCCAACCAATCGGCGGGCCGGCCTCTCCTGGTGGGGGCCGTTGTTCCTCCGTGCCAGGCCCCTCTAGCTCTCCACCATGTTGCGTTGGGGCCGGCGCGTAGAAGGAAACTAGTGCGCATGCACGAGTTCACGCCAGTGATATCGCACATGTGCAAATTTGCGACGTCCGTAGCACGCATGCGCAGACCTACAGCGCCTGTTTGTGCCATGCTGGCCCCCTGTAGGGCCTGTTTGTGCCATGCAGGCCCCCTGCAGCGCCTGTTTGTGCCATGCAGGCCCCCTGCAGCGCCTGTTTGTGCCATGCTGGCCCCCTGTAGGGCCTGTTTGTGCCATGCTGGCCCCCTGTAGGGCCTGTTTGTGCCATGCTGGCCCCCTGTAGGGCACAGGATCACTCATCCTGGGGGCCGTTTGACGTCCTCGTAAAACACGACAGTGTTTATGACGCCGTCAACACTTAGCCTCAGGATCAGAGAATCCAGCCCATCCTGTTCCCCCGAGAGTATCAGAGGACCAGCAGCAGGGTCACCAATACCGCCTGGGAGGCAGTGGCAGCAGCTGTCAGTGCGGGCAGCGTGACCAGGAGGACCAATATCCAATGTCGGAAAGAGACCAGCGACCCCCACTGAGCTGCCAGGGTAAGTTACTGCCTCTCTCCTGGCATCAGCTCCACCTGCCACCCTTCAAATCTCCCCTCCACAAATCACTGGCTGACACCTTGCACTCTCCCCACATCTGATCTTCTTCCAAATCCTCAGCACACCCTGGCACACGCCAGCACAGGCCCATGTCCAGGTGCGGTGCCCATACGTGCTACTTATCATAGGTCACACTGATCCATCAAGCGTGAGGCTCACAATGCACTCTCTTTGTCCCCGCACTATCTGTAGCCAGGAGGAATGGAAATGTCAAATGTTCACAATTAGACCATGTCACATCTGATATAGGTCGAGCCTCATTAATCTTCACAGTGGGCTGGCCTACACCCCCACACCCTGTTACCCTCTGCTCCCCCCTCCCCCTGATCCCCACCCCCACACCCTGTTACCCTCTGCTCGCCCCTCCCCCCGCTCCCCACCCCCACACCCTGTTACCCTCTGCTCCCCCCTCCCCCCGCTCCCCACCCCCACACCCTGTTACCCTCTGCTCCCCCCTCCCCCCCGCTCCCCACCCCCACACCCTGTTACCCTCTGCTCCCCCCTCCCCCCGCTCCCCACCCCCACACCCTGTTACCCTCTGCTCCCCCCTCCCCCCGCTCCCCACCCCCACACCCTGTTACCCTCTGCTCCCCCCTCCCCCCGCTCCCCACCCTCACACCCTGTTACCCTCTGCTCCCCCCTCCCCCCGCTCCCCACCCCCACACCCTGTTACCCTCTGCTCCCCCCTCCCCCCGCTCCCCACCCCCACACCCTGTTACCCTCTGCTCCCCCCTCCCCCTGCTCCCCACCCAGATCAAACACCCCCAAATCAGTGGGAAGGAGTGGATTGGGAGGGAAGGAGGGAAATGGGAGGGAAGGAATGAGGAGAATGGGGGGGGGGGAGGGGGTTGAGTTGATGGACATAGCCTCAACCTATGATTCGAGGGCCTCCCTGGTCCTCCGGGTGGCAAAATGGACCTCATTATATCAGGTCTCCACCTCAGTCTCCAGCCTCCACACTGGTGTTATTAGGACCTCCGCGGTTATGCCTATCCCCCCAAGAGCCAGACCATCAACCTGGGGTTGCCCTGGAAGATAACGGGTATCGCCGAGTGTCCCAGGATGTAACAGTCAGCACGCTCCCTTGGGAAGTGTGTATACCCATGTATGATACGGAGGTGGTGGTGGCACATGAGTTGAACATTCAGGGAGTGGAACCCCCTTCCTGTTATGGAAGGACACTCTCGATGCCCTGGTGCGCACAAGGTGACATCGGTGCCAGCTATTGCCTCCTGGACCTGGGGCATCCCAGCAATGGCGGAGAATCCTGCAGCCGGGGCATCTTGGTAGGCCTGGTTCAACTCAAAGCTGATATAATCTGCTGCCCCAGCATTCCTCACAGATGCACTTGTGGGTTGTAGCTTCGGAAAGGTGTCCTTGAGCTGCATGCCCGAAAATGGGAATGTCTACTTCCCTCTTCAATTCCCCTCAGCAGCCATTGCATCAGCTTCATGTTTTTAAAAAGGAGTTCTGTAGACTGACCGATATGAATGATGCAGTACAGAACATCTAGTTTAAATCATCTATTATGGAAAAACTGCATGATAAAGATAACTAGGATAAACAAAATAATAAAATACTAACACAAACTATTATAGAGCTACTGCAAAATGTGTCTATCTTCCAACACGGCTTACTCCCAACTCCCCAGACACAGGGTCACGTGGTGGGTTCACACTGCCACCTAGTGGTCAGAGGTCATGTACAATATTACCTACAGAATTGCTTTATGCATATCATCACAAACGGCACCTGCGTGATTTTTGGCTGGGGAGTCGGATAATTCCCATGAAATGAAATGAAAATCGTTTATTGTCACAAGTAGGTTTCAAATGAAGTTACTGTGAAAAGCCCCTAGTCGCCATGCCTGTTTAGGGAGGCAGGTATGGGAATTGAACCGTGCTGCTGGCCTGCCTTGGTCTGCTTTGAAAGCCAGCGATTTAGCCCTGTGCTAAGCCATTCCACTGTGTGCTGCTTATTCTGTACTCGAACTGGCCTGGAGCACACCCATTTCATTCGTGCACAATCAGACCACAACCATCAAGGCAGTTATATTCAACTTCAATCTTGCTAATGAGATGGAAATTGTTGCTAATTGGGGTCAGTGATATGCACACCATATTTGGGTGTGATCCGGAACTCACCATCGGAGCGGGCTGGTTAAATAGCAAACTGATTCGCGCCCGGTGCAAATTTCGATTTTTGCCTTTCCTGCTATTTAACGGTGTGCCCAGATCCAGGCCGGGTGCAATGAGGTGGCTAAATCACGTCCGCTGTTCAGCGTTGAACTATATACATATGCAAGGAGTGATTCTAACTCTATGTAGCTGGATGTGTTTGGACTAAGTTCAAATCCTGCCCATGGGTTTATTTCACTGTACAGTGTGATGCACATGAAAGTAATCCATTGCTAAGTTTAATAAAGGCCCATTGCATTCGATGTGTGTTCGACCTGAAGGCAGGTCCCTGCTTCCTTGTCTGCTGAGTTGCATCCTGAAGCTTTATTGTTTGACAGCTTTTTGTCAGTAATGACTTGGCTCTGCCTTTACTCTCAGGCAGAGCAAGGAGGCTGGCAACCCAATCAGAAGGGGAAATCAAACCCACACTGTTGATGTTAGTCTGAAGCAGACATCAGACAACTAGAGCTAACTGGGTCCCCTTTGTAAAGGTATTTAAATAATTAGCATTATCTTTCTATGTGTTCTTATTTATGTCTGCTACCTGCTCCCGAGTTCTCTAGACCCTGTGATCAGTTTTCATGCATTCACCAAAGCTTCTTTCTGCTCCGTCACCAGGTATGGGGGAGAATGACACATTGGTATTCTTCCAAATTCCCAAATTGACAGGAATGTTAAGTGGCTTGTTGACCATTCCAACCGTGAAAAGTTCACTTTGCAGATGTACCATGATGAGCTGGTAAAACAACTCCATTCGCAACTTTTGTCTGCCAGGAAAGCAGGGCTGCATTTGAAATTAACCAGAATGTGATATGATGTCGCATTATTGGCAAGACAGGTAAAATTTTACTTTCTGTAAGATTACCATAGAAAACTTACAGTGCAGAAGGAAGCCATTCGGCCCATCGCGTCTGCATCGGCCCTCGAAAAGAGCACCCTACTCAAGCCCACACCATCACTCTATCCCCGAAACCCAGTAACCCCAACCCAACCTTTTTGGACACTGAGGAAATTTAGCATGGCCAATCCACCTAACAGAGAGTCTTTCAGGACTTGTGGGAGGAAACCGGAGCACCCGGAGGAAACCCACGCAGACACGGGGAGAACATGCAGACTCCGCACAGACAGTGACCTAAGCCGGGAATCGAACCTGGGACCCTGGAGCTGTGAAGCAACTGTGCTAACCATTGTGCTACCGGCGTACAAACCTTTTCTAATATTTAGTTAGTTTATAAATAGTTTTGTTCTTTAACAAAGCCGTATGTTCTCTAATTGATTCAACCACAAAGACATTGCCATCCGTGAACATAGAGAACATTACATATTGAAGAAAATGTCTTATCATCATCTCTCAAGGGCAATAGGGTTGGACAATAAATGCCGACCTTTCGCACATCATGTGAATGAACTTTAAAAATTAGACGTTAAGGATGCCTTAAGGTTCCATTGCAGAGTTTTGTGCCATTACCTTTTAACAATTGTATAACTTTCAAATTGAATATGATAGTTTAAAAGCAATTAAGTAAATAAAAAAGGCAACAATAAAAAAATTAAGAAATCGCAGACAAAATATTCAATTTTGTGTCAAAGAGGATTGTTTTCTTCGCTGATGAGAGCACCAGCTGTTGGAATGATGTGTGGAGCCCCGGTTGTGATGGTGTTTCTTTAAAATCGCCGAGAAACAAACCTTTCTCCTGTTTTAGCCTGTCCCAAGTTAAACACATTGGCAGCACAACACAGCAAAACAGTTCATATAAACTGCAAAAGACACGCCGTAGTTATTACGGGGAGTGTAAGTGCAACAAGAAAATTAACACTTTTCTGATGTAGAGGTGAAAAAATGTTAAAGGAAGAACAAGGAGCAATGGATCATGTGATTAAATGATTCAGAAAAGTTAAACTTGGAAAGGCAGGATCAGCTGACTGAGTGGTATAAGCAATACAGCAAAAATACACCAGGAATGGGCTGCACAGGGTGCCTTCTGTTAAGGGCACAGCCAATTAGGGCAGCATGGTGGCGCAGTGGTTAGCACTGCTGTCTCACAGTGCCGAGGTCCCAGGTTTGATCGCGGCTCTAGGCCACTGTCCATGTGGAGTTTGCACATTCTCCCCGTGTTTCCATGGGTTTCCCCCTCCCCACAACCTGAAGATGTGCAGGGTAGGTGGATTGGCCATGCTAAATTGTCCCATAATTGGGGAAAAAATGAATTGGGCACTCTAAATTTACTTTAAAACAAGGACGCAGCAAATGGTAAATGCTTAGCTGTTTAGCAGAAAAGTTGGCTGATCAGCAATGGCGAGCAACTCTGAAAATAGTTCATGACTCAGAACAAAGATATAACCCAGTGAGGAACAAGGGGCGCGATTCTCCGCCCCCACAACGGGTCAGAGAATAGCGGGAGGGCCATCCCGACATTTTTCCCGCCCTCCCGCTATTCCCCCTCCCCCCCCCCCCCCCCCCGCCCAACTCCCGACACGAATCGCTGCCGCCGTTTTTTTACGGCCGGCAGCGATTCACAGCTGATAGATGGGCCGAAGTCCCAGCCCTTTACGCTGTTTTTACGAACGGCAAACACACCTGGTCTGGCCGTTCGTAATAACGGCGGGAACAACTCGCTTTTTATAACCATGGCACCGATTAGCACGGCAGTACCACGGCCGTGCCAAGGGTGCCATGGGCCCGCGATCAGTGGGCACCGATCGCGGGCAGCGGGCCCGATGCCCGCGCACTATTTCTCCTTCCGCTGCCCCGCAGTATCCATTCGCGGGGCGGCTGAGGGGCATCCCGGCCCGCGCATGCGCGGGTTTCGCGCAAATACGCGATGACGTCATCCGCGCATGCGCGGGTTGGAGTCTTCCAATCCGCGCATGCGCGGCTGACGTCATATGACGCGTCAGCCGGCGCTAACTCCAGCAAGCGGGCTTAACGAAATTCGTTAAGCCCGTGATGCCGGAGCTTACGGGGTCGGGCTGCTAGCCCCAACCTCATCTTAATTACTAATTTACACCACTATCTTTAATCAAAGTATAGATGGCTCTCTAAGCAGAAAAATATTTGCATTCCTCTTTAAATTCGCCGACTGTATCCTCAGCACTTCAACACCAGGATTCTACACCAATCAAATAACCAAGAGGTTACTGAAGTTTAAGCTGGAAAATAGGCTAAAAGGGACTGAAACATACAGAGGAGGCACAGTGGGCTGGATTCTCCAATGTTGAGGCAATGTCCGGAGGAAGTGTTTGGTTTTACGACGAAAAGGTTGGTGTCGCCCCTCACCAATGTTGCGACTAGGGAGGGACTAGCAGCCGCGCCACATAAAATGAACAGCCGGAGAATTGCTGAGTCTGTGGCTGCGACCTGCAGCAGTCACGGCGTACAACATGGCACCAGCCGTGCGTGGACCAGGCCTGCCAGATAGTGTCCCCCTGGACATCCCCTCATTACCCCTTGGCCACCCTCCACCAGTACCCCCAGCCCTCGCAGAAGCCCCCCCCCCGGCCAGCAGCACAACTCCCCCCCACCGACTGTGGTAGCGCTGGACAGTCTGCAGCCGCCGTGTCGGGTTACCGAAAACTGAAAGCACACGTGTCCCACTCCATCGTGAACTCAGTGTGCCGGGGGTGGAGCATCGGAGGGGGGTCTTCAGGTACTCCTCGATGATGCTGCTTTGGAGGTGGCAGAGCATCCGAACTGCCCCCAATTCGGTGGTAAACAGAGATTCTCCGTGATCGGCGTCAGGCAACGGAGAATCGCGCCCAGCATACTGCATGCTGCACACTTTACAATGACAATATTCAACAAGTATCAAAATGCCATCACTGTATCAAACAAAACAACTTCTTAGGTTACATAAATAAGCAGAAAGTTCACCTGGGGAAAAAAAAGGACTAAATTCAAACCTCTCTCAATTTGTACATTTTACTGATATTTCTAAACTGATAATCAAATAATTACTATTATTATAGATTTAATCTGAAATTTTAAGACTGGGGACACAGATTTACTTCATCCTATTACATGGTTTTCTTGAATTCTATTTGAGTATTAGCTGATCTCCCGTGACATTGCTCATGGTTAATGGGGTCTGGAATATGTTTGGTCATATTTAACTGCTAAGATGAACCTGCGTTTATCGTGGCCTTTTCCACCGTTGCTCCTATACTCCCTATGGGAAAGCGATCTAAATAGCCCAACAATCAATTAGAGTCTCTTGACCCTCCTGAGCTTGCTGCACCTGATTATTATCAGATAAAAACAGGAGCAAATAAACTGTCCTTCTTTCTCTTCCTTGAATATCATTGACACTTTGAATTGCAATGTGTAAAATATAATGGTTATAGGCTGCCTGCAAGAATGTTACACATGTTAAATCCCACAGTGTTCAAAGAGAAACCATTTTTAAGAAAAGCATTTGACAGCTTTTGCTTAGGAGGGTGAGCGACCAGCACTTTCATGTCAAGGAAGTTTTTCACTGCACCTTCAATTGGGGCTGGTTTAGCACAGGGCTAAATAGCTGGCTTTGAAAGCAGACCAAGGCAGGCCAGCAGCGTGGGTTCAATTCCTGTACCAGCCTCCCTGAACAGGTGCCGGAATGTGGCGACTAGGGGCTTTTCACAGTAACTTCATTTGAAGCCTACTTGTGACAATAAGCGCTTTTCATTTCATCGTTGTGATGTGCGTTTCCAAAGAAACATTTTCTCTTCAATAGTGAAGCCAATTTTCACCTCTACACCTGGCTGATAATCTGGTGGAATGGGATGGCTGGATCTTTGGACTGGAATGAAAACCAGGCATGTCTATAAAGGGTGACTCATCAGATTACAAAACGGTACTTACTCCATTGTCCTGGCAACGAGTGATTCAATGGTGGCATCGTGAATAAAGCCGCAGTCAATATGACGTTGAGTTTAAGACTAGAAGTTCAGTAGTTGGGGTGTGGATTTTGGGGACTGTAGTGTAAGGGCAAAGAAATCTGACAGTAATTGTGTCGGACGTTGGTGAACTGACAACTGCAGTACATTGTGAGGTCTAGTCTCACCAACAAAAGGAAGGGTATACTTGTCTTAGTAATGGCACAACGAAGGTTCACTTGACTGAAAGTTGGGACGAGTGGATTGCCCTGTGTGGAAGGATTGAGCAGACTGGGCCTCTCTTCCACAGACACTAGAACAGCGGCCCGACCTTTTTCATGTGAGAGCAACTTTTCCATTTTTGTTCCTCATTCAAAGGGGCCGCGGAACAGATTTCAGAAAGACGAACGGATTTCCAAAAAAAATGGTTTGAAGAAACGAAATAACGTCTGAGCAAAAATAAAGCAATGTCAAAGCAAGAAATTTGTAATATTTTACAAAGATTAAAAATAACCATTACAGAATAAGAAGGGGCAAGGTTCGCCGGTCCCCATTGAAGCCACGGATTTCCTGTTGAAACCACCCCATGCTGCCGGGAATCCCACGGGCAGGGAGTGCTGCCAGCGGGAAAGAGAATCCCAATGGCCGGAGAATTCCGGCCAGGTGCATGAGTGTGTGTCTGACTGCCTCAGTCTCAGGCTGTTTACTCTCTTTCAGGAGAAAACAGCCCCAGCGTTGTTCATCCATCCCTGACACATGTCACATCACAGTTTTGATATCACCCTTGTAAATCTTAGCTGAATTGTCATAGAATTTACAGTGCAGAAGGAGGCTATTCGGTCCATCGAGTCTGCACCGGCTCTTGGAAAGAGCACCCTACCCAAGTCCACACCTCCACCATAACCCAGTTACCCCACCCAACACTAAGGGCAATTTTGGACACTAAGGGCAATTTATCATGGCCAATCCACCTAACCCACACATCTTTGGACTGTGGGAGGAAACCGGAGCACCCGGAGGAAACCCACGCACACACGGGGTTAACGTGCAGACTCCACACAGAATTCTCTCTCTAGTGTCTCTATATTCGTTACAGGACTGTAAAATGAGAAATGAGAAATCAAGTCTGCACCGACCCACTTAAGCCCTCATTTCCACCCTATCCCTGTAACCCAATAACCCCTCCTAACCTTTTTGGTCACTAAGGGCAATTTTGGACACTAAGGGCAATTTATCATGGCCAATCCACCTAACCTGCACATCTTTGGACTGTGGGAGGAAACAGGAGCACCCGGAGGAAACCCAAGCAGACACGGGGAGAACCTGCAGACTCCGCACAGACAGTGACCCAGCCGGGAATCAAACCTGGGACCCTGGCACTGTGAAGCCACAGTGCTATCCACTTGTGCTACCGTGGTGCCCGTAACTTAAAGGCACTTCCGTATGTGACCATGGAGTGATTGGTCACATAAAGGGATGTTCCTGTTCAAAGTCACAGAAAAAGGCTCTTTTTACCCAGATCCAGGTGGAATGTTAGAGGAGTAGTTTACCGCTGGAATGGTATGTCTTCTGATCACCGGACCAGGCAGAAAACAGTGAGAAGTTTGGCTGGAAAGTTGAAACAGGCTTGTGCTTCACAAACAGTCTCTTCCAGCATGCAGGCGGGGAAGGGGCAAGACATGCCTCATTATTATTGGGCGGCGAATGTGGACAAGTTGCGGCGGTGGTGGGAAGGAGAAGGGGTAGAGTGGGTTAGGATGGAGGAGGAATCTTGTAAGGGGTCTAGTTTGAGGGCTATGGTGACGGCAGCATTGCCAATGGCTCCGAGTAGGTATTCAGGGAGCCCAGTGGTGCAGTCCATGTTGAAGATATGGAATCAGCTAAGGAGGCATTTTAGGGTGGAAGGGATGTCGGTGCTAACGCCGTTGTGCGAGAATCATGGGTTTGAGCCGGGGGGATGGATAGTGTGTACAGGAGGTGGAGGGAAGTGGGGCTGGTCAAGGTGAGGGATCGGTATTTGGAGGAAGGGGTCGCCAGTCTGGAGGAGCTAAGGGAGAGGGTAGAGCTGCCAAGGTGTAGTTCAGGTATCTACAGGTTAGGGACTGGAAGGAGTTCCCTAGATTGCCGGGATACACCCTGCGGGAGCAACTGGTGCTTCCGGATGTGGAAGGGGAGGGAAGAATTGGGGATATATATAAGTGGCTGGGGGAGCAGGGAGGCGAGCGGGTGGTGAAGATCAAGGAGAAATGGGAAGCGGAGTTGGGAATGGAGATCAATTGGGGAGTATGGAGTGAGGCACTGCGATGGGTAAACGGGACCTCCTCTTGTGCGAGGATGAGCCTGATACAGTTTAAGGTGGTGCACAGGGTGCATATGACTCGGCCGAGAATGAGTGGGTTCTTTCAGGGGGTAGCAGATGAGTGTGAGAGGTGTGGGCGGGGCCAGCGAATCATGCGCACATGTTCTGGGGTTGTGAAAAATTGGGAAGATTCTGGACGGGAGTGTTTGGGGCCTTAGCCAGGATAGTGGAGGAGGGAGTGGACCCGGACCCTTTGGTGGCGATATTTGGGGTTTCAGAGAAGCCGGAGCTCATGGAGAGGAGGAAGGCCGATGTCGTGCCCTTCGCCTCTCTGAATGCACGGTGACGATTTTGCTGGAGTGGCGGTCGGCATCGCCACCGGGGGTAGCAGCTTGGTTGGGTGCTCTGTACGACTTCCTGCGGTTAGAGAAGATAAATTATGAGTTAAGGGGCTCAGCAGGGGAGTTTGAGAAAAGGTGGGGGATGTTTGTGACCGTGTTTGAGGAGCTGTTCGTCGCAGGGGGGTCGGTGGGGGGGGGGGGGGGGGGGGGGGGGGGGGGGGGGGGGGGAGAAGTAGGAGAACAATCTGTACAAACTGTGTGGTGAATGTATTGCTGTAACAATTCACCATGTGCTTATCTGTATTACACTGTTGCCCATGTGGGCTCTGATGGAACCATCAATTCACTAGACACGTGCTTTAAGATATGAACAGTGGTTTTAATCTACTTACTACAGAGCCAGCCTGTTACCCGTTGAACTCTCGATGAACTGCAGGCTGGCTCTGGACAAGGGTATTTATACAGTAGTCAAAGGGGAGGAGCCGTGGGCGGAGCCAAGGGTGGAGCCCTGTACAAACTCCTGAGCATTCCCAGAGCTACTCCCCCTAGTGGTCGGATAACGCTACTGCGCTTACAATGGTATTGGTAAATACAGTGTGAATTACTAAGTTACATTCACCACAGGCTCCACCTATGGACCATTGTATGTTATTACCTATAATGTAGCATGTTGGGGCCTGTGTGGGCTCCGTCCCTGGCTCCACCCCTTGAGGCAGCTCCCACTAACAGATCAGTCCGCGAAGGCGAAAGAGATTTTTTCGGACTGGTTCCGCTGTTTCAAGGCCTATCTCGCCGCCTCTGCTTCCTCCTCGCCCTCCGTCTCCGACAAACAGAAGGTGAGTCTACTCCACACTCTGGTGAGCCATCGAATCTCTTCAACTCGAGGAAGCCTCCACCTACGCAGACGCCCTCGCGATGCTAGAGCGTCTCTACGTAAGGCCCGTGAACGAGGTGTATGCGCGGCATCTCCTCACCACTCGCCGCCAGCGTACCGGGGAATCGCTGGAGGAGTACCTTCGCGGCCTCAAAGCCCTTGCACGGAGCTGCAACTACCAGGCCATTACAGCCACTCAACATATGGACCTCGCCGTCCGAGATGTCTACGTGGCTGGAGTCAGGTCCAACTACGCGAGACAGCGCCTACTCGAAAAAGGTGCCCTAGACCTGGAAGATACGGTAAAATTAGCCTCCCCTCTGGAAGTAGCGTTCCAAAGCCGTCTGATCACGCGACCCCCTCGTGGACCGCCAACCAAAGAATACCCCAGGCCTGGGACACGGGGCTGCCCGCCCACCGTGGGGGGCTCCCCTGTTATTTCTGTGGCCAGCCTCAACACCCCAGGCAGCGCTGCCCAGCCCGGAACGCGAACTGCGGTGACTACGGGAGAAAAGGACATTTTGCTAAAGTTTGCCTGGCCACGTCCAAAACCTCTAAATTGCAGGCCCGACCCTCAGACTCACAGGCCCGCAGATCCCGCAGTGTGGCAGCGTGTCTGCCGGCTCCACCCCCCCCGGACGCGTCATCGGCTTCGTGTTGTCCGTGGGGGCAGCCATCTCCAAGCCTGCACAACATGTGCGACTCATGGGGGCCGCCATCTTGGCTATCCTCGGTCACGCGGCCCGCCACGTGCAATTCATGGGTACCGCCATCTTGGATGCCATCTTCCTCACCGCCCGACACGTGCAACCGATGGGGGCCGCCATCTTGGCTGCTATCTGCAACGCCGCCCGATACGTGCAACCAACCATCTTTGGACCGCCCCAGCACCTTCGACCATGCTGGCTACCCGCAACTCAGCGCGGTCACCCTTGACCAGTCGCGACCCAAAAACCTCCGGAGCTCTATGGAGAATGATGGACCAAATGGTGGACCAGTACGGGCTGCGGGCCACATTTCCGTATTTGGACAACGTCACCACCTGCGGCCGTGATCAGCAGGACCAGAGATTTCTCCAAACTGCCCGAACCCTTAACCTCACTTAAAACAAGGAGAAATGCGTTTTCCGCACAACCAGACTAGCCATCCTCGGCTACGTCGTGGAAAATGGGGTTCTAGGACCCGACCCCGACTGTAAGCGCCCCCTTCTGCAACTTCCCCTTCCCCACTGCCCCTAGTCCCTGAAACGGTGCCTCAGTGGGTCCCCAACTATGCGGACAAAGCCCGCCCACTAATCAAGGCCACCGTCAGGCCTTCAGTTGCATCAAGGCGGACATTGCCAAAGCCGCGATGCACGCGGTGGACGAGTCTGTCCCCTTCCAGGTGGAGAGCGACACATCAGAGGTCGCCCTCGCCGCCACCCTCAATCAGGCTGGCAGGCCTGTAGCGTTTTTCTCACGAACCCTCACCACCTCCGAAATTCGACACTCCTCAGTCGAAAAGGAGGCCCAAGCCATTGTGGCAGCCGTACGGCATTGGAGGCACTACCTCGCTGGTAAGAGGTTTACCCTCGTTGCCGACCAACGATCGGTAGCCTTCATGTTCGATAATACACTGCGGGGCAAGATTAGGAACGATAAGATCTTGAGGTGGAGGTTCGAACTCTCCACCTATAATTACGATATAGTGTATCGTCCTGGGAAGCTCAACGAGCCCCCAGATGCCCTGTCCCGCGGCACATGCGCCAGCGCGCAAGATGACCGACTGCGTGCTATCCACGATGACCTCTGCCACCCGGGGGTCACCCGGCCTCTCCACTATATCAAGGCCCGCAACCTGCCCTACTCCACGGAGGAGGTCAGAGCCATGACCAGGGACTGCCCAATCTGCGCGGGATGCAAGCCGCACTTCTATCGACCGGATAAGGCCCACCTGGTAAGGGCATCCCAGCCCTTTGAGCGCCTCAGTCTCGATTTCAAAGGGCCCCTCTTCTCCACCAACCGCAACACATATTTCCTCAACATCATCGACAAATTCTCCCGCTTCCCCGTTGCAATCCCTTGCCCCGACATGACCGCTGCCACCATCATTAAAGCCCTGCATAGTGTCTTCACCCTGTTTGGGTTCCCCACGTACATCCACAGTGACCGGGGCTCGTCGTTTATGAGCGACGAACTGCGTCGGTACCTGCTCAGCAAAGGCATTGCCTCGAGCAGGACTACCAGTTATAACCCCCGGGGAAATGGGCAGGTGGAGAGGGAGAACACGACGGTCTGGAAGGCCATCCTCCTGGCCCTACGGTCTAGGAATCTCCCAGTCTCCCACTGGCGGGACGTCCTCCCCGACGCACTCCACTCTATTAGGTCCCTCCTTTGCACGGCCACAAACGAGACCCCTCATGACCGCCTGTTTGTTTTCCCCAGGAAATCCACCTCCGGGGCCTCGCTTCTGTCCTGGCTGAAGACACCGGGGCCTGTCCTGCTCCGTAAGCACATCAGGAGCCATAAGTCCGACCCCCTGGTCGAGAGGGTCCTACACTCCAACCCCCAGTACGCATACATAGAACACCCCGACGGCCGACAGGATACGGTCTCCCTCCGGGACCTGGCACCCGCGGGTTCCACGACCACCGCCACCCCGACTTACCCCGCCCAACCTACGCTGACCACGACCCCGCCCCTACGTGGCACCCACACCCCCTCCCACCCGCCATTCCCCCTTCACCGACCCACAGGGATGAAGCTCCAGAAGACATGCTCCCGGAGTCCGCGTCTACACCAGCACCGGAGACTTCACTACCGATGCCAGCACGGACGAGTTCGATGCCCGGGCCAGCGGTGATACCAGAGCTTCGGCGATCACAGCGCACAATCCGTGCGCCGGACAGGCTGAGCTTATGAACCCGTCACCCCCGCCGGACTTCATTTATTTAACAGGGGGTGAATGTGGTGAAAGTATTGCTGCAATAATTCACCATGTGCTAATCTGTATTACGCTGTTGCCCATGTGGGCTCCAGCTAGGGACCATTGTAAGTTATTACCTATAATGTAGCATGTTGGGGCCTGTGTGGGCTCCGCCCCTGGCTCCACCCCTTGAGGGGAGGTATAAAGTCCAAAGATGTGCAGGTTAGGTGGATTGGCCATGATAAATTGCCCTTAGTGTCCAAAATTGCCCTTAGTGCTGGGTGGGGTTACTGGGTTATGGGGATAGGGTGGTGTTGACCTTGGGTAGGGTGCTCTTTCCAAGAGCCGGTGCAGACTCGATGGGCTGAATGGCCTCCTTCTGCACTGTAAATTCTATGATTCTATGATTCTATCAAGAGCAGTCACCCTGTACTCGGCTCCCACTAACAGATCAGTTACAGGCAGGCACTGTTCTAGTTGATTAAAGCCACAGTTTACTTCTACTCCTGGTTTTGTGTGAATTGATGATCGGATCAGACTGTATAGTTGATTGTTAGGAAGAATGTTTCCCGGGGTGTTTATTTGCTGTAACCTACTTTGATACAAGTTTGAATAAAATGTGTTTTAAAAAAAAGAGATATTAAAGATGAAATGCCGAGTACAATTGAAATAGAATAGTGATTTTCGCTGCTGGAACCTGCATTCTGTGTTAAAGGTGAAAATGGTGCAGTGTTTTCAGCATAGAGAGTTCACTCTTCTCTTTACCTACTCCCAGTTTACAACTTTGGACAGAATTAAATATCTTTCCATAGTGTCTCTATTAATTTCCCATTAATAATCCTTTATTCTTCTGTTATGTTTAACCTTATTATACAATCCCCTCACAAGTTACCGTTTATTCCTTTTAACATTCATTGCTCTCAGTTGTCCAATCTCCTTTGAGATATCTCCAATAACAGAGGGGATATTTGAGTGATTAATTTTTCAGTCAATGCTCAATTTTGAAATGTTGCTTTTTCAACTCTATCCCTTACGATAAACTGTACGGGTCTAGATGGACATTTTATAGGAAAACCCTAGGCATTTTTTTGATCAGATTAAAATTTGCTTTTCTGGAATATTTAAGCTCCAGCTGTTGATGAAGCAAACCTTACAATCTGCTTTAAATATCTTAACCAAAGTAGCAATACGTGTGCCGAGAAGTGAACACAGATGTTAGTTCATTATTATTTTTAACGTTATTGTCTCCACTTTTTAAATTTATGTTATGCAGCAGCAAACAGTGATCTTCTCTACCTAGGGCCACACAGGGCCACTCCTGAAAACAGCCCCTCAGAGACACACACCCACAGCACGTTCTGCATCCGGCAAACATCTCCCCACGCAACCCCTGGATAAGATCAGGGGCTCATCCGGCTAGAGATGGTGGCCTCTTGAAACTGAATGACTCAACATGTCATGTTGCATTGCCAAGATTACTCGAACACACACTCATTTGATGAATTGTGATCTGGCAGGTTTAAAGTATTTCCATTCTAACTCATATCGGGACATGATGAAAAGGAAGGTGGATCAGCTAATGTATGTAAGAGTAAGAAAAACAGCACGGCATGTCCCTCCTGGCAACAATTAGTCAGAGAACCACCTTGTGATGTACTCTCACTGCTGTAATGTATTCTCACTGGTGTAATGCAAGCCGAGTAGTATCTCTGGCAGCACCACACCCCTCCCCGATGAACTCAATGCATTCTATGCTCGGTTTGAGCAGGAAACCATCAAACCGCTGCCGATGGCCCCAGCAGCCCCGGACACACACATACCCACCGTCACAGCTTCCAAAGTCAGATCAGTCTTCTTGAAAGTGAACCCTCAGAAGGCGACGGGTCCTGCCGGGGTCCATGGTCATGCACTCAGATCCTGCGCGGACCTGCTGGCAGATGTGTTCGCGGACATCTTCAATCTGTCTCTACTCCACTCCGAGATCCCCACCTGCTTCAAGAAGACCACCATCATACCGGTGCCAAAGAAGAACCAAGCAACGCGCCTCAATGACTATTGCCCGGTGGTCTTGACATTGATCGTAATAAAGTTCTTCGAGAGGTTGGTCATGAAGCACATCAACTCCATACTCCCAGAATGCCTTGATCCACTGCAATTCGCATACCACTGCAACCGATCCACAGCAGACCCCACCTCCTTGGCCCTACACTCATTCCTGGACAACAAGGACTCCTATGTAAGACTCCTATTTATTGACTACAGCTCCACCTTCAACACCATAATCCCAACCTCATCCCAATCCCAAACTCCAAAACCTAGGACTTGGCTCCTCCCTCTGGATCCTCAACTTTCTGACCCATAGACCACAATCAGTAAGGATAAATGAAATGAAATGAAATGAAAATCGCTTATTGTCACGAGTAGGCTTCAATGAAGTTACTGTGAAAAGCCCCTAGTCGCCACATTCCGGCGCCTGTCCGGGGAGGCTGGTACGGGAATCGAACCGTGCTGCTGGCCTGCTTGGTCTGCTTTAAAAGCCAGCGATTTAGCTGAGTGAGCTAAACCAGGCCCTACACAAACAACACCTCCTCCAAGATAGCCCTCAATACCCGGGCCCCACAAGGCTGCGTACTTAGCCCCCTACTATAGTCTGTCTACACACACCTCTGCGTGGCAAAACGTGACTCCAAGTTATAAGTTTGCTGGCAACACGACCGTAGTGGGTTGAATCTCGAACAACGCTGAGTCAGAATACAGGAGGGAGATGGAGACCAAAAGAGAAAATGCTGGAAATTCTCAGCAGGTCTGGCAGCATATGTAGGGAGAGAAAAGAACTAACGTTTTGAGTCCAGATGACCCTTTGTCAAAGCTGAAGGAGATAGAGAACCTAGTGGAGTGATGTAATGATAGCAATCTCTCCCTCAATGTCAGCAAAACTAAAGAGCTGGTCATTTACTTCAGGAGGCAAAGTACAGTACACACCCCTGTCAGCATCAACGGGGCCGAGGTGGAGATGGTTGACAGCTTCAAATTCCTAGGGGTGCCCATCACCAACAATCTGTCCTGGATCACTCACGTCAATGCTGTGACCAAGAAAGCACAACAGTGTCTATACTTTCTCAGGAAACTAAGGAAATTCGGCATGTCCACATTGACTCTTACCAACTTTAACAGATGCACCATTGAAAGCATCCTATCTGGCTGCATCACAGCCTGGCATGGCAACTGCTCGGCCCAAGACTGTAAGAAACTACAAAGAGTCGTGAACACAGCCCAGTCTATCACACGAACCTGCCTCCCATCCATTGACTCTATCTACACCTCCCGCTGCCCAGGGAAAGCGGGCAGCATAATCAAAGACCCCCTCCCACCTGGCTTACTCACTCTTCCAACTTCTTCCATTGGGCAGGAGATACAAAAGTTTGAGAAAATGCAGAAACAGGCTCAAAAACAGCGTCTTCCCCGCTGTTACCAGACTCCTGAATGACCCTCTTACAGACTGATCTGGTCTCTTCACACATCTTCTCTATTGAGTAGTTCTACAATCCGTATGCTTCACCCGATGCCTGTTTCTATGTATTTACAGTGTGTATTTTATGTTTGCCTTATTATGTATTTTATTTTCATGTACGGAATGATTGGTCTAAGCTGCCGTAGAACAATACTTTTCACTGTACCTTGGTACATGTGACAATAAACAAATCCAATCCAATCCAATTCTCATTGTTGTAATGTATTGTATTACGTTATTGAGTACGACTGGTGGGGGAGCTCCTGGATGTGGACAGGAGATATGCGGAGGCACCGGAGGAGGGGTTGCTGGGGAAACAGCGTAGTTTGCAGGCCAAATTTGACTTGTTGACCACCAGAAAGGCGGAGACACAGTGGAGGAGGGCGCAGGGCGCGGTATATGAGTATGGGGAGAAGGCGAGCAGGATGTTGGCGCATCAGCTCCGCAGGCGAGATGCGGCTAGGGAAATTGGTGGAGTGACGGATAGGGGTGGGAATGTAGTGCAGAAGGGGACAGAAGTAAATGGGGTCTTTAGGGACTTCTACGAGGAACTGTACCGGTCAGAACCTCCGATGGGGAGAGGGGGGATGGAGAGCTTCATGAACAGGCTATGTTTCCAAAGGGTTCAAGAGGAGCTGGTAGAGGGGCTGGGGGCGCCGATAGAGTTGGAGGAGCTAGTCAGGGGGATTGGACAAATGCAGTCAGGTAAGGCGCCGGGGCCGGACGGGTTCCCGGTGGAATTTTATAAAAAGTATGCGGATCTGGTGGGCCCCCTGTTGGTGCGAGCCTTCAATGAGGCATGGGAGGGGGGGGCTTTGTCCCCGACGATGTCGCGGGCACTGATCTCTCTGATCCTAAAGCGGGATAAGGACCCCTTGCAGTGTGGATCATACAGGCCAATCTCGCTCCTCAATGTTGACGCTAAGTTGCTGGCGAAGATCCTGGCCACCAGGATAGAGGACTGTGTGCCAGGGGTGATACACGAGGATCAGACAGGATTTGTCAAGGGACGGCAGCTCAACACGAATGTGCGGAGACTGCTAAATGTTATTATGATGCTGGCAGTGGAGGGGGAGGCGAAGATAGTGGTGGTGCTGGACGCAGAGAAAGCGTTTCATAGAGTTGAGTGGGGGTACCTGTGGGAGGTGCTGGAGTGGTTCGGATTCGGGGAGGGATTCATCAAATGGGTGAGGCTGCTCTACGCGGCTCCGATGGCAAGTGTAGTTACCAATGGAAGGAGATCGGAGTACTTTAGGCTCTACTGTGGGACCAGGCAGGGGTGCCCCCAGTCCCCCTTGCTCTTTGCACTGGCGATTGAACCTTTGGCTATGGCGTTGAGGGAGTCAGGGAGATGGAGGGGTCTGGTGTGGGGTGGGGAGGAACATCGTGTATCGCTGTATGCGGACGACCTGCTGTTGTATGTGGCGGATCCAGAAGGGGGAATGCCGGGGGTGATGGAGCTGTTAGCGGAATTTGGGGGCTTCTCGGGCTATAAGTTAAATTTAGGGAAGAGTGAGGTATTTGTAGTACACCCGGGTGATCAGGAGGAGGGAATTGGGAGACTCCCATTTAAGAGGGCAGTGAAGGGTTTCAGATACCTGGGGGTGCAGGTGGCCAGGAGTTGGGGGACACTCCATAAGCTTAATTTTACCAGGCTGGTGGAGCAGATGGAGGAGGAATTTAAAAGGTGGGACATGGTGCCGCTATCGTTGGCGGGTAGAGTGCAGTTCGTCAAAATGACGGTTCTCCCGAGGTTCTTGTTCCTTTTTCAGTGTTTGCCCATCTTTATCCCTAGGGCCTTTTTTAGAAGGGTGACTAGCAGCATCATGAGCTTTGTTTGGGCGCATGGGACCCCGAGGGTGAAGAGGGTCTTCTTGGAGCAGGGTAGAGATGGGGGGGGGGGGCTGGAGTTACCCAATCTCTCAGGGTATTATTGGGCGGCCAATGTGTCGATGGTGCGCAAGTGGGTAATGGAGGGGGAGGGGGCAGCATGGAAACGGATGGAGAGGGCGTCCTGTGGAGATACAAGCCTGGGGGCCCTGGTAACGGCGCCGTGGCCGCTCCCTCCTACGAGGTATACCACGAGTCCGGTGGTGGCGGCTACCCTCAAGATTTGGGGGCAGTGGAGGCGACATAGGGGAGAAGTGGGGGGCTTGATAGAGGCTCCATTAAGGGGGAACCATAGGTTCGTCCCGGGGAACATTGATGGGGGATTTCAGGGTTGGCACAGAGCGGGCATCAGACAGCTGAGGGACCTGTTTATTGATGGGAGGTTTGCGAGCCTGGGGGAGTTGGAGGAGAAATTTGGGCTCCCCCCGGGGAACATGCTCAGGTACCTGCAGGTAAAGGCATTTGCTAGGCAACAGGTGGAGGGATTCCCTTCGCTTCCCGCGAGGGGGGTGAGCGACAGGGTGCTTTCGGGGGTCTGGGTCGGAGAGGGGAAGATATCTGATATCTACAAGGTTATGCAGGAGGCAGAGGAGGCGTCAGTACAGGAGCTGAAAGCTAAGTGGGAGGGGGAACTGGGGGAACAGATCGAAGACGGGACATGGGCTGATGCCCTGGAGAGGGTTAATTCTTCCTCCTCGTGTGCGCGGCTTAGCCTAATCCAATTCAAGGTGCTGCACCGGGCCCACATGACTGGGACGAGGATGGGTAGGTTCTTTGGGGGTGAAGACAGGTGTGTCAGGTGCTCGGGGAGTCCAGCGAACCATGCCCATATGTTCTGGGCATGCCCGGCACTGGAGGAGTTCTGGAAGGGGGTGGCGAGGATGGTGTCGAGGGTGGTGGGATCCAGGGTCAAGCCAGGATGGGGACTCGCGATTTTTGGGGTTGGGGTGGAGCCGGGAGTGCAGGAGGCGAAAGAGGCCGGTGTGCTGGCCTTTGCGTCCCTAGTAGCCCGGCGAAGGATCTTGCTACAATGGAAGGATGCGAGGCCCCCAAGCGTGGAGACCTGGATCAATGACATGGCGGGTTTCATTAAGCTAGAGAAGGTCAAATTCGCCCTGAGAGGATCGGTACAAGGGTTCTTTAGGCGGTGGCAACCTTTCCTCGACTTTCTGGCTCAACGATAGGGTACGGGGACAGTAGCAGCAGGAACCCGGGGGGGAGGGGGGGGGGGAAGGGGGAGGGAAAAGGGAGGGGGGGGGAGACGATGACTATGTTTGTTTATTTAATTTAAATTTATTTTTAAGTTCTTTTGTTGTTCATTGGGGTTGGGGGGGTGGGGGGATGTGATACATGCGTCGATACGGTCTGGGGGGTTTTACAGTTATTATGGGTTATTTTGTTGCATTTCATTGTTTGTTGTTATGTTTTATATTTTCTGTAAAAAAATTCCAATAAAAATTATATTAAAAAAAAAAGTTATTGAGTATGTTACTTTTTTTATAATGGCTTTTTCCTTTGGGCCTATTCCAAACTGAGAATGTTGGCAAATGACATGCTTCTGCATCTGCCCTGAGGTCACCCTCGGTTGGCAGGTATCTGCAATGGGTTGGGGTCAGGCTCCTTCTGATTTTCTTCCTCCCCAGGTTTCAGCATTCTCCCTCAATCCTAAAGGTGTTTCCAGGAGTTCGGGCCCTCAGAACCAAGCGTTGCCCAATAGCTTTCCCTAGTGGTCATGAAGTGAGAGGGATTGTTGACAAGTTGTTACAGCAAATGGGACTCATCACATCCAAAGCTGATACTGCGGTCTCTTGACTTTGGGAAATGTACCTTTCCAGACGGGGTCACTCGATAGTCCATAGATAGTTAGAAACCTAGCCCAGGGCTCCTGGCGCCAATTGTCCGACCGTGAAACTTCACCGAGATCTGCAGAAACTGAGGGTCAAATTTGGGCTATGCCTCGACGACCCAATAGAAAAGATTGCTCAGACACCAGAGGAGCTCTTTGCCTTTGATATTTAATTAATATCTGCAGGGGAAGCTGGGAATGACAGCAGGCCATAAGAGATAGGAGCAGGAGGACACGGTACAGACCATCTGCCTCAATTACACTTTCCTATTCACTCCCCTGAATGTTATTGACTATGTCCAGAGTGAGCCAACACCTTCAGAGGCTGGAGGAGAAAAGCAGAAACAAATGGACAGGCAAAGGAAGTTAGGCTGCCGGATTTCACTCTTTAACAGTGACAGATTTAATTAAAGGAGATAGAATAAAGTCACTTTGTGTGATGTGTAATAGATTTCAATACAATTTACATTCTTGCTTCAGACATTGACCAACAATACATCCCAGTTTCCGAATGGACTCAGAATTACGCATGCTCAAAAGCCGGGGGAAGCGGGCAGCATAATCAGATGTGGAAGAGGACATGGGCGGCAGAGTTCCAGATAAACTGTGGCCTTTTCGAGGAAGGGGTGTTGGCATGACGACGATTGGAATAATCGAACCTGGAGGTTACCAGAACACAGAGAAGCTTTGCAGGTGTAGAGGGGCAGTGCTGGAAGTAGGCCATTTTTGTGATGTAAAGGATATGAGGTTGCAAACTCAGTCTGGGGATCAAATGGGATGGCAAAGTTTCCAAATAGTCTGGGCTAGGCTGGAGCAATAACTGAGGGAGGGGGAGGAATCGGCAGTGAGAGTGTAGGTTTGTGGGAGGGAGGGGGTACGAAAGACAATAGTTTTGGTAATTGCAATATTTAACTGGAAGAAACATCAGATAGTAACAGAATGGGGACAACTAAATCATCTGCCAACAATCACAGTCATGGTTCACATATATTCACACAAACACACACACGCGTACACTGGTATACACAGACACACACACACAGACACACACACACAGACACACACACACACAGACACCCGCACACACACAGACACACACAGACACACAAACACACACACGCGTACACTGGTATACACAGACACACACACAGACACACAGACACACACACACACACAGACATACACACACAGACACACACACAGACACCCGCACACACACACACACACACAGACACACACAGACACCCGCACACACAGACACACACACAGACACACACACACACAGACACACACACACACACACAGACACACACACACAGACACACACACACACACACAGACAGACACACACACACACAGACACCCGCACACACACACACACACACACACGCGTACACTGGTATACACAGACACACAGACACACACACAGACACACAGACACACACACACACACACAGACACAGACACACACACACACACACACACACACACAGACACCCGCACACACACACACACACACACAGACACACACAGACACCCGCACACACAGACACCCGCACACACAGACACACACACACAGACACAGACACACACACAGACACACACACACAGACACACACACACACACACAGACAGACAGACACACACACAGACACCCGCACACACACACACAGACAGACACACACACACACAGAGACACCCGCACACAGACACACACACACACACACACATACACACACACACACACACAGACACCCGCACTTGAGGGTTTCCACACCAGCTACATTTGAATGGGGAAGTACTGAGTAGTGTTGATTAGGGTAGTGTGGGGCAACACTTCCTGACAATGAGGTGAGGGGGTTAAACTTGAGAAATAATACTCCCCAGTGATCTTTCACTCAGTTCCTCTTTACTGTTTGGTGCCCACCGATCGTCGGGCCGGCGTCTCTAAGAGACGCAATCTTTCCCCTCCGCCTCCCCGCAAGATCAAGCCACCATGTCTTGCGGGGCAGCGGAAGGGAAGACGGCAACAGCGCATGTGCGGGTTGGAGCCGGCCAACCTGCACATGCGCGGCTGACATCACTTAGGCGCTGCCGGCCGCGTCATTCTCGGCATGCAGCTTTGACGCATGCGTCAAGGCCCGGCGGCCGAGTTTCTCGCAACGCCGCTCCTAGCCCCCTGGGGAGGGGAGAATAGGGTGCGAGGAGCGGCCTCCGACGCCGTCGTGAAACTCGGCCGAGTTCACGACGGCTTTCCTGATGCCGCGCGGCATCAGAGAATCGCGCCCTATATATATGATACGGTTGACTTTGATCTTTCTTGTAGAATTCTAAAAGCATTTGTTGACGTAAATAATATCTATGGTAAGAAGAAGTGCTATAAATATTCAAAACCTGGTGGAAATCTGCTTCAACAAACCCCTGGTTAGGACACACCTTAAATATTGTGATTAGCGGCTTCACACGTCAAGATGGATATATCGGTATCACAGGGAGTGCAGTGTAGATTGACCAGAATTATATCTGGGGTGGGATTCTCCCCTACCCGGTGGGGCAGGCCAGCCAGCGCCAGGAAGTGGCTTGAACCACTCCGGCGTCGCCCCCCCCCCCCCCCCCCCCCCCCCCCCCCCCCCCCCCCCCCCCGGAAGGTGCGGAATCCTCCGCATCATCAGGGGCTAGGCCGGCACCGGAGGGGTTGGCGCCATGCCAACCAGGGCCGAAGGGCCTCTGCCAGCTGGTGTGAGTTGGCGCATGCGCGGGAGCACCAGTGTGTGTTGGCGTGATACCAGCGCATGCGCAGGGGTTTCTTCTCCGCGCCAACCATGGCGGACCGATACAGCGGCCGTCTCGGAGGGAAAGAGTGCCCTCACGGCACAGGCCCGCCCACAAATCGGTGGGCCCTGATTGCGGGCCAGGCCACCGTGGAGGCACCCCCCGAGGCCAGATCCCCCCCCCCCCCCCCCCCCGAGGACCCCGCAGGCCACCCGCAGAGCCAGGTCCCACCGGTACGGATCTGGTTTGATTTACAACGGTGGGATGGCTGAAAACGGGTGGCTGCTCGGCCGATCGCGGGGCAGAGAATCGCCGGGGGGTCGCTGCCAGCGGACGCCGACCGGCGCGATTCCCGCCCCCACCAAACCCCGGCGCCAAAGAATTCGGCAGCCGACACCGGGGCGGCAGGACGGGATTCACGCCGCCCCCCGGCGATTCTCCGACCCGGCGGGGGGATCGGAGAATCCCGCCCCTGAACTCGGAGTGCCAATTATGCTGAAGAAACTATGCACACCAGGGTTATAGTTGCCACATTTAGATGATGATTTGATTGAAAATTTCATAATATTAAGGACAACAGACCTTCCGTCCCATAAGGTTAGAAGAAGGGATTTTTGCTGATGACGGCACAATGTCCAGCACCATTCACAAACTCACAGATACTGAAGCAGTCCATGTCCAAATACAGCAAGATCTGGACAATATCCAAACTTGGGTTACATTCACGCCACACAAGTGCCAGGCAATGACCATCTCCAATAAGAGAGAATCTAACCATCATCCCTGGACATTCAATGGCATTACCATCTCTGAATCCCCCACTATCGACATCCTGGGGGTTACCATTGACCAGAAGTTGAACTGGATCAGCCATATGTGGCTACAAGAGAAGGTCAGAGGCTGGGAATCCTGTGGCGATTAACTCACATCCTAACTCCCCAAAGCCTGTTCAACATCTACAAGGCACAGGTCAGGGGTGTGATGGAAGACTCTCCACTTGCCTAGGTGGGTGCAGCCAGTATCATTCTGGTAAATTTATGGTGCACCCTCTCCAAGGCCATTCGATCCTAACCCGTCATGAAATGAAATGAAAATCGCTTATTGTCACGGGTAGGCTTCAATGAAGTTAGTGTGAAAAGCCCCTAGTCACCACATTCCGGCGCCTGTTCGGGGAGGCTGGTACGGGAATTGAACCGTGCTGCTGGCCTGCCTTGGTCTGCTTTAAAAGCCAGCAATTTAGCCCAGTGCGCTAAACCAGCCCCTCATTTGGGAGTTGGAAACTCCTTCGGCCAAATGGAGACATGAGGTGGTCTGAAACAGGCTTCAGTATTTGGGGGCAGCTGCCAACATTTAGCACACCACCATTGGCAGTGCAGAGCAAGCTGATTGCTGGCTGTAGCTCGAGGTGCTGTGGAAAGAGAAAGAGCGGGAATGTTCAAACCTGAAAAGGAGGGTATATCCTTCTCTGAATTAATGTACCTGCCCCGGAAAGTGGAGCAGTACCGTGTCACCCAACCCTGCCCCCTCACAAATCACTGCTCAGCTGGGAGCCCAGAGGGTCCTCAATGGGATATTAGGCCTCCTCATTAACATTTGCATCTTGTTTGTTCACTGGGTTGGCAGTCAGGGCCAGGGGGTGTGGCTGAGGGGGGGGGCGGGGGGGGGGGGGGGGTCTATAGAGTATCCCAATTGGTGGGGGGATTTCCACAATGCCGGCGATATTGTAGGGAGGAGCCTTTACCTCAACAGTGAGGTTGAGACGACATTTTAAAAAGGCGCTCCGATCTCTGTAGAGCCGAGCCTGCTGGCCCTCCAGAGGAGGGATTGTGATGCGAGGTGCTGCGAATCCCTCGGCCCCATGTGCGAGGCGGGGGTCGATACAGCTGAAGGTGGTGTACAGGGCTCACCTGATGAGGTCGAGGATGAGCTGGCTGTTTGAGGGGGTGGAGGACATCTGCAAGCGATGGGGGAGGTGCAGGTGGGACCCGTGGGGGCAGATGTCTTAGCCTTCGCCTCGCTGATCGCTCGCAGGCAGATCCTGTTGGGGTGGAGGTCAGCTTCTCCACCCTGTGCCTTGGCGGGGCGGGGGCACCTATTGGAGTTCTTATCCCTGCAGAAGGTGCAATTTTCCCTAAAGGGGGGGGGGGGGGGGGAGAAGTGATGGGTCCCATAAGGGCTGGGGTTTGTCCACTTTATGTTTCAAAGAGTTGGTTACTATTGACTGTTCAGGTGGGGGGGGGGGGGGGGTTGTTAATGGGCAGGAAGTTCAATATGTTGGGTGTGGGGTATTTTTTTTGTAAAATGTAAAATGTTGAAAATTGGAATAGAAATACTTTTTTTAAAGTAAGATATTTATGCGACCGGTGGTAGTGACCCCCAGGTCACCGGGATTTCGGTAAATTAAATTCTCGTCTTTGAAGATACCGAGGTTGACCAGAAGAGAACTTTTCCACTCGAGGTAGCAGTGAAAAGAACGGCTGGTTCTTGCAAAACAGGCTCACGTTTCTATCCATGGGTGAGCTGAACCTTTACTCAGCGAGAAAACTACAACAACTGTCAGACAACTGCTCATGTGTGAGTTATACGACTGTTCCTTTGATGATGTGCTATTTGTGTTGCTGTGTTAGGAATAGAGCACAGGGAGCCTAGGGAGTTTCAGTAGAAACAGAGACAAGTTCCAGATTACTGATAGCCTGGTGTAATACAGTGGAAATGACACAGGCTGCTGTACACTCACACTAGCCCATTCCAACTGGTGCACAAAACTGCCAGTGGGTTAGGGAGTTTCAATGGTACAGATTCCAGGGCACTGGCAGCCGGGTAATGCAGCAGCACTAATTCATGAAGAAACATTGCACTTTCAACACCACCCAGGATATTTCTAGAAGTTTATGCCCATGTTTAATTATTGAAAGCTCAGTTGTTAAAATGTTGCGTGTATTTCACTGGGTGCTGCGGAGTGGGAGATGCATTCTGCTCGGTGTTGATTAAATTAACAACAGTGCCCCCAGTCGGAGGCAGCTTATATATCAAGTAAGCCAACTGAAACTGCTTCATGTTAAAGGAATAAGTGCTGAATGAGAGTGCTATCCATTTCAGACCGACAGAATTGTAAATTTTTGAAATATGATTCCTTACTTCACTGTTGTTAACCGAGCCCAAGAATAAACCTGTGTGAAAACACGTAATTGACCAGGGCAGTAACGTCTTTTGTTGCAGTTATGACCATGTGATTGCCTTGATAACGAGCTGTTGTGGAATTGATTTTGAGGGGTGTATTTTCCCAAGGGAGCTCTTTGCTTGTTTGCTATAACTTTGTCAAAGAGCTGTGAAAACCCAATTGTCTAAACATAGGCCACACGGTGGCACAGTGGTTAGCACTGTTGTTTCACAGTGCCAGGGTCCCAGGTTCGATTCCCGGCTTGGGTCACTGTCTGTGCGGAGTCTGCACGTTCTCCCGTGTCGGCGTGGGTTTCCTCCGGGTGCTCCGGTTTCCGCCCACAAATCCCGAAAGACGTGCTATCAGGTGAATTGGACATTCTGAATTCGCCCTCCGTGCACCTGAACAGGTGCCGAAATGTGGCGATGAGGGGATTTTCACAGTAACTTCATTGCAGGATTAATGTAAGCCAATTGCGACAATAAAGATTATTATTATTATTACCATTAACTCCATTTCCAGTGTTTCTTCAGATCTTCCTCCATTGTTACGATGTGGACTCAGGTGAAAACCTCACAGAGATTGATTCATTTTACTGAAGTAGAGCAGAGTTTTACAAACTCCACCCCCCCACCACCCCCACCCTGCTTCGAAAGCAGACCAAGGCAGGCAAGCAGCACGGTTCGATTCCCGCAACAGCCTCCCCGGACAGGCGCCGGAATGTGGCGACTAGGGGCTTTTCACAGTAACTTCATTGAAGACGACTCGTGACAATAAGCGATTTTCATTTCATTTCACCCTTTAAGAAAAATCAAGGGGTTTGTCCTTGAATTCGCCAAGCTCAGTCTTCAAAGTTTTGATGGTTTTAAACTCTCAGTTGCCAATACTTCCCTGCGTATAATACACATGGACTTTGCATCCTGATTTGCATTCGGCACAATTAATTTAATCTTTATACTGCTTTATTCCCGATTTCAGTTTTTTCTTTGTTGGCTGTTCACCAGAAACCCTGGAGCTCTGTATAGAGCGAACATTAACACTGCTCTGTCCCACCATGGACCCTCCTCATCAATACTCTCCAGCAGATTCAGTTGTGAGTTCCTGACCAGGAGGTACACTGTCTGTTTGTGTCTCTCGCCCACTCTACTGTGTAACAAAACATCTTCAGTTCTTCACAGTTCCTTGTCTTGCTAGCCCACAGTCAGAAAATGGAGGAATCTCTCCTCTTGAGATTTTCTGTCGATATCACTGACGTACAGGGTGCGTGATGTCGGTGTATGTGCTGGGCGCTTGGCCTACTCTCCGTCACCACTGCTTCGAACTGGAAGACTGCATCATTCCATTTAAAATCCGGGCGCGGCCATTGGGCGCTTCTCTTGGAATCAGGAACACCACAACCAATCGGTCCGCGACCCCCCCTGACACCTGCCCGCGACCTACCCGTGGGTCGCCACCTACACTGTGAGAAACTCCGATGTAGAGGACGTGGGCCTGATAATGCAGTTCCTATTGATAGCGTAAAACGTTTGTTTATGTGTGTTCCACAAGTCTGTCTCTGAGGCTAAACTTTTTAATTTGACTTCAATACCTGCTGTGATGGAAAATCAATTCTGATATTCACATCAGCATCGAGGGTATACAGCATGGTGTGTGCAGCATGGTGTGTGCAGCATGGTGCGTGCAGCATGGTGCGTGCAGCATGGTGCGTGCAGCATGGTGCGTGCAGCATGGTGCGTGCAGCATGGTGCGTGCAGCATGGTGCGTGCAGCATGGTGTGTGCAGCATGGTGTGTGCAGCATGGTACGTGCAGCATGGTGTGTGCAGCATGGTGTGTGCAGCATGGTGTGTGCAGCATGGTGCGTGCAGCATGGTGTGTGCAGCATGGTGTGTGCAGCATGGTGCGTGCAGCATGGTGTGTGCAGCATGGTGTGTGCAGCATGGTGCGTGCAGCATGGTGTGTGCAGCATGGTGTGTGCAGCATGGTGTGTGCAGCATGGTGCGTGCAGCAATGTGGCACAGTGGTTAGCACTGCTGCCTCAGAGCGCTAGGGACCCAGGTTCAATTTCAACCTTGGATCACTGTCTGTGTGGAGTCTGCACTTTCTCCCTGGGTCTGCGTGGGTTTCCTCCGGATGCTCCGGTTTCCTCCCACAGTCCAAAGATCTGCAGGTTAGGTGGGGTTATGGGGTTACGGGGATAATGCGGGGGATTGACCTAGGTAAGGTGCTCTTTCAGAGGGTTGGTGCAGACCCGATGGGCGGAATGGCCTCCTGCTGCACTGTAGAAATTCTATGGATAAGTAGAGTTGCTTTTCTGGTCTATTTAACAAATTGGCACACTGTGAGAATAACCTTTTTCTTGTCTATTTAAAAAGAGCAATCCGCCTTTATGAAACATGTTTAAGCATTTAATTAGAAAGCATGTTGTTTTAAATAGACAAAGGTTTTAAATTAACAGGCTGTTGAATTAACAAATGCAATTAATTTAAATATAAACAAAAATGAAACTTCTAGGCCGTGAAAAAGCCAAAACAATTCCGGCTAATCTCAGCATTATCTGACTTCTTCCAACCATATCCCTTCAGTTGTCTCTCCTGTTCCCAAAGTATCTAGGGCCGCAGTACGCCCAAACAGGAGTGCGACGCAGCTGGTAGATGCCGAGTGAAGTCTCCCACAGGCTTCCTGGCAGCCAGTAGCCCTGGCAAGATCTACCCAGACCTCGCGAGGCATCATGATCAGGATCCCGCCCACAATGGGCATGACCAAGCCCCACATGGGTGTGCTGACCCGGGATCTATCGGGCTCCCAGCATCTCCTGGGCCATCGGAGGCCCCTGGGTGGTCAGGGACAGGCAAGGAAGCCCCCTGACCATCCCTATGGAACAGGGTACTGTGGCACTGCCAATGGGCAGTGCCATGGTGCCAGGGTGCCAGGGTGGCACTGTCAAGGGTCAGGGCCTGGGGGAGCCATACTCATGAAAGTAGGGTGGAGGAGGGAATGGAGGGAGGGCAGGGCGGGTATGAAGGGGCCTTTAGGAGATTGGCGAGGTGAAGAATGAGAGTCCTGGGAAGGAGGGATTGAAAGGAGGGATGGGGAAGGCCTGAAAAGGGAGGGCCCTCAGCGACCCCATAGGGGTGGTCATCACAGGGGGGAAGTGGGGTAGTGCCCATGTGGGGGGGAGACCCATAATCTTTTTAGAAATCGGGGCACCCTTTCAAAATGGCAGCCTGATCTCCGAGGAGCCAGTCTGGCCCACGACTTCAGCTCCCCAATGATGAAAATAATTCCAAGTGTGGGGCCCAAAAAAGTGACTAATTGTGGTTAGATAGTGGTGGGGAACTCCCAACAAAACTGCCACAAATGAGAATTAGAAAACTTTCCGTTTGATCACGCCCCTCGTTCCTTGTATCATCCAATTGTAACTAAAACACCGATGGAGAGAATTCCATTTAGGTACCATAGCTTCAGCAAACACTGTTTGTGTTGTTACACATGGTTGCCTCAGTTTGTCTGCTAAAGTTACAGTGGACGATTGGGAAACACGTTTGTGTAAGTTCAACTCTTTAAAATTAACGTCAAACCATTTGAAGTCGTTGGATAAGCATAAAATCTAAACTTGTACTTAAAGAGAGAAGCACTCAAACCAGCCAGACCTCGAGATTACTGGGTCTTCCAAACTTCGAGCTTGGAAAAATTTACAATTCCAGATAAGCTATTGGAGATCAATGCGTCCCCCCTGATTAGCCAAGCAAGAGCAACGGTCTCCTAACTGTGAGTTACACTTATAGAAGCAATCCTGAGCAGAGGTTGATGATAAGAATACTTTGCACAGCACCTGATAATGGTCCATTAACTGCCGCTGGCATATCTGGCAATCTAGATAACTCCTCTTCATGTGAGTGTTGCTGTTCAGCAGAAACCACAGACGATAGCGAGAAGGCAAGCAGAATAAAAAAAAACAAGAGAGTTAGGAGCAAAATAGCAGCTTATGACCAAGACAAATTTAAAAAAAAAACCCCGTGTCTTCAGAGGCCGCAGCAATAATCTTTCACATCTCGGAGGCCTGTGTAGCCGTTCTGTAAACTCAGCTCTGCAGCGGTACAGTTCACTATCCACTTTGGCTGGTGTGCTCACAACAAATAGTAAATACCGCCACATGAGTAATGAAAGTGTCAAACTTACCATACTTATAAAAATGTATCTCTTCAAAGAGTCTTAAGATGAATTTCAGCACAGTTGGGAACCGGGTGCACTGTGGTGTGTGGTTGCATGAGGCACAGGTAAAAAGCAGAAGAAAACGCACTTCCTGTTGGCAGTCAATTCCACATGACTGCGTAAGGATGTTAGGTCATTCTCGGTAATACAAATGTTTTTGGCAAATTATGGTGATACCAACCGGCCCTTCCCCCTCCTGGCACAGGGATCGTGGAATAAAGTTTCCTCTTGCTACTGGCCAACAGACAATTCCAAATGGTCAAGACTTAAATCACCAAAGTGCCCTAAGACGATGGCGCAGTGTGATTGTCACTGGATAAAGTGTTGCAGAGACTCAGGGTAACGCTCTGCGCACCTGGGTTTGAATCAACCATAGCAGATGGTGACCAGGGACCGTTGTCAATTGCCCTTTAGGGAAAGAATTCCTCCTTAACTGGTCTGGCTGACATGTGACTCCAGACCAACAGCAATGTGGTTGACTCTTAACTGCCCCAACAACTGAGAAAGCCACTCAGTTCAAGGGTAATTATCCCAGGAATTCATTAAAAGCAAGGGGCAGGACTCTCCATCCCACCAGCCCCGTTTTCCAGCACGGCACGCCGCCACAGGCAGACGGATTCTCTGTTCCCGTAGCGACCATTGGGGTTTCCCATTGGGGTTTCCCATTGGGGTTTCCCATTGGGACCACCTCACACCATCGGGAAACGCGCAGAAAATAATTGGAAGGAAATAATTCGGTACTGTAAATTTATAAAATAAAAAGAAAAAAATATGTTTTGTTAATTTTTTTTTCCAATTAAGGGGCAATTTAGCGTGGCCAATCCACCTACCCTGCACATCTTTGGGTTGTGGGGGTGAGACCCACGCAGACAAGGGGAGGATGTGCAAACTCCACACGGACAGTGACCCGGGGCTGGGACCGAACCCGGGACCTCAGCGCCGTGAGGCAACAACGCTAACCACCGCGTCACCGTGCCGCCCGATGTTTTGTGAACATGAAGCAACATGAGGTGGGCTTGGACGGTTCAAGAACACAGAGGACACAGATTTAAGGTGATCGGGAAAAGAGCCAAAGTTAGCACGAGAAAACGTAATTTTACTGCAATGTGTGATTGGAATGTACTGCCTGAAAGGGTGATTCAACCATGGATTTCACCTGAACCAAAAAGATAAAAATAGGTGGGGAAGTGGGACTCGCTGAATTATTCATTAGAGAGCTGGCATGGACTTAATGATTCTGTGGTAATGGTTTAGGTGGAGATCCAAAAAAGACTTGGGGCTCAGGTGTTTAGATCCTTAAAATGCCGTGAACAAGTGCAGAAAATAATCAGAAAGGAATGCCAGCATTTATATCTGGAGGATTGGAGTATAAAGAGTAAAGGTGGCATGGTGACACAGTGGTTAGCACTGCTGTCTCACAGTGCTTGGGACCCGGGTTCAATTCCAACCTTGGGTGACTGTCTGTGGAGTTTTCACATTCACCCCGTGTCTGCGTGGGTTTCCTCCAGATATGAGCCAAAGGCATGGGGTTAGACCACAGATTGGCCATGATCTCATTGAATGGCGGTTCAGTCTTGAGGGGCTGAATGGCCTCCTCCTGTTCCTATTTTCCTCTCTTTCCAATATTTGATGAAAAGTCTTTAATTGAAATGTTAATCTATATTTTCTCTTTCAGAAGCCTATTGACCCCCCAGCACATTTCCAATGTTTTCTGTTTTTATTCCCAAGGCCAAAATGACACGATTTTAAATTCCTAATGTGATGTTAATTTGCCAATCTCGCTCAGATGTTTTATTCCGAGGCTGGGCTTAAAACACATGGGATTTGATTCTCTTAATTTTAGGCTTCAGCAACAACAGTTCCTGTTTAGTGTGAGAAGATATTGTGACCCAAGTAACGTTTCTAAAGACATTGACACATCACATGCCAGCGGCTTGACATTTGATGCTTTCTTCCTACTAAAATGAATCAGATTCTTCCGGGTCTTCACTCCCTCGATAACAATAGGAAATGACTGGATGGAAGCAGAGTGCTTTTTAAATGTACTGCAGCAATTTTCAACAAAGCAAATATGAACCCCAATTTAAAATAGTTAATTATCTTTACCATCTGCATTGTCCCAACCCTTTTACTGCATTGAGAAAATCAAATGGAAACAAAACATTTTTAGATTCTAAGCTGTTGCAAATATTTAATTTTGAATTCAGATATTTTAAAACTCCTGCGCTGCAAGGTGGAAATAGGAAAACACAATAAATACGGTTTGTGCAGTCAAGCCTCATTAAATTCATGCCTGATCTCAGCTAGCTGTGTGTAACAGGGCTTAATCTAGATCCGTTTCCACGGTGACCAAACTCATATTGTGTTTCTGTCAAGTCCAGTTCACTTATTCTAATGATTATTGATCAAGATTTCCAATCAGACCAGCAGAATATAGCTTTTGTCATTTCTTACTGGATACATGGAAGTGTTTACTCCCAAAAGGTTACAGGTTTGAACTCTACTGAGACTGAATAAAGTGTTTACATTGCTCTTAAATTGGGTTTTTGTGTCAGTAATGTCTAAAAGATATTTATGAGTATGATGAGTATGTCTGCAAAGCCATGTCATATTAAGTTGCTGCAATGTACTGGGTTATAAATAAGAATACATTCAATGCAATGTTTATGGGGTGATAATCTATCTTGAATAGTAACGCTTCATGGATATTATCACATTCGCTACCTGTTATATCCCCAACTTGATATTCTGTTCAATTGAAGTCAAGGCGAGCTCCTATCCAGAGCTGGTTGAGGGGAAAATCTTGCTTTGCTTGAGTTTCATACATAAACTGAAATCCAGCTCCATCTCGCGACTACAAACTTGACTCGAGTCAAGATCACTGCTGTCTTGGGGTGGGGAATGTGACTCAGGGCGTTGGGGGATAGTGGGGGGGGGGGGGGGGGGGGGGACATGCAGTATATGGTATGTTTCTGCAGGAGGAAGTTTGAGTTCTCAAAGGAGCTCTGCAATTACTTACAGGAGAAACATAACAATAACAACAAGGGGAGATCTGTCAATGGTGGCCGGGTGGTCGGAGAATTCCGCCCGATAGATTTTGTTCCCTCGTCTAAATCATTAATATATATTGTGAATAGCTGGGGTGCCAGCACCGATCCCTACGGTACACCACTAGTCACTTCTTGCCAATTTGGAAATAGTGCCATTTATTCTTACTCTTATTCTTGTTTTCTTGTCTGCCAACCAGTTCTCTATCCATCTCAATCCACTGCCTGCAATCCAAAGCGCTTTAATTTTATGCGCTAATCTCTTATGCGGGACTTTGTCCAAAACCTTCTGAAAGTATAAATATACTACAACCACTGGCTCCCCCTCATCAACTATACTAGATACATCCTCAAAGAATTCTAGTAGATTTGTCAAGCATAATTTCTCCTTCATAAATCCGTGCTGACTGTCCGATCCTGCCACTGTTTTCTAACTGCTCTGCTATAAAATCTTTGATAATGGATTCTAGAATTTTCCCCACTACTGATGTCAGGCTGACTGGTCTATAATTCCCTGTTTTCTCTCTACCTCCCTTTTTAAATAGTGGAGTTACATTCTCTACCTTCCAATCTGCAGGAACTGTTTCAGACTCTATCGAATCCTGGGAGATGACCACCAATACATCCACTATTTCTAGGGCCACGTCCTTAAATACTCTGGGATGTAGATTCTCAGGCCCGGGGGAATTAACAGCCTCCAATCCCATCAATTTCCCCAACATAATTTCTCTACTAATATTGATCTCCTTCAGTTCCTCACTCTCACTGAACCCTGCGTTCCCCAACATTTCATGTATCTTATCTGTGTCCTCATTTGTGAAGACAGAACCAAAGTAAGTGTTTAGTTGCTTTGCCATTCCTGTGTCCCCTATTATCCATTCCCCAGTTTCTGACTGTAATGGACCTACATTTGCCTTCACATATTTTTTTCACTTCACATACCTACTGAAACTTTGAGAATAATAATAATCTTTATTATTGTCACAAGTAGGCTTACACGAACACTGCAATGAAGTTACTGTGAAAAGCCTCTAGTCGCCACATTCCGGTGCCTGTTCGGGTACACAGAGGGAGAATTCAGAATGTCCAATTCACCTAACAGCACGTCTTTCAGGACTTGTGGGAGGAAACCGGAGCACCCGGAGGAAACCCACGCAGACACGGGGAGAACGTGCAGACTCCACACAGTTCCCCAAGTCGAACATCAGTTTTTATGTCCCCTGCAGTTCCCCCATGCACACCTTGAATGTTTGCCATTGCCTATCCACTGTCATCCCTTTAAATAATGTTTCCCAACCTATCAGAGCCAAATTGCACCTCATACCATCGTAGTTTCCTTTATTAAGAGTCAGGGCCCTAGTCTCAGAATCAACTACTTCATTCTTCACCTGAACGAATAATTCTTTATGGTCGCTCATCCCCAAGGGGTCTCACACAACTAGATCGGCAATGATTCCGTTCTCATAATATGGTACCCAGTCTAGGATAGCCTGCTCTCTAGCTGTTCCTCAATGTATTGGTCCCAAGAACCATCCCATGTATTCTCCAGGAATTCCTCCACTACAGTATTGTGGCTTATTAGATTTGCCCAATCTGTATGCAGATTTATTGCATGCATCTCTAATTTCCTATTTAATGCCAATGCCATTACTTACATCCTCACTGCAGTCTGGGGGTCTATATGCGATGCCCACTAATGATTTTTGCCCTTTGGTGTTTCTCAGTTCTACCCATACAGATTCCACACTGTCAGAGCTAATATCCTTCCTCACTATTGCGTTAATTTCCTCTTTAACCAACACTGCCACTCCATTACCATTTCATTTTTTGTCTGTCCTTCCTAAGTACTGAATACCCTTGGACATTCAGTTCCCATTCCTGGTCACCCTGCAGCTGTGTGTCCATAATTCGATTATATCAGACTCGTTTACATCTATTTGCGTGATTAGTTCATCCGCATTATTGTGAATGCTCCGTGCGTTAAAGCATAAAGCCTTGAAGCTAGTCCTTTTAACATTACTTGCCTCACTCCCAATATTTTTCACAGTGGCCCTGTTTGAATCTGGACTGTGGGTTCTCTGCCAATCGCTTTTATTATTCCTCTTTCTGTCTTTTGCTTTCGTCCTCGTTTCCTCCTACTCAGACCCCTCGCACAGGCTCCTAGCCCCTTGCCATTTTAGTTTAAATCCGCCCCAACCACTCTCGCAAATACTCCCCCAGGACATCAGTCCAGGTACTGCCCAGGTGTAACCCATCCAGCTTGTGCTTGTACCACCTCCCCCAGAACTGGTCCCACTGCCCCAGGAATCTGAAACGCTCTCCCTCACCCCATCTCTTCAGCCACGTATTCATTGACATTTCCTGCTATTTCTAGTCTGACTAGCACGTGGCACTGGTAGTAATCCTGAGGTCGCTACCGTTGAGGTCCGACTTCTCAACTTCCTTCTTAACTTCCTTGAAGCTGCTTTTAGGATCTCATCGCTTTTTCTACCTATGTCGTTGATGTGTACCATGACCACTGGCTGCTGTTCACACCCCGCCCTTCAGAATGCCCTGTACACACTCCGAGACATCCTTGACCCAAGCACCAGGGAGGCAACATACCATCCGGGACTCTCTTTGCAGCCACAGAAACGCCTGTCTATTCCCCTGACAATCGAATCCCCTATAACTATTGCATTCCCACACCTTCTACTCCTCCCCTCTGCAGCAGAACCAACCACAGTGCAACAGATTTGACTGTTGCTGCTTTCCCCTGAGTGGCCTGACTGGCAGAGTTTAAACCCTTTGCCTTTACCTATGAAGCTGATTATCCTCTCCTGGTAGCTTTAACTGGATTTCAGTCGGGGACAAAGGACATGGAGCACATACAGGGATTTGGTCCTGGGTCCTCGGTGCCGTGAGGCCGAAGTTCTAACCACTGCGTCACCGTGCTGCCATAGGGAGGGCGGACAGCAAACATGTGACTCGGTGCCTGCTGCTATAGTATCATAATTGGGAAAATAGAATTGAACACGTTCCCCGAGAGGGTAGAATTTGAAGGCTCGTCACAAAAATCCCTGCAGCAGGAAAGGAAATTAGATTTTTTTAAAGTTACGCGAAGCCCGTTTAGCAGTTCCGTACCTCGCGAAACTTTGAAATTAAACCATAAAACAAAATATCCATTGTGTACGATAGATGATGCAGTGAGTCAAGAATGTAATCCAATCTCACGATTCGGAAGACTTTTGAGAATCTTTTGAATTTCTCTCATAGTTTGTGACATCATCTGAATCACCCCCATTAGATTAGATTTGTGTAATGACTCCTCTTTTATCCATTAATCTACAAACGCTTCACGTTGCTTGCTGGAATACCAATGGCCTGTTCGCCATATCTGTTCAATTTGACATGTTGTGATTATCTGTAAAGTATTCGTCTGAGCCCTTTACTCCACAAAATACACCCTTTTAACTTCAAGGGTAGGGATTTATTCTGTGGGTTCTTTTCACACGAGGATTGTAAAACATAATCCTGCTCAAGATTGGCAATATTGATTTCACATGACTTCATTTTCTATTGATTGCCGCTGTACTGTTATATTACTGGTGAGAACACTGTGGTCTGTCAAACGTTCTGCCAAAAATAAATTTATTTATATCAGATAGAACAATTTGTGATTCCTTTCGTGACATTTAATTCTTAATAATCAGGAAACTAAGCCCGAAGCCAAATGAGGAAAGAGGTCTGCAAACAATTAGCTTTTCATATCAATGACATTCTAGAAGTTTCCAGTAATTCTCCAGATACTTAGAAAGATATTTTTATTTCTCATCCGCAAGTAATGTGACTCATAAAAGTTACATGATGTCAGATTTTGTTGTGTGCTTAATCATAGTATTTACAGTGCAGAAGGAGGCCATTTGGCCCATCGGGTCTGCACCGACCCTTGGAAAGAGCACCCTATTTAAACTCGTGCCTCCACCCTATCCCCGTAAACCCACCCAACCTTTTGGACACGAAGGAGCAATTTAGCACGGCCAATGCATCTAACCTGCACATCTTTGGACTGTGGGGGGAAACCGGAGCACCCGGAGGAAATCCACGCAGACACGGGGAGAACGTGCAGACTCCACACAGACAGTCACCCGAGGCCGGAATTGAACCCAGAATTGGTCCCTGGAGCTGTGATGCAGCAGTGCTAACCACTGTGCCACCGTAGTAATGTTCACAGGTTAAAGATAATATGAAGTCCTCAATAGGGGGAAAGCTAGATTCATGATATGTATTTTGCAAAGAAAATGTTTCTAATTGTGAAATATCAATGCAGATTATATAGATATTTATATATTTTACCTTGAACACTTCATTTAGGCCCTGGATATTTAAAATGCGTCTAAAATTGACTATTCAATGCGATAATAACGGTAGGACAAAAATGAAATGGTTGAATGCTGTTAATAGGATTGCTTTAATATTAACAAAACTCGGTCTTCTATATTCTTTCCACACAATTTATTTAATTGGAGCGAGATTTCTGATGCCTGAAAAACGTCTCATTGACAGTAAAATATCAGCTGCTTCAATAACAATGAGAAGCTGCGCTGAAACCTGAGTATGGATTTATGTTTGTGGCTCTGTGCTTTGCAGTCTGATCAGGTTTTTTTTTAAACAGTGTAATAAATCAGTTAAATAAAAGTGAAAACTGCAACTGGAGGAAACATGGAATAAAACTGAAGTTTATCCTTCAATCTGAGGAGTGCTGTGCATCCAAAACACTTTAACCTGTGTTTTCCCTGTATTTTCAGCGTCTTTTAAAAAATGTAAATCATTGTTTTCACCGGGCAGTTGTTCAGATATTCTTCATTTACACAGTGGATGAAGGTGACACTGGGAAGTATTGATTGCACAAAAGGCGCTTGCCTTTTTATGGGGAATGTGGAACATTCCTTGTTGCAGGCCTTGTTCCCCCTCCCACAACTCCTTTACCGATACATTGATGACTATTTTGGTGCAGCTTCATGCTCTCGCCCGGACCTGGAAAAAGTCATCAATTTCGCTTTCAGTTTCCACCCCTCCATCACTTACACCTGGTCCATAACAGACACTTCCCTTCCCTTCCTTGATCTTTCTGTCTCCATTTCCGGCAATGGACTATCTACTAATATCCACTACAAGCCCACTGACTCCCACAGCTATCTGGACTACAGCACTTCACACCCTACACCCTGTAAGGACTCCATCCCTTTCTCTCGGCTCCTTCGCCTCCGTCGCATTGGTTCCGATGATGCCACTTTCCAAAATGATGCTTCGAAAATGTGTTCCTTCTTCTACAAGCGTGATTTCCCACCTACAGTTGTGGACAGGGCCCTCAACAGGGTGCGGTCCATCTCCCGCGCCACTACCCTCACCCCCTCCACTCCCTCCCAGAACAAGGATAGAGTCCCCCTCGTTCTCACATTTCATCCCACCAGCGTCCGTATGGAAAGCATTATCCTCCGCCATTTTCGCTAACTCCAGCGTGATGCCACCACCAAACACATCTTCCCTTCACTCCCTCTGTCAGCATTCCGCAGAGACCGTTCCCTCCGAGACAATCCAGTCCACTCCTCCACCATACCCAGTACCTCTCCCATCACCCATGGCACCTTCCCATGCAATCGCAGAAGGTGCAACACCTGCCCCTTTACCTCTTCCATGCTAAACATCCCAGGCCCAAAACACTCATTCCAGGTTAAGCAGCGTTTCACTTGCATCTCTTCCAATCTGGTCTATTGCATTCGCTGCTCCCAATGTGGTCTCCTCTATATCGGAGAGACTAAACGCAGACTGGGTGATCACTTTGCTGAGCATCTTCGGTCTGTGCGCATTCAGGATCCTGACCTTCCTGTTGCTTGCCATTTTATCAAAAGTCCCAGCTCCCATGCCCACATGTCTGTCCTTGGCCTGCTGCAATATTCCAGTGAAGCTCAACACAAACTGGAGGAACAACATCTCATCTTCCGGTTAGGCACGCTACAGTCTTCCGGCCTGAACATCGAATTCAACAACTTCAGATGGTCAGCTCTACCCCACCTCGACCCATTTGTTTTCATTTCATTTTAACTGTCTTTTACCATTTCTTTCTTTCTTAATATATATTTAATTCCCCCCCCCACCAATCTTTTCCATCTTTCCTTCATCTTTCTCCACTTTGCTTCCCCCTTCCCCTCCCCCCACACCCTCTGATGTTAGTTTCCCTGCTGTTTGGTCTTTCACATCTTTTGTTCTCTCTGGGGGCTGCCATTAACACTCTTTCCACTTGGATTCTGTGGCCATTAGCACCCGGTTTCCCTGGGTTTCTGTGGCTACGACTCATCTTTCATTCTCACTCCACAGTATAAATATTTCCCACTTTCTCTGTCTGTTAGCTTTGACAAAGAGTCATCGGACTCGAAACGTTAGCTCTTTTCTCTCCCTACAGATGCTGCCAGACCTGCTGAGATTTTCCAGCATTTTCCCTTTCGTATTGATTGCACATTTGTGTTACCACCAACCATGTTATATCCATCTGGAGTCACGTGTTGAACAAACCAGGTAAGGATGACAGGACCCTTCCTGAAGGCCACTGGACGCATGGCTTTGGGTTACAGACCTGGCAGCAAAACTATTAGCTTAGATAATAAAGATCCTCTACCTCCACCTGTAACTGTTCATTTATCTTCAAGTTCCGCGATACTCTGTCGACTGACTCCACGTAACTATTTTCCAAGATTCTAAAGGGATGCTCCCACCTGGAAGCTGGACCAGTAAACAGAGAACATACAGTGCATAACGAGGCCATTTGGCCCATCGCGTCTGCACCGACCCACTTAAGCCCTCACTTCCACCCTATCCCCCTAACCCAATAACCCCATCTAACCTTTTTTTGGACACTAAGGGCAATTTATCATGGCCAATCCACCTAACCTGCATGTCTTTGGTCTGTGGGAGGAAACCCACACAGACACGGGGAGAACGTGCAGACTCTGCACAGACAGTCACCCAGCGGGGAATCGAACCTGGGACCCTGGAGCTGTGAAGCAACTGTGCTAACCACTATGCTAACGTGCCGCCTCTAAACATCCGAATCCCCATCACAAATATAACCCTGCGAACCACCACTGAGCAAAATGTTCACACAAAACACAGGAAAAGTTCGATGCACCTGGAATTACCCAGAATACAGAGTGCAGAAGCAGACCATCCAGTACAAGTCTCTGCCGGGGTTTATGCTCCACACCTCAAGTCTCGTTCTCTTCATTTTGCCTGTGCAGCATGCCCTTCTCCCTCAAGGGTTGACCTCGCTTCCCATTAAACACATCCAATGCTATTCACCGCAACCTTTCCTGGTGACAATGACTTTCACTTTCTCAGCGCTCTCTGGGTAGGCACATTTCTCCTGTTAAAAAGTATAAGATGAAGATCTGTGACAGGAGCTGGAGTGATACACTCGGGTCAGTTTAACTCCCAGTGAAGTTCTGCAGTAAATCAAATTTCTGCGGATGCTGGGATCTGAAACATGAACAGAAAATGCTGGACAATCTCAGCAGATCTGACAGCGTCTGTGAAGATAGTGGGGAGCTAACGTATCGAGTCTGGGTGACTCTTTGCCAAATCAGTTAGTTTCCTGTTCTGTCTCATCAGCTTGTCACCATGGCAACTTTAGCCCCTGGGCCTTGTTACCCTGCCAATGGTCGAAGCAGCAATTAGCCTCATGCAGGAGTTCTGACAGGATCTCCTGGAAGGGAAAGGGTGTTGGGGAGTTGGGGGAGGTCATTCACCCGTCCAGCTCACCCTTCCACAAAATCCTAAATATCCCATGTGGGATACAGAGAAACATTCTCCACAAAGGGGCAGCACGGTAGCATGGTGGTTAGCATAAATGCTTCACAGCTCCAGTTCCCAGGTTCGATTCCCGGCTGGGTCACTGTCTGTGCGGAGTCTGCACGTCCTCCCCGTGTGTGCGTGGGTTTCCTCCGGGTGCTCCGGTTTCCTCCCACAGTCCAAAGATGTGCGGGTTAGGTGGATTGGCCATGCTAAATTGCCCTTAGTGTCCTAAAAAGTAAGGTTAAGGGGGAGTTGTTGAGTTACGGGTATAGGGTGGATACGTGGGTTTGAGTAGGGTGATCATTGCTCGGCACAACATCGAGGGCCGAAGGGCCTGTTCTGTGCTGTACTGTTCTATGTTCTATGTTCAAAGGGAAGTAAATAACTTAGTACTTCCATCCTGATCCTATTTTTGTCCTATTTATTCATTCTTGGGATGTGGACTTCGCTGGCTGGGCCAGGATTTATTGCCCATCCCTAATTGCCCTTGAGTAGGTGGTGCTGAGCTGTCATCTTGAACCGTTTCAGTCCATGTGGTTTTGGTGCACCCACAGTGTTGTTCAGGAGAAAGTTACAAGATATTGACCCAGCGACGGAACGGTGATAAATTTCCAAGTCAAGGTGGTGTGTGGCTTGGAGGGGAAATTCCTCTTCTGACTGGTCCCAGCAAGGTAACCAATCTCTGAAGGCAGCCCCATCTTGGCCTGGGTTAAAATTGGAGTTGGGGCCTGAAGGCAGATTTGGAGAAAGTTCCCATTGACTTAAGCAGGTACCTTTGCTGCCTGCTCCAACCGCAGGTTCAAATCAGGCCTGTGGGATATCAGTTGATGGGTTACCCAGACCATTTTCATTGCCAGCCCATCAGGTTTCCACTGGAGAAATGGAGTAGGTGACATCCATCATGGATTATACCTCAATCTATTGTGGGCGTTAGCAATGCTCCTCATTATCCTTCTCAAAACAGTTTAAAAGTTATTAGCATATCTCCACTCTCAATGAAGTCAATCGTGATCATACTTGCCCTGCAGTGATGCTAGTTTTAAGACCGCTGCTAATTAGACTGGTGCTGGGAGCCTATCCGGAGCAGGGTTACCCAGGATTAGTTAATGCTTGGTTATTTCAATGGCATTACTGCTGAAAAGATTAACCAATCAGGATCCCGGAGCTGAAAGCAAAATACTGCAGATGCTGGAAATCTGCAATAAAAACAAGACATTTTGGAACTACGCTGGGTCAGGCAGCAACTGAGAGAGAAACAGTTCAGGCCTGTGACCTGATGTCAGGATTCTCCTCTGATTCTCAGGGTTTTTTGCATCAGTGTGATTAGCAGCGGACTTAAAGCTAGCTTAAAGGCAGGACAATTATGATTACTATTGACTTCACTGAGGGTGGAGATGTGCTTAGTTTCACTCTCCATGGATTCAAATCAAGAACGATTCAGATAGAGCCGATGGAAATAAACTATTTCCAATGGCTGAAGAGTTGATCACGAGGAGACCCAGATGTAAGGGGATTGGCTAATGAACCAGAAGTAAAGAAACACCTCTTTAACATGTCAGTTAGGGAGGATTCAGAAGTGCCGGAGAGGATGCCGATTCAATTGTAGCCTTTGTTCATGCTCAAATCCTGTTACAATGAAGTGTAGGCTCCAGTTGTAAGTGAGAGCAGCTATTACTAATTGGGGGAAGTTTTGGGCATTATTTTTTGGTGTATAATAATAACCTTGCCCCTCCCTTGAGGTGAGGTGATCCTCAGGTTAAATCAGCGCCAGTCAGGCGGCACAGTGGCGCAGTGGTTAGCACTGCTGCCTCATGGCACTGAGGACCCGGGTTCGATCCCGGCCCCGGGTCACTGTCCGTGTGGAGTTTGCACATTCTCAAAGTGTCTGCGCGGGTTTCACCCCCACAACCTAAAGATGTGCAGGCTGGGTGGACTGGCCACGCTAAATTGCTCCTTAATTGGAAAAAAGTAATAATAATTTGGTACTTGAAATTGAAAAACAAAAATCAGCACCAGTCAGCTCTCCCTCTGAAAGGGGAAAGCAGCCTGTGGTCATCTGGGTTGATGCCGACTTTATTTACTTTATTAGTCGTTGATTCTATAACCACAATCTGCGGATTCAGTGCAATCATTTCTTGAGATAAGAAGGTCGAAGGAGGAGGTGCTGTTTCATTCACTTTCCTCCTTGACTGCTCCTCTTCTCCCACATTCGCTACTGATGTATGTGAAATGAGAATAACTGCTTTCCTCTGTGCAACTAGAATAAAATTCCTTTGACTTTCCTTTAAACATGACCCACTACACCAATGCCTGGTCTACTTATTATAAAACAGTCCAAATCTGACAATTCAGGAAAGTGAATATTTTATATTATGATTCCATTGATTTTGACTGAGGATAATTATAAAAACAGGAAATCAAATTGAAATGCTCGACTTGGGGTATCAATAAAAGCGCTGAATGTTTCCCAATCAAATACATAGGATGGCATGTTAGCATAGTGGTTAGCACTGTTGCATCATAGCGCCAGGGACCTGAGTTCGATTCCCGGTTTGGGTCACTGTCTGTCTGGAGTCTGCACATTCTCCTCGTGTCTGCGTGTGTTTCCTCCGGGTGCTCCGGTTTCATTGAACATAGAACAGTACAGCACAGAACAGGCCCTTCGGCCCTCGATGTTGTGCCGAGCAATGATCACCCTACTCAAACCCACGTATCCACCCTATACCCGTAACCCAACAACACCCCCCTTAACCTTACTTTTTAGGACACTACGGGCAATTTAGCCTGGCCAATCCACCTAACCCGCACATCTTTGGACTGTGGGAGGAAACCGGAGCACCCGGAGGAAACCCACGCACACACGGGGAGGACGTGCAGACTCTGCACAGACAGTGACCCAGCCGGGAATCGAACCTGGGACCCTGGAGCTGTGAAGCATTTATGCTAACCACCATGCTACCGTGCTGCCCGTTTCCTCCCACAAATCCCGAAAGACGTGCTGTTAGATAATTTGGACATTCTGAATTCTCCCTCCGTGTACCCGATCAGGTGCCGGAATGCAGCGACTCGGGGCTTTTCACAGTAACTTAATTGCAGTGTCAATGTAATCCTATTTGTGACATGAATAAAGATTATTATTATTTGGATTGGGTGACACAATGGACTCGTTACTGGCTCTTACATTCTGATGAGGCATTAACTGGAGCTGCTTCCTGTGAACTGTGTTTGAGAAGCTCCAATACTGCTCTGATTGGGGAGTTTCCTCCGGCTACATTTCACCTGGTGCTGATGAAGGATTCGCAAACTCATTCAGACAATCTGGGATAGTCGGTGTGGGAGATGGTGCAAAGGGAGCAGCTACCTGAGCTACCAAGATGGGAGAGAGGGAGCGTGAGAGTGCACAGAGATTGAGAATAAACCCATGGTTGTTTCAAGGGTGAAAGTGTCCTAACCTCCAGCAGGAACGAAGTGCATTTAGCCTGTAACTAAGCACGGGTTAAATGGATGATATACTCACCGTAGTTTGTGTCGGCCTTATGGCTTGCAGCTGGAGTTGCTTGGGTTCGGTTTCTCCATTGCTTGAGACCGGTTCCAGACTCTCGAGTTTGTCGCCATTAGTACCATTGCTGATATCATTGGAGGTGATATTAGGAATATCAAACTCTGTTGGCTTCACACCAGGTTGCACACGGATGGTTTCTGGTTGAATACAAACACATTCCCATTGTTCCCCACTGGCTCTGCACTTGCAGCCAGGCTGATCGGGAGGAACGTTCTCCCCGCCGTTTCCAAAACAGTGGAATAAGCTGGAGCAGGGGAAAGGATGCATTCTCCCGCAGTTAATAAGACAGAGCTCCTCAGCAATGTGAGGACATCTTTCGGACAAGGAAACTTGTTTGGCTCATTAGATCCACCCACTGCAGAGTAAATAGAAGGCTTTACAGAAACTTATAGGATGTTCCGCACAAAGGTGTTCCCCTGTCCAGCCTGAGGGTATCAGCTGTAGGAGAAGCAACAGGAGATTACCGATCTGAACGAACATGATAGTCTCAAGTGTATCTGATCTGTCAAGTCATTAAACCCAACAATATCAGATCAGTGATATTATTCCTGAAAAACAATTCTCGGATTACAGACTTTAAATATTTAATTTCTAAAATAAAGAAAACATTTATCTATCATTCACACGGATCTAAAAGTTACTTTCAAGTTTGGGCAGGTCATTTATATTTAATGGTGACAATGACCAGCTGAGGAATGCATTGTGTTGATAGAGAAACACACGATATAACAGCATAGTTTGGCCTTGTTCATTTTCTTCCCTCTCTGTCCAACTATACAACTTAGAAATCCATTTATTTAGCACCTTTTGGAGCTCAGACAGTGAAGCGCTTCTGAAGTTTTGACATTGTTGTAATGTAGGAAATGCTGCAGCCAATTTCTGCACAGCAAGCTCCCAAAAACAGTAATACCATAATGGTCCTGTGTTTTATTGCTGAATAAAGTGGCCTGCTGTCAAAGCTTGTCGACTACCACTCATCAGGTCAGCTCGCAAGGCATTTCCAACAGTGACAGGGCACAACAATATATAACAGTTGAGAGGAGGGTGCTGATTGGTTGCTAAGTGCACTCTGATTTGTGGAGGCATTGAAATGGAGAAGGCAGCATGGAACAGTTAACTGCCCAGCTTTGTTCAAATTCAAACCTGGCAGGTCGACTCTAACTGGTTAAGGCATTGCTCTGAGGAATGAACCAGGGAATGGCTGACCCCTAAACAATTGTTTCGTTGGAAAGGACGCAATGTGCAGACATGTTCTTTCTGTGTGCAAAGGGTAGGGCCCCCTTGTAGGAATGCATGTGGCTTCCAGCGTATGGAAACGGGCCACACTGCGAGCCCAACTGAGTGTAACTGTTAGTGTAATTTTTAGTACAGCAAATGCTGCCCAATTGTGCAGTCACATCTAATGTTGGTCAATGTGTTTTGAATTTTGCAAGTACGGCTGTTTGGGTGCGGTCAGTACATTTCCTGTTGCAAACAGCTAAATGGATGTGACGTTTGATATGATCTGCCAATCATTGGGATGTATGGTCTACATACCTGACATCATACAGGCATTGAAATTCATATACCACGTTATTAATTTGTACAGTCGGCAGAACATCTTCTTGGCACTCTCAGCACTGGCCAGCTTTAATGTTTTGCCACAGGAAAGTGCTTTAGGAATAAATCTTAGTGCAGCCTAAAATAGTCTTGTGACTAATGCATGCATATAAAAGCTTGATTTTAATCTTGGATTCATAGAATACCAACAGTATTGTATTGGAGGCCATTCAGTCCATTTAGTCTGCACTAGCCCGTGGGAAGAACCACCACACCCCCATCCTGTTCCCATAACCCAGTAACCCCACCTAATCTTCTGGACACTAGTGGGCAATTTATCATGGCCAATCCAACTAACCTGCACATCTTTGGACCGTGGGAGGAAACCGGAGTACCCGGAGGGAACGCACGCACACACGGGGAGAAAATGCAAGCTCCACATGGTGTTTAATATTAAAATGAAAACGAACACCATGAGAATGAGTGTGATTTGCTGTTCCCTTACATACTGCGTTTGCCCACATAAAATGCCCAATTGAACTGAATCGAGAGGCAGACTTTCAGCAAGAGATGCCTTTAAAGGTGATCAGCTTGATCCTTCACAAGGATATTCTTGATTCTGAAATTATCAAGCATCATGGACTCTTATCTTCCAGGGAAGGTGCCCTGGACGCCGACCATATTATCTTTCTTCTCACCTAACCTCATACTGCTCCTTCCATCTTGGCACCACAGGGACTTTGGTTGCCAGAATCTTCTTTCACTTCCACAGAGATTCTCTTCCCTGCCATTACATTTAACATGCTTTTCTCCCTATACAGTTAGGAAAATTGGGAATCATTTAAACTCCCTTCCCTCAAACCCCACGGAGATGCTTACAGGAAGATCTGGCCTGCCTTCCTTTCCATCCGCCTGTGCATTCAAACCACTCCACCCTCTGTTTGTCAAACTCCTCATCTCAGTCCCAGCAGAGGCTGTGAATACAAAGTGAAGGAGGTCTGGGAACCTCAGTGATGTCAGGTTTATTGAACTAATAGCACAGTTAGCACAGTTCTCTGTGAGTTTGACTCTCTGCTAACTGATGTGTGGTTACTCTGTCTGATTGAACCAGACTAGCTCTTAGCCACGTGGTGGAGGTGTCAGATTGTAACAACACCCTTGACTGACTCTCTAGGTGTTCATCAGTGGAAAGAGGCGGAGTGTGAGTGCCTCGTGTCTTTTATAGTCAGATCCCACCCCTGAGTGTCCTGCCTGCTTATTGGTCATGTCCTGTTCTCTGTGTCCATTAGCTGCTTGTCTGTGCCTGTCTCTATATCATTATGTGTGTGTCAGCACATCATGGCAGACAGAACCTCTCCACTGACCCCTGGTGGTGAATTTGACTTTCTCCAAGTGTCGGAATGACATTAAGTTACCCAACCAGGCAGAGGCATTGGGCAGAACGGACAATCTCCAAACAAGCAGCATTCGCCTCCGGACTATCAGTGGGGCAAAGGCAAAACCATTCGCCATTCGCCTCTACCCCAGACTCAATCGCCAGCAAATCTGACACCCCAAATATGGTGACCAGCGGACACGGGTCTAGGTTCACAGGGAGTATCTCCAACATGGTTTAAAGAATGAAGCCCAGAAGACCATGGTTTGGGGCAGGATCAGAAAATATGCGTGTGACTATCCAGGCCAAGAGAACGGCGATCACACCGATCCTCAACATTTGGGGGAAACCCACTCATCCTTGCCCTAGTCAAGTCCGTCCTGTATAGTACCTTAAACTTAATTAGGCTTAACCAAACACATGATGACGTGGTGTTGACCCTGTGAAGGGTCTTGCTCCAATCCTCACCAGTAAGAATAAGGCTCAATTCACTTTCCCATTTCATCCTCACACTGCTTAAGGGAGCAGAATCCGATGAGAGAATATGGCCGTATAGATCCAAAACAGACCCCTCGCCTGGCCAAACCAGGGAGAGAACCCTCTTCATTAAGGAAGAAGATGAAGCCAAAGGAAAGGAAGGAGACGTTGTGAACTTGAAAATACCGAAAAAGGCTGGAGTTGGGTAGTTGGTTTATCAGCTGACTCCCTAGAAATGGCAAACCTCCCCTCCACGAAACGCTCCAGACCCTTCACTCTCCACGATTGTTGGGTCCAGACCAGACGGTAGGAAAAGGTGATTATTACAAATAGGGGCAATGGGAGACGGGGAAAGGAGATTAAAGAGCTGTCTAAACTGCTTCCAAACCCGAAGAAAAAATGGTGCAGTAACTATGGCAAGAAGAGTAGAAGTGGTCCGGGGGCAGGACTCCAAATAGGACTGCCTGAAGAGCCTCACACTGTATGGAAGGGCTATGATGTGGAGATGACAGCCTAACCCTAACCCTAACCCTAACCCTAATCTTTCGACGCACTGCTCCTAAGGAAGGAGAAGGATGGGTGAGTAAATTTGCAGACGACACTAAAGTCGGTGGAGTTGTAGACAGTGCGGAAGGATGTTGCAGGTTACAGAGGGACATAGATAAGCTGCAGAGCTGGGCTGAGAGGTGGCAAATGGAGTTTAATGTGGAGAAGTGTGAGGTGATTCACTTTGGAAAGAATAACAGGAATGCGGAATATTTGGCTAATGGTAAAATTCTTGGTAGTGTGGATGAGCAGAGGGATCTCGGTGTCCATGTACATAGATCCCTGAAAGTTGCCACCCAGGTTGATAGGGTTGTGAAGAAGGCCTATGGTGTGTTGGCCTTTATTGGTAGAGGGATTGAGTTCCGGAGCCATGAGGTCATGATGCAGCTGTACCAAACTCTGGTACGGCCGCATTTGGAGTATTGCGTACAGTTCTGGTCGCCTCATTATAGGAAGGACGTGGAAGCTTTGGAACGGGTGCAGAGGAGATTTACCAGGATGTTGCCTGGTATGGAGGGAAAATCTTATGAGGAAAGGCTGATGGACTTGAGGTTGTTTTCGTTAGAGAGAAGAAGGTTAAGAGGTGACTTAATAGAGGCATACAAAATGATCAGAGGGTTAGATAGGGTGGACAGCGAGAGCCTTCTCCCGCGGATGGAGGTGGTTAGCACGAGGGGACATAGCCTTAAATTGAGGGGTAATAGATATAGGACAGAGGTCAGAGGTGGGTTTTTTACGCAAAGAGTGGTGAGGCCGTGGAATGCCCTACCTGCAACAGTAGTGAACTCGCCAACATTGAGGGCATTTAAAAATTTATTGGATAAGCATATGGATGATAAGGGCATAGTGTAGTTAGATGGCCTTTAGTTTTTTTTTTTCCATGTCGGTGCAACATCGAGGGCCGAAGGGCCTGTACTGCGCTGTATCGTTCTATGTTCTATGTAAGGAGCTGCGCTCCAAAAGCCAGTGATTCGAAACAAACCTGTTGGACTTTAACCTGGTGTTGTAAGACTTCTTACTGTATGGAAGGGGAGATTGATTTGGACCGATTTGATTGCATATTGTCGTCTATGGAGAAATGCCGGCCCGTAGACATATGGGTGGAATTTCTTCACCCCAAAAATAACAGACAATCCTTCTCTTTTGATCTGAGAAGTATCTTTCCGCATCTGCCAAAGTTCTGGATGCATCTGCTATAGGTCCCTCTGTGCCATTGATAGGTAAGGACAACCCCGACTCCAGATGGAGAGGCATCACACGTTAATACCAGTTCCCTATTGGGGTCGTAATGAGCCAGGATGTTTGATGATAGTAACTGCGGCTTCACTTCCACAAAGGCTTCAGTCTGCGACACCTGCCATGCCCATTTCTGGTGTGTTTTTAACAGTGTGTGTAGGGCTGACAATAAAATGGCCAAGTTTCGGATAAATTTCCCATAGTAGTTTACGAGGCATGGGAAAGATTTTAATTATGTTGTATTTTGCCGGATCGAGGCCTTAACTTTATCCTTCACAGTGTTGGCCCTTTTTTATCAACTTGGTATCCTGGGTAGATCACTTGGCCTGCCTGGAACAGACACTTTTCTGATTCGAGACAGAAAATCATCTCAAAACCGCCTCCATCTTCACTGGGTGCTCTTGTTTCGTGGCCCATGTGATTAGTGCGTCATCTAAGTATTCTGCCACCTTAGGCAGTCCTTGGAGAATGTTCTACATCAGGCGTTGACAAATGGTGATGTCAATGATTCTCTAAAGGGCAGGCGTGTATATTCATATAAACCCTTATCGGTGTTAATTATTGTGTACTTTCTGGATGACTCATTTAATTCTAGCTGGAGATAGGCATGGGTCATATCTAGTTTGGTGAAAGCTCCCCCCTGCCAGTTTGACATGTAGATTTCCTATGCATGGCATGCGGCACCAATCTAAATGTGAGGCTTTATTAACCGTTAGTTTATGGCCCCCACAAAAGTGGACCGACTTGTCGGGCTTGATGACAGGGACTACTAGTGCAACCCACTCTGTAAACTACACTGGTCGTATTATCATGAGGGTCTCTAACGGCTTGCGTTCAGTCTCTACTTTGTTAAGTAAAGCATATGGGACTGGCCGTGCCTTGAAATATTTGGGTCGGGTGCAGGGTCCACATAAATCTTTGCCCTTGAACCCTTTATTCCACCAAAGTCTTCTTGGAATGCCTCAGGATAGTTGCCAATAACCTCGTAGAGTCCACCGGTTCATAGTTTAAAAATCTGTAGCCAGTCCAAATGGATCCTTTGGAGCCAGTCCCTGCCCAAGAGCCTGGGTCCTGATCCTGGAACAACTATGAGCGGCAGTCGGGCCATCTGCTGCCCAGAAGTAACCGGGGTCATCGTGGTCCCCACAATCTTCAAATGTTCCCCTGTATATGTGGCCAACCTGGCCCCTGTGTCTCTCAGGCCGAGGGGCAAGATTCCCATCTGGAGAAGCCGGAAGGTCTATTCCCCGATGTTGGGGACCGCAATTCCCGTATCCACCTCCGTTCCTGGGAATTGGCTGTTGACCAAATGTTATCTTTATCGGGGCAACCTCCGGGGTGATAATACAGTTTACTTGCATCCTTTCGTCCTCTACAGGCTGATAGACTTGCAAGGCCCAGGCCTGAGGTGGCTTTGGCTTCCGGCCTGGGCGACACGCGTACTGCCAATTCTGGCACACTGGCACAAGTTCTGGCCACACTTATAGCAGCAGCCTTGCGGCTGACACACGTAATCCTCTGGGGAGGCTTCCCTGGTTATCCGGCGTTCCTTTGAGATGCCAGAATATCCTGGCTGAATGCTGAGTTGGTGATGGGTGAGGTACCCAAAACCCTGACAAGCTGCAGCTGGGCCCAAGCTAAGCTACACGCTCACGTCTTAGGCTGTGAGATTTAAATCCACAGATTTCTAATTCGCAGGAAAATGTACAATTAACTGTGGCAAATCGCTGTTGCCCACCACACCAAATAATCTTATGCATCCAATCTTCTTCAGACAACACAATAGGACACAGCCAGAGATACATCCAATGTGGACAGGCTTCTCCTGACTTCGATCCAGGCAGGTGAAAATGAAATGAAATGAAAATTGCTTATTGTCACGAGTAGGCTTCAATGAAGTTACTGTGAAAAGCCCCTAGTCGACACATTCCGGCGCCTGTCCGGGGAGGCTGGTACGGGAATTGAACCGTGCTGCTGGCCTGCTTGGTCTGCTTTAAAAGCCAGCGATTTAGCCGAGTGAGCTAAACCAGCCCCTGTTAAAACTCAATATCAGGAGTGGGACTCAATATCAGGTGCAGGGAACATGCCAGAACCTTGGAGAAGTGTGTGTCGAGGGATAGCAACAGAAAAGTCAATTCCAGAATTCTCCATTGGGATTCTCTGTTCCTGCCGGCAGTGCACCCCCACCCCAGGAATATCCCGGCGGTGTGGGGTGGCTACAATGGGAAATCCCATTGACAGAGAATCCCGCTGCCAGCGAATGGAGCACCATCGAGAAACACGGCTGGGGGACCGGGGAATCCAGCCCAATGATTATCTGTGAGCCACACAGATATCAGAAGGTTTCTGCCCCTGGTTATGGTCTATTCTTTATTCAGTGCATCAAGCTTGAAGCAAAATCTCTTTCTGAAATAATGAATAAAAAATGCAATAAACAGAGACTCCCTTGTATTTGTCTCCCCTCTTTCCCATTCCCCGGACAGGCGCCGGAATGTGGCGATTAGGGGCTTTTCACAGTAACTTCATTGAAGCCTACTCGTGACAATAAGCGATTATCATTATCATTGATTCTGATCATTTCCCAGCCTCAGCCAATTTGTGAATGTGGTATTCCCCAACAGGCCAGCTAGCTCCAGTTTATGTTTGAAAAGATATAAACCAGTGTGACATTTTCCATTTCCTGCACCAGCCGTTCTGTGAGATTGCCAATTTAATACCGGTCTTGGGACCTCAGGGACTACACTGGGGATCTATGAAACTATTTTCAGGCTGAGCCTCTGCCGAAAGCAGACAGGAGACTTTCATTTCATCTTTCTGAATTGGACTCAAGCCCAGAACCAAGGGTCAAAGGCCACAGCCTAACCCACTGCTCCACCCAGCATTCATCTTTAATCAAAGTTTCCACCGCTTGAACTTACTTCTTGACCCCTTGGCATTACAGTTAGCTTGTTAAAGATAGAGCACTGTGGTTGAAATTTAAATATAAATATTGGCTGTTTTATATGAAGGCAAAGACTGCCTTGCTGTAAAATTTATTATGAATTACCTGGCTTCTCTAACATGCTGTGATGCATCAGAATGTAATGATCTATAGACTGACGTGATCATCATCTTGTCACAACCCCCTGGGTTAGTGTGTGGTTTATTCCAGCTCCACTTGACCCAGAGTCGCAACACAAGTGAAATAAGGTTTTATTTAAAATACTCAAGGTCCTTGGCTGAGCCAATAAACTACAGTTTGTAACTTCAACACATAAGTAACCTTGTACTCTGTAGGTATTATAACCAACAGAATGTAACTGGCTACCTCTTTTCCAAACCCCGCCTTCATTAACTCACCCCACTCTTTACACAGACACACACAGGCAAACAACAGAAGGGAACGAATGATTGAGAGGTGAAGAACGTATTCATAAAATAAAAGGCTAAGGATCTTTGATGCACTGGGATGATTTCCGGTTAATGTCTTTCTGAAGTTCAGCTTTCTTTTTAGTGCTTCTTCCTTCTCGGCTGGAGATGGTTTTCTCCAGCACGGTTGTCTACATTTGCTGCAGACTCAGCATCATCCCACTGCTTTGGGAATCTCCAATCAGTCTCTCACTTCAGCCAGCAGGAGAGAGAGAGAAAGAGATTGCGTTCCTTCTCCTTCCAGGCTCAGTCCACTCAGAAGCCGGGGCAGCGCGGTAGCATTGTGGTTAGCACAATTGCTTCACAGCGCCAGGGTCCCAAGTTCGATTCCCGGCTCGGGTCACTGTCTGTGCGGAGTCTGCACGTTCTCCCCGTGGGTTTCCTCCGGGTGCTCTGGTTTCCTCCCACAGTCTAAAGAAATGAAATGAAATGAAAATCGCTTATTGTCACAAGTAGGCTTCAAATGAAGTTACTGTGAAAAGCCCCCTAGTCGCCACATTCCGGCGCCTGTTCGGGGAGGCTGTTACGGGAATCGAACCGTGCTGCTGGCCTGCCTTGGTCTGCTTTCAAAGCCACGATTTAGCCCAGTGCTACGTGCAGGTTAGGTGGACTGGCCATGCTAAATTGCCCTTAGTGTTGGCTGGGGTTACAGGGATAGGGTGGAGGTGTGGACCTTGGGTAGGATGCTCTTTCCAAGAGCCGGTGCAGATTCGATAGGCCGAATGGCCTCCTTCTGCACTGTAAATTCTATGATAATAAAGCGTCACGCAGGAACCAATCACTGATCGTTGTCGGGCAGAACACTGTCCCTTCCCAACCCAACGGTTGCCAGTTAGCCAATTGAACCGGCTTCCTTTCAGATTCAGATTCCTTTCTCCAAAAACGAAACCTTGGAACACAGGGTCCTGGCCAGCAGGCTGTTTCAACTGAGTCTCCTGCTTAAAGGCACATGGATCCAAAAATAATAAAATAAAATAAATAGGAACAAAGGAAATAAACAGAAAGGACTCTTACAATTTTGAGGATAAACCTCAAATGTTGAGCCAAGAAAGCCCCCAGATAATAAGAGTAAAACTGAATCCCTAAAATTGACAATGGTCTATTCCCTAGTCACACTCGCCATAATAAGAACAGGCATTCACCTATAAAATGACAAAGGCACAAGATCGAAGATGGGAGTAAAAGAGGTTAATGTTTCGGGACTTTACATCAGAGCCATCTTTCTAGTTAACCTGCACGTGAGCCGATCAGTTACCTCCTCAAGCCCGTGTGAAATTGTGACATTATTATTATTTGAAAATGTCTTCATTGATTTTCATCCAAATGCATCCAAACTATTATCTAAGCCTCTATATTTTGGGGAGTTCTTCATCTTTATTCAGAGATGACAGTTTTATTTTTAATCCTTTGATGGCTCAAACACTAATGTTTCATTAATGATATGTGGGGATCCTGTAGCATGCTCAGGAAACTAGCAGCTGCTTATTTTTTCTTTTAAATCATGACTGCATTAAAAGAACATGAAGCTGCCTTTGAGGAGCGAATGCTAATTATTATTCTCTCCACTGTAGATTTGCATCATAAAAGGTATAACTCTGTGTCGCAGATGCTCATTAAACTCAGATTAACACAGCTAAACAGTGTGGAGTGTGGTGTGTTTACCCAATGTTTCTGTGAAAACTACGCTCGCTGGTTTAACCAATCAAATACGGCAGTACTCCCAGATACTCTGTTTCATACTGTCTTATCTGAATGAATGAAAATGAAATGAAAATCACTTATTGTCACAAGTAGGCTTCAAATGAAGTTACTGTGAAAAGCCACATTCCGGCGCCTGTTCGGGGAGGCTGGTACAGGAATTGAACCATGCTGCTGGCCTGCCTTGGTCTGCTTTAAAAGCCAGCGATTTAACCCAGTGTGCTAAACCAGCCCCTATCGCAGCGATGGAATTAGGTTGCTGAAAGTGGCCTGGAAATACCCCGAGACTGTACAGGAGGGGAAATCACCCACAGCCCCTACACCTTATCACCATTCAGTGGCCCGTAGTGGAAATTCCTGGTCGGAGGGGAGTAGATATGGAGAAGGTACATCTGCTGACTGCCAGGCCCTAACCCCTCAGTGCAATAACCTGCTGATGTTCACTCTTTAGGCTCACAGAGGAAGGATGGCCATGAGAATTGTAGAATGGTTACCGGACAGAAGGAGTCCATTCAGCCCATTGTGTTAGTACCGTGCTGTGCCATTGGATGATCCTCTTCCATTAGCTCAGGAAGGCTGGACAACATGGATCCAGAGAGTGATAATTGCTCGCTAGTATATGAGGAGAGGATCCAGTCTAGCACAACATTCAGTCAGTCACTTTCAGACTCACACATCATTAAGAGCCACTTGGGGAAGCCCCTTATGGAAACATACACTAACCAGGTGGCAGCAACTTCTGCAGATGGAGCTAGCAGAGTGATTAGCACTGTTGCTTCACAGCACCATTGTCCCAGGTTCGATTCCCGCTTGGGTCACTGCCTGTGCGGAGTCTGCACGTTCTCCCCGTGTCTGTGTGGGTTTCCCCCGGGTGCTCCGGTTTCCTCCCACAAGTCCTGAAAGACGTGCTTGTTAGGTAATTTGGACATTCTGAATTCTCCCTCTGTGTACCCAAACAGGCGCCGGAATGTGGCGACTAGGAGATTTTCACAGTAACTTCATTGCAGTGTTAATGTAAGCCTACTTGTGACAATAATAAAGATTATTATTAAGGGGAAAGTGGGGAAGGAAACTGCTGAGAAGCGGAGAAACGACCATCGCAAGTCATACAATGCATTCTTTCGCCATCTTTTCAGTGCAATGTGTAATTTACACCAACAGCCTTCAGTCTTGTCCATTCAATTTGAGGCATTTCGAAATGGTTTAAAGGCGTTGGGGGACAGCTTTAGTTCTCACATTTGAAAGGGTATTGCACCTTAAAAGATCATTTGCAATTGTTTAGCACAGAGGGCTAAATAGCTGGCTTGTAATGCACCAAACAGGTGCCGGAATGTGGCAACTAGGGGCTTTTCACAGTAACTTCATTGACGCCTATTTGTGACAATAAGCTATTAAGTATCCTACTGCCTCTGTCAGATGTCACTGTGTTACAGAGACCAGCCCCATTTCAATGTTTCGATGTTCATATTACAATGACATTATTGCCTCAGCGTCAATTTCAGCATGAGTGGAAACAGACGTGCTATCGAGGCAGACAGAATCATGTATTTTGGATGTTAAAGCATAGGTCGAGGGACGTATGGATGCCAGTTCGGTCGAATGGCCTGTTTCAATGCTGTGTATTCTATCCAACTCTATATAATTTTATTGTAGATCAGGTAACCTTTCGCTGCCGATCTCTCCAGAACTTCCCTAGTTATCAGGGAAGGTACAGCAGCCAAAATCATAGGTACACATTATTAATGATTCAGATAGACCAGCGATACAGAGTCTGCTCTCAGGAGTTGCACTCGTAACAGTTGATTGCTGATTACCTGCATGAGGGAAATTTAGTAGCTTAAAGGCCGGCAGCTTGTTTAGAAATTCCAGTCTTCGGCAATGTAAACTGGGACAGCGCAACATGAAAATTGCTTCGAAAATATCTGCCCTTGTACAAACTGGTGTTCGGGCAGCCTTGAACTCCACAAAAAGACATTTGGGAGTGTTAATAGTGTTAGAAATTTGAGCCAGCATCTGTTTGAGCCAGGGCTGTTTAGCACAGGGCTAATTTGCTGGCTTTGAAAGCAGGCTAGCAGCACGGTTCGATTCCTGTAACAGCCTCCCCGAACAGGCGCCGGAATGTGGCGACTAGGGGCTTTTCACAGTAACTTCATTGAAGCCTACTCGTGACGATAAGCGATTTTCATTTCAAGAGCTCCTTTGAGTCTGCTGTGTCAATGCTATCTCGTTCAGGAAGTAGTACGTGTTGCTCCTTCATAGAAAGAATTTGGACTCACGCTGAGTTGGAGAATTGTTATTAGGACACATTCCTTGTATGAAGAAGCACAATTTCCAGGTCTTTAGGTAAAGGCCTAAGTCAGACCTCTTTATATGTCATCTCTTGCACCATGTGGTAACGGCAACTAATGCACGAGGAGAAAAGTACTCAAAATGCTGACTCTCTCGCCTCAATTGAGGAAGGCAAGAAGAGGCATTGAAAACCCCCGCAGGCGTCAACTGGGAAAAACATATAACCTGAAGAAAGTGAATTCTATCTGTACCTGAGGTTAAATTAAGCTTTTCCCTGTCTGGAGTGTGAAAAACAATTTTAACGAATACTTATAGACAAATTTTGCGGCAAACGGTAGATCACTGGGAATGGAGGACAAACTCTGCCAGCTAAATATATTTATTTTGTTGTGCTTCTGATGTTGAATTTAAATGCTGCACATAATTAATTGCGTGAGTGCTTTGACATGGTAATAAATTAATGCTTAAATACCAGCATCTATTTACAAATGCTGAAAAGATTGCCCGCCACTATAAAGCACAATCAAATTTCAAGATAATAAGAGTTATTGAATTATAAAACAGCTACACCATTACCAGCCAGGCATCTGCCAATATATTGATGTAACCGGCTGGCACTGTAGCCGAGTATCTGTTTTCTGTTAATGCTGTAATTTCCCATTGTAACGGAGATTAATCACTGATTGGGCACCACACATTCTGCATTTACTTCCACAACTGGCTGTTGGCTTCTGATAGTACACTTAGATAAGAATACCATCTTGAACTGAAAGTACAAGACCAACAACAATTTGGTTCTGTTTCGAACTTCATGGACAGATTTATTTCTATCTATTTTTATGCCACTCATTTATCAAATGATAAATTTTGATCATGACACACACGTCCCTGATTTCATATTCTTTTTATCAGTTATAGACGGTGGGCTCGCTGGCTAGGCCAGCATTTATAGCCCAGCTCTAGTTGCCCTTGAGAAGGTGGTGGTGAACTGCCTTTTGATCTGCTGCAGTCCATGTGGTGTAGGTACACCTACTCTGCTGTTAGGGATGAAATGCTGGGATTTTTGACCCAGCGACAGTGAAGGAACGGCTCAGGATGATGAATGATTTGGAGGGGAACCTCCAGGTGGTGGGGTTCCCAGGTATCTGCTGCCCTTCCAGATGGCAGAGGTGTGGGTTTGAAAGGTGCTGCTGAAGGAACGTTGGTGAGTTCCTGCAGTGCATCTTGCAGATGGTACATACGGCTGCCACTGTTTGTCAGTGGTGGAGGGTTTGAATGTTTGTGGAATGGGGAGCAATCAAGTGAGCTGGTTTGTCCTGAATGGTGTTGAGCTTCTTGAGTGTTGTTGGAGCTGTATTTATCCAAGCAAGTGGAGGGTATTCCATTACAGTCCTGACTTGTGCCTTGTAGATGGTGGACAGGCTTTGGGGAGCCAGGAGGCCAGTGACTCACCACTGGATTGCTAGTTTCTGACCTGCTCTTATAGCCACAGTGTTTATATGGATGGTCCAGTTCAGTTTCTGGTCAATGGTAACCCCTCCCAGAATGTTAGCAGTGGGGGATTCAGCAATGGTAATTCCATTGATAATCAAAGGGCTAGTTAGATCCTCTCTTGTTGTCTGGCACTTGTGTGTTGTCAATATTACTTACCGCTTGTCAGCCGAAACCTGGATATTGTCCACATCTTGTTGCATTTGGACATGGACTGCTTTAGTGTATGAGGAGTCCCAAATGGTGCTCAACAGTGTGCAATCATTAGCGTACATCCCCAATTCTGACCTGACGACGGGCGGCATGGTAGCACAGTGGTTAGCACTGTTGCTTCATAGCGCCAGGGTCCCAGGTTCGACTCCCAGCTTGGGTCACTGTCTGTGCAGAGTCTGCACGTTCTCCCCGTGTCTGCGTGGGTTTCCTCCGGGTGATCCAGTTTCCTCGCACAAATCCCGAAAAATGTGCTTGTTAGGTGAATTGGACATTCTGAATTCTCCCTCTGTGACCCGAACAGGCGGCGGAGTGTGGTGACTAGGGGCTGTTCACAGTAACTCCACTGCAGTGTTAATATAAGCCGACTTGTGACATTAATAAAGATTGTTATTAGTTGAAGGAAGGTCATTGATGAAGCAGCTGAAGTTGGTTGGGCCTCGGACACTACCCTGAGGCACCCCCTTCACACAATTAGTTGCTTCTCAATGGTGAAGTCAATTTAATTTAGTCAAAATTAAGTGCGAGAGGTGTGTGTACTTAGACTGCTTAAAAGTAAGATGCCAGTCAATAGATCGAACTGATAAAATCAAAGAATGTTCAAGTCTAGCAGAGTGATGGAGAAGCAGAGAGAGCATTAACAAGCTAATGCCAATTCTCAATCCATAACCATCAACTATCCTTTATCTTCAGTGCCTTGTACTAAATCCTGGTTGAAAGTTTCATTGCCGGCTAAAATATTCTATAAGCCATCAGCATGAAGTTAAAGGTAAATGATATCAGTGCTGGGATTTGGAATAATTATGTAATCGCCTGTTGAATCAATGGATGAAATTTAGTCGTCATGAGAGAGGAGGCTAATCCTGTACATAGATTTATAGCTGTAAATGGCACTTTGAAAGACAAGAGAAGCTTATTTGATAAAGTAAAAGCAAAAAAACCTAAATGACCCAAAGTTCCTTTAACTCGCTGCAGTGTGTCTGCGGCGCTAGTTGAATGCAAGAAGCCTAGGGGAGGCAAGGCCTCCTCTCAGAATCCTACATCCCAAATTGTGCAGGGAGCCCCCCAAGTGAGCAGAACTTCATCCCAAACATGGAGATGGAGGTTTGAGGATATCAGAAATAAGGAAAATGTTTGTTGCGCGCATCCCATCGTCAACAATTGCCAAGTCTGACAGTTAAGGCTTCAAGTAAAACCCAATTGCGAATGAAGCTTTGTTTACAGAGCTATGATATGGTAGGTGACAGACGTCATGACTTCTTGGAAAGGACAATAGTTAAATTAACTATCCAGTTTGATTTTGCAAATTGTTTACGAATTCTACACTAGCATCGTGTTAAAAAGTGGCCTGCCAATATCGTATTCTCAAGTTTGGGTTCTTAACGCAACCTAGAAACCAATTTGTGCAAAGCTAAATTTTGTCAATTACATGAAAAGCTTTCTTAATGTTAGTGTTGTTCCAGGTGTTATATCAACTTCCCAGCATCACCCTCTTTTGTTACATCTCTGCTCAGTGCTGTTCTCCAGCAAGGAGCCAGACAGAAGTAGGATTGATAAATCTGATCACAGCTCATCAATTCTTTGAGAAGACGATGGGAGTCTGGCTCTGTAGCGATAGGAAGAACTACTTGCTTTATATTGTAACTACAACTGACAATACTGTCGTGTTAGGTACACTGGTCTAACACTGGCTGCAATTGGATGCAACTAGATCAGAAAGATACTCCAGACATTGAATTAGTTCAATCAGGTTTATTGAATTGATAGCACAGTTCTCTGTGAGTTCGACTCTCTGCTAATTTAAGTTACTCTGTCTGACTGAACCAGACTAGCTGTTAGCCACGTGGTGGCGGTGTGGGATTGTAACAACACCCTTGACTGACTCTCTAGATGTTCATCAGTGGAAAGAGTTGGAGTGTGAGTGCCTCGTGTCTTTTATAGTCAGATCCCACCCCTGAGTGTCCTGCTTGATAATTGGTCATGTCCTGTTCTCTGTGTCCATTAGCTGCTTGTCTGTATATCATTATGTGTGTGTCTGCATATCATGACAAATACTTGTTCCCAAAGGCAACTTGTCAGGTGATGTTGTGAGATACTGCCTCGCCTTGAACGTCTCATACCCAGAGGCTGTCAATGTCATGGTTGGCACAGGGATCTTTTACACTCCATATTCATTTGTGATTGTGAGGGGTTGGATTATATTTAGTAAATTACAAGGCGAGGATTAATCAGACTTTCCTGGAATTTAGAAATGTTAAACTGCTATAAATTTCTCTCAATCGTGTCGTCCTGTTAACCTTTAGCCTTTGCTTGGTAAACAGGAAAACAAAGGTCAATTTTAAGTATCGTTAGACTATTGAGCCAAAGCTGACCCTGCAGCAATGGTCAATTTGAGGATGAAGTAGGAAGAGGTTTAATGAAAAACCTGCCATTGAATCATTAGGTAACAGGCTGGAAAAATATCTGGTCATAAATCATCAATTTTAACTTGAGTTTCTGTAAAAGCAGGAGATTGACGGGCGTGTAATGGTATGGAGTCAAATGCAGACTTTTAATTAATGTTTCACTTGGTGGAGTAGCAATCAAACGTAACAAGAATGAAACTATCTGTACAACTCCAGTTCTGGTCTACAGAAAAAGAAGAACCATTCAAGCAAATAAAACTGAAGAGGCAGATATCAGATAAGTCCATAAAATTCTCCTTATCATGAATTTAGCAATTATACATTAGCAGAATTCACAATGATATGGTTTGTGACAGGATGGGAGGGGGAAATTGTACAAGACTGATTACTGGCAAGTGTTCTTGGATTCGCAAAAGCTGAAGCTTCTGAGCTCAGATGTACAACGTGCAGGAGCACCTCAGCTACAGCAGCAAGCTATTGCAGGCATCACTTTTAACTGCACTATGACAGGCTCGGTGTACTTCATATTATCTGTGACACCTGATATTCAACATGTTAAAGCTTTATTGATTTGAGGAGCAACTTACAATCAAAATCCTCATCTAACAAAATTGGGGAGGATTTGTTGCCAGAAGATAATATTTCTACTCTGAACCCTCTGTCAACATATACCTAGCTGCAAATAACACTGAGCGCGATCTAACGGGAGAAGCACTCAGTGCCGTAGCGGGCACGGTATCCCAGGGAAACCACAGCTGGTATCTAACGGCGATTAGTGCCGGGACTTATCCTCCACGTCCTTCGTTGCCAAAATGGCTGTCCCGTCAACTGATTCGCCTGGACCGCACTTGGCAGTTCCCCGCGAAGGAGCCTCCGTTGATGGTACCGCTGCCTTCTCTGAGCTACCACCAGCATCGCGAGGGAAGCCGCTGTGGGTTCGCCAACACCATCCATATTATTATATCTGGAAGGAATTAGAGAGGGGGAGGGACCAATAACCTTTGGGGCTTCTACCCGGAGACCCTCCAATTCGTCAAGCCACCCCCACCCTTCCGTGTCCCGCCTTCTCTCAGGGAGCCAGTTGTGCTGGAAGACCCCACCCTGCACACTCACCCCTGGCTATAGCGGGGGCCTCTAGGCCCTGGACCCCAGGTCCCAGACCGTTGCTGGGAACATTCGGGGAGCTGAGCTCAGGAACCATCCCCTGATCCACATACTCACCCTCTGGATGCAGGGATATCCCCGGTGCTGAAGCCCAGCTTTAGGGTGTTTGATTATTGGCTGCTGCCTCTGTGGTCCAGACGCCCCCCCAGGGTTCAGCCAAAGTGTCCAGACCTAGGCAGTAACGCTCACCTCAGACACGGCATGTGTACCCATGGGAATGCACTTGAGAATAATTTGTTTATTAAACGATCAACAGAACCTTTGTACAAAAAGATGAAAACAAACTACATAACAGCCCAATACAAGGACGTCACGCTCACGCAGTGGTTAGCACTGCTGCCTCACGATGCTGAGGACCAAGGTTTGAGTTGTCACGCTCTCCCTGTGTCTGCGTGAGTCTCACCCCCAGGGTAGGTGGATTGGCCATGCTAAATTGCCCCTTAATTGAAAATCTTTTTAAAAAGTAACAGTCCACACTGACCATTAACCAACAGAGAAAAGGCACCGTGCCAGACACACGAGCATGTTTTCACCAAAGAATATCGGTACAAATACCACGATACAACATTAAACAGTCAACAGTACAATTGGATCCCCATCAATCTGCAAAAGCATTTCTTCAACACCTTTATCAAGTTGCTCATTCGGATCAACCCGCCTCTCTCTCCCCTTCTCGCACCTCCCAGAGGTAGACTCTCAAAAAACACACAGCCTTCACACATTTGGACCTACCAGCAGCAGCAATCAACAAACACACCCTGCAGTTAGACTTGAGAATATTTTCTTTATTAAATGTCAACAGGAACAAAGATTTGAAAAGCAAACTGTGTAACATTCCACATATCACACTGACCATTAAACAACAAGGAAATGTCACCCTACCATATTGATACCAATACAAAGCTCATTTTCACCAAAAAAAAGCCAAACACACGGTAACGTCCCTCGCAGGTTCCTCAGCAGTAACAGAGGATAAGCCTGAGAATGTGTTATTATGTCCAGAACTTTGTCGTAGAAATGATCTGTCCCTCAATGTGTGACTTGTTCTACGTATCAGAGCCATTCTCTGCCCAGAAGCCACAGCTGTGCAGGCCCCTCCCACACGGCCCAATCTCACCGCAACCAAATCCTGGCATCCACATATTCCACTGACACTCAAGATGTAGTTGAACATCCGTGACTTCCAGCGTGTTTAACCCACGGTGACATGCCAGTTACATGCAGCACTCACCACATCAGCAATCTGTGAAAGCATTTCTTCAGTAGTGTCATCAGGTGGCCCATTGACTGATTGATTGATATTTATTGTCACGTGAACCGAAGTACAGTGAAATATATTTTTTTGCGGCCAAGGGAACATACACAGTACGTACATAGTAGACAAAAGAAAAATCGACAGAGTGCATTGCCAAATGGTACATCAACAAATAGTGATTGGTTACAGTGTGGAACAAGGGGCCAAACAAGAGCAGCATAGGGTGTTGTGAATAGTGTTCTGACAGGGAACAGATCAGTCCGAGGGAGAGTCGTTGAGAAGTCTTGTAGCTGTGGGGAAGAAGCTGTTCCTATGTCTGGATGTGCGAGTCTTCAGACTTCTGTACCTTCTGCATGATGGAAGGGTCTGGAAGAAGGCAATGCCTGGGTGTGAGGGGGTCTCTAACAATGCTGTCTGTCTTCCTGAGGCAGTGGGAGGTGTAGACAGAATCAATGTGGGGGTGGCAAGCTTGTGTGATGCATTGGGCTGAGTTCACCACCCTCTGCAGTTTCATGCGATCTTGGGCGGAGTAGTTGCCATACCAGGCTGTGATGCAGCCGGATAGGATGCTCTCTATCGCACATCTGTAGAAGTTTGTGAGAGTCGATGCAGACATGCCGAATTTCTTTTGGATCAATGTCACACACCAGGTCCCACAGTGTCTTCTTGCTTCAAACTGGATTGCCTTCTGGACTCATAGGTCCCCCGAGCCCAGCCTTCCAGGACCCCGGTATCTTAGAAAGAATTGTCTTTCTTTCCGGCTACAGGAAAGGAAGGAAACAGCAGCAGCAGCTTCCAGGCATCTGCAGCCACCAGCAGGAGCAAGCAGCAAACACAACCTGCAGCTGGGGAGTGCTCTCACATCGAACAATGCCAATTTCCTATTAGTAATGGTCTTCAGCTGTGAAGCCAGAGGCTGCTTACAGTCCACTATCAGAGGGAGGTAAAGTGACCGCACCATCTTACCATGCTCGTGACTCTGTCCTGGAGCTGTTTGGTGGGACAGGCAGTATAGTTGCCTGTTATAGGCATACACAATTTGGAGGACGGTAGGACCCGTAGGTGCTGAGCCTCTCAAGCCCCTAGTCCCGGGGCGACCTCTGACCTATGGCTCCAAGCCCCCTGAACAGGCCCGACCTCCCCATGGGACCTCCACCAGCATCAAACACCCCCCCCCCCCCCCAACCGAGTACCAGGGAAGTGGCTCCCGTGCCCCTGGACTGCTTGCCTGACAATAAAATCACTATTCACCTCCTCCGATCCTCTCAGCAGCCATTACCCAAGATTCCCGGTTTTTAGTAGGAATGCTAAAGCATCCACATGATCTCCTGCTGGGGAGCTGGTTAGATCCCAAGAGGCCGTTACGCTAGGGCGTCCGTCTCGTTAATGTGATGGGCAATTGCCCTTAATTGGTTTCTCGTCATATCCAGGTGTGATCCAGAAGCTGCTAACAGGCGGGAATCGATTGCTGCCCGGCGCAGGTCCTGAATTCAGCCTCTCCTGTAATCTTAACGCCTGGAGCCGTGCTGGTCGCAATGCTGCCATTAAATTGCGCCCACTATCGTTAACATTAAGAGTTCATGGGAAGCATGACTAAACACAGAAGTCATTTCATTCATCCTTTGAAAAACTCACTCACTTGGCTGATTTCAAACGTATATAATGATTTAAAAAGATGATGTTGGTAGTGGAATTCTACAGAGAGGGTCCATTGCCATGGTTAAGATACTCAACGCGAGTCTTGTTTAGCTGTCTAACCTATCCTAAAGGCTTTCACATCAACCACAGCCTCCAAAATGTATTTGTCTTTATAGAGGTGAGGATTGACTGATCACTATGCATATTTCCCAATTTTCTAATTGTCTGATTCTAGTTTAGAAAGAAAAGGGGCGATATCGTAATCAGCGATGGGGCGGAGAATCCGTTTACGACTGAATCAGGTGCGGCACCTCTTTTCGGAGGTTCCGCCCCCTCCAAAACGGCATCATCAAGGAGCACACCGCACGGACGACCTCAGGGGGGTTACCGGAACGTCCTCCCATGATGCTCCGCCCCCAATGGGCCGCGTTCCCGATGGCAGGGGGCATGTGTGCTCTCAGTTTTCAGAACCCAGCGTGGCAGCTGCGTACTGTGTCCAGAGCCGCCACAGTCGGTGAAGGGTTAGAGGAACCGTGCTGCTGGCCAGGGGGGCTTCGGCGAGCGCTGGAGGGACGACTCGGGGTTGTCCAGGGGGGGGCACTATCTGGCCTGCACCATGTTGGATGGGGCGACTGCTGCAGGTCATCGCTGTGCGCATGTGCGGTCACAGACCTGGCAATTCTCCAGCCGTTTATATCGGGAAGGCCGTGCGTGTTTATGTGGCGCAGCTGCAAGCCCCTCACTAGTCGGAGCATTGCGCTGGGGCCTCACCGATTTTTTTTGGGCATAAAACTAGACACTTCCTCTGGACATAGCTTCAAAATCAGAGAATGCAGCCCAAGATCTGAAATCGGAGAATGATGAGAACTTGACCATAATGCAGCACTGCCCAAATAACACAGAAATACAAGTCAAACTGTGGCCATTGATATTGCTTTCTAGGGCAATAGGAAAGTTAGCAAGTATAACCCCACTATTTAAGGGAGGGAGGGAGAGACAAAACAGACAGCTACAGACCTGTTCATTTGACATCAGTGATAGGGAAAAGATAGATGTGGTCAATTGTTTTTTACCTTTCTGAATTTGTAAGAAGTAGCTAGGATGAAGGAATAGTGAATATGTGAATCATTTTCTTGTGTGTATATTGAGATCTTTCGAACCTAAACTTAGGCAAGTGTGAGGTGTTTGTGGTGCACCCTGGAGACCAGGAGGAAGGAATTGGTAGGCTCCCACTTAGGCGGGCAGGGGAGAGTTTTAGGTACCTGGGGGTGCAGGTGGCCAGGGACTGGGGGACTCTTCACAAACATAATTTCACCAGACTCAAATGGAGGAGTGCAAGAGGTGGGACATGCTGCCATTGTCATTGGCGGGGAGGGTACAGTCCGTCAAAATGACAGTGCTTCAGAGGTTCTTGTTCCTCTTTCAGTGCCTGCCCATCTTTATCCCCAGGGCCTTCTTTAGGAGAGTGACTAGCAGTATTCTGAGTTTTGTGTGGGCACATGGGACTCAGAGAGTGAAGAGGGTTTTCCTGGAGCAAGGGAGGGATAGAGGGGGGCTGGCGCTGCCCAACCTTTTGGGGTACTATTGGGCGGCCAATGTGTCAATGGTGCGTAAATGGGTGATGGAGGGGGGAAGGGCGGCGTGGAAAAGAATGGAGATGGCGTCATGTAGAGGTACGAGCCTGGGTGCCATGGTAACAGCGCAGTTGCCGCTCTCCCCTAAGAGGTTTACCACGAGCCCGGTGGTGGCGGCGACCCTGAGAATCTGGGGACAGTGGAGACGGCATAGGGGGGAAACAGGGGGCCCGATGGAGGCTCCACTGGGTGGCAACCATCGGTTCATCCCGGGGAACAAGGATGGGGGATTTAGGGGGTGGCAAAGGGGGACGATGGACAGAGTGCTTTCGGGGGTGTGAATCGGAGAGGGGAAGGTGTCAAGACATCTATAAGGTAATGCAGGAGGTGGAGTCGTCGTCAGTGGAGGAGCTGAAGGCTAAATGGGAGGGTGAACTTGGGGAGCAGATAGAGGACAGGACTTGGGCGGATGCCTTGGAGAGAGTCAACTCTTCCTCTTCATGTGTGAGGCTTAGCCTCATCCAATTTAAGGTGCTGCACCGGGCCCACATGTCCGGGACTAGGATGAGTAGGTTCTATGGGGGTGAGGACAGGTGCACCAGGTGTTCAGGGAGTCCAGCGAATCATGCCCATATGTTCTGGGCATGCCCGGCACTGGAAAAATTCTGGAAGGGGGTGGCGGGGACGGTGTCGAGGGTGGTTGGATCCAGGGTCAAACCAGGGTGGGGACTCGCGATTTTTGGAGTTGCGGTGGAGCTGGGAGTGCAGGAGGTGAAAGAGGCCGGTGTCCTGGCCTTTGCGTCCCTAGTAGCCCGGCGGAGGATCTTGCTGCAGTGGAAGGATGCGAAGCCCCCAAATGTGGAGACCTGGGTCAATGACATGGCGGGATTTATAAAGTTGGAAAGGGTTAAATTTGCCCTGAGAGGATCAATACAAGGGTTCTATAAACGGTGGCAGCCTTTTCTGGACTTCCTGGCTCAAAGATAGGCATCTTGGTCAATAGCAGCAGCAACCCGGGGTGGGGGGGGGAGGTGGGGTGGGCGGGGGGGGGGGGGTTCCTAACTATAGTTTCTATATTTTTTTTCGCTACGGTTATGTAACTTAACACTGGGTTAACTTAAGTTGTTGTTAATATGTTGGGTTGTTCATTGAGGAGGGGCAAAGGTTTATGATTGTTGTCATTACTGTTATCGTTGGTATTTTAGTATGGTTTGATGTTGTTGCGTAAATTCAAAATTTTTCAATAAAAATTATTTTTTAAAAAAAGAGATCTTTCGAACCTTTTTGTCTGGTCTAATACAACTTATTTTTCTTGTTTAATATTTTATTTGTGTTAAAAGTTCACCTGTGAATTTGTTCAATAAGTTACCGCAACGGTTTCTAAGAGAATGGTGTATTGGGATTTTCAGAAGGCTTTGATAAGGTTCCACAGAGGATGTGAGTAAACAAAATTAGGAATTGGGTTAATGTGCTGATGTGGATTGAGAATTGGTTAACAGACAGAAATAAGTGGGCCATTCTCAGGTGGCAGGTTGTTACTAATCAGCTACCGCAAAGATCAGTTCCTGGTCATTTCTTCACCCAAAGAGCCTGTGGCCTGTGGAATTCATTACCACAGGAAGTAGTTGATGCTAAAACATTGAATATATTCAAGAGGCGGCTGGATATAGCACTTGGGGTGAATGGGATCAAAGGTTATGGGGAGAAAGCAGGATTAGGCTATTAGAACATAGAACAGTACAGCACAGAACAGGCCCTTCGGCCCTCGATGTTGTGCCGAGCAATGATCACCCCACTCAAACCCACGTATCCACCCTATACCCAACAACCCCCCCCCCCCCCAAAACCTTACTTTGAGGACACTACGGGCAATTTAGCATGGCCAATCCACCTAATCCGCACATCTTTGGACTGTGGGAGGAAACCGGAGCACCCGGAGGAAACCCACGCACACACGGGGAGGACGTGCAGACTCCGCACAGGCAGTGACCCAGCCGGGAACCGAACCTGGGACCCTGGAGCTGTGAAGCATTTATGCTAACCACCATGCTACCGTGCTGCCCATATTGAGTTGGATGATCTATGTACCCGAACAGGCGACGGAGTGTGGCGACAAGGGGATTTTCACATTAACTTCCTTGCAGTGTTAATTTAAACCTACTTGCGACACTAAGAAAGATAATTATTATTGTAGAACAGACATGGGCTCTTCCTGCACTGCAACCAGTCTTGTTTAATAAGTTGCCCAGGAGCCCCCTCTAGTGGCCAGTCAATCTTCTAAATGTTCAAAAACACTGAAAGAACACAAAGAACTGAGAAGACCATTTGAAGTGGTAAATTTATCTTTATGGTATACCATATCCATGGCATGCACCATACATATACTGCATAACATCGCTGAGGTCCAGTTTTCCTTTTAAAAATGTAGGTAATTCTTTATGGTTCACAATTGACATCTAGTTCATCAATGTGATCTTTCCGCGCTAATTCCAAGATTAAATTGATTAACTCCACTTTCTCCACACACGCTATGCATTTCTCTCCCCAGTCATCGAGAATCCTCTTCAGCTCTGCCACTCGCAGTCTGCTCAGTTCAACTTTATTCAATTTCAATTTCTTAGCTATAGGAACACAGAGAAAATCTATTTTAATAGTTACGCCACAATGTTGTTAATGAAATGTCAGGCAGTCTAATACACTATTACTTTTGCTAAATATTTACTTTTGCTAAATATTCAAGTGTCTAATGACACCCCACCAATGGGTGACACATGCAAAACATTCCAGAAATTCCATCATTGACAAATTATCTTCTGTTCAACTACAAAACTTATTATTTTCACAGGGAAATTTTGACCAAGGTTTACAAGTTTTTTGTATCTCAAAAATTACTACAGTAAGAAGTCTTACAACACCAGCTCCGAAAGCTCGTGTTTGAAACAAACCTGTTGGACTTTAACCTGCTGTTGTAAGACTTCTTACTGTGCTCACCCCAGTCCAACGCCGGCATCTCCACATCAAAAATTACTAAGCAGCCTATTCTCCCACCATATTCTTAAAGTTAACTGCAACTTCAGTGTCAGGCATGGCTGAGTGAAGCATTCTTGTTTCTGGGTCAGATGTTGTAGGTTCAAGTTCCATTCCGCCCTGTCTGCCCTCCCAGGTGGACATGAGCTTTCTTGACACTAATTGTGAAGAGGAGGGAGGCTCCCACTGAATATTTAGCCCTCAAATCAAGATCACGGAAACAGATCATCGCTGAGTAAATTCTATGTCATGTTTCTTTTATTATAACAGTGACTACACTTCAACAACTAAATTGGCCGTGAGGTTCTTTGCGACATCCCTGGGTCATGTAAGGCACTATGCAAATGCACTATGTTTCGCCGTTCAAAAGGCGTCTCGACAAATACATGGATAGGATGGGTATAGAGGGATACGGCACAAGGAAGTGCTGAGGGTTTTGGGCCAAGGGTGGTATCATGACCAGTACAGGCTTGGAGGGCCGAAGGGCCTGTTACTGTGCTGTATTGTTCTTTGTTCAAATACAGGCCTGTCTTTCAATAAGGAAGAAAAAAGTCACGAGTTGGATGCTGCGTACATTTGGATTACACTATTATCTTAACATAGAGCATCCATAATTATGGGATGTCAGCCATATCCTTGGCACCCACCAATGCCTTTAGCAGAGATGGTAAGGAGCCACTTATATATGAAGTGCATGGCAGCAGCACCAATATTCACTGTGTATATTGTACCTCAAGATGGGTTTGGGGGGTGGTTTCGCTCACTTCGTGATGAAGAGCAAGGCCAGCAGCACGGGTTCAATTCCTGAACCAGCTGGGTTCATTCATGAAGGCGCTACCTTCTCAATCTCAGGCAACACACACACACCATACCTGCATCTACACACTAAATGGAGCATTAGACGCTGCAGATCCTCACAGATGGAGGACACAGTCTGCAATTCGGAACTATTGGATAACAACTCTAACTACTCCTGAACTTAGTGTTCTTCTGTACCCTCTGTGCTGCACCTTGGCGTGACTAAGTGACTTGTTAAACATTTGTGCATTTTGCTTAAAAGGCCAAATTCATACTGTCCCTTGCTAAAATGCTTCACCTGCTTTTAGATGTCTTGGGTACGTTGCGCAAACTGTTCTTCCTGCTTCTGTTTTGGGGGGATTCAGGATCGGAGGCAAAATTGGCCAAATGCATTTTTTAATCCGTCAATTTTAGTGAAATACACAATGTTCTGCTTCCTGTCAGCCAATGTTATTTTTTTCAGGCCCATTTATTTTCCTGTGGGCAGTTGCACTTTCTTCCCCCCCCCCCCACCCTCACAATGTTGCTCCTTTTTAAATGCCGTCCATCTGCAACCTTTTCCATCTGACAAGTCCACAGCTTAATGGTAACTATCTGTTCTCTGCATAGCTACTGACTGTTAGGCACAATTCCAGCAGTTTCTGATTTCCTAAGTACAAAGTGGTCGCAGCTACCATGTTCCAATCTTTCTAGTTTGCAGCCTGTTCCATCACAGTTTGCACACATGCAACGAGCTGTACAGGCTTTGAAATTGAGGAGTATTGAAGTGGTGTTTGTAAATGAGAATTCACACCTGGCATCATATCAGAACAACAGGAATGCAGTTATATTCGGGACATAGAAAATAAACACAATAAGAAGATATGAAGCAGGGGAGCACTTTCTGCAGCCATGGAACCCCAAGACAGATAAAAAATGTAATTTGCACCTTGCACGTCCTCAATCAGTCCCCACCTTCCGACCCGAACACCATAACCCTTAATCCCTTTATTCTTCAAAAAACAATCTATCTTTACCTTAAAAACATTTAATGAAGGAGCCTCAACTGCTTCACTGGGCAAGGAATTACAGATTCACAACCCTTTGGGTGAAGAAGTTCCTCTAAACCCAGTCCTAAATCTACTTCCCCTTATTTTGAGGCTATGCCCCCTAGTTCTGCTTTCACCCGCCAGTGGAAACAACCTGCCCGCATCTATCCTATCTACTCCCTTCAGAATTTTATACATTTCTATAAGATCCCCCCGCATTCTTCTAAATTCCAACGAGTACAGTCCCAGTCTACTCAACCTCTCCTCGTAATCCACCCCCTTCAGCTCTGGGATTAACCTAGTGAATCTCCTCTGGACACCCTCCAGTGCCAGTACGTCCTTTCTCAGGTAAGGAGACCAAAACTGAACACAATACTCCAGGTGTGGCCTCACTAACACCTTTACAATTGCAGCATAACCTCCCTACTCTTAAACTCCATCACTCTAGCAACGAAGGACAAAACTCCATTAGCCTTCTTAAGCACCTCTAAACCAATTTTTTGTGACTCATGCACGAGCACACCCAGCACTGCACAGCAGCATGTTTTAATATTTAATCATTTAAATAATAATCCCTTTTGCTATTATTCGTACAAAAATGGATAACCTCACATTTGTCAACATTGTATTCCATCTGCCAGACCCTAGCCCATTCACTTAACCTATCCAAATCCCTCTGCAGACTTCCAGTATCCTCTGCACTTTTTGGTTTACCAATCTTAGAGTCATCTGCAAACTTGGACACATTGCACTTGGTCCCCAACTCCAAATCATCTATGTAAATTGTGAACAATTGTGGGCCCAACACTGATCCCTGAGGGACACCACTAGCTACTGATTGCCAACCAGAGAAACACCCATTAATCCCCACTATTTGCTTTCTATTAATTAACCAATCCTCTATCCGTGCTACTACTTTACCCTTAATGCCATGCATCTTTATCTTATGCAGCAACCTTTTGTGTGGCACCTTGTCAAAGGCTTTCTGGAAATCCAGATATACCACATCCATTGGCTCCCCATTATCTACTGCACTGGTAATGCCCTCAAAAAATTCCACTAAATTAGTTAGGCACGACCTGCCCTTTATGAACCCATGCTGCGACTGCCCAATGGGACAATTTCCATCCAGATGCCTCGTTATTTCTTCCTTGATGATAGATTCCAGCATCTTCCCTACTATTGAAGTTAAGCTAACTGGCCTATAATTACCCGCTTTCTGTCTACCTCCTTTTTTAAACAGTGGTGTCACGTTTGCTAATTTCCAATCTGCCGGGACCACCCCAGAGTCTAGTGAATTTTGGTAAATTATCACTAGTGCATTTGCAATTTCCCTAGCCATCTCTCTTATCACTCTGGGATGCATTCCATCAGGGCCAGGAGACTTGTCTACCTTTAGCCCCATTAGCTTGCCCATCACTACTTCCTTAGTGATAACAATCATCTCAAGGTCTTCAGCTGTCATAGCCTCATTTCCATCAGTCACTGTCATGTTATGTGTCTTCACTGTGAAGACCGACCCAAAAAACCTGTTCAGTTCCTCAGCCATTTCCTCATCTCCCATTGTTAAATCTCCCTTCTCATCCTCTAAAGGACCAATATTTACCTTAGCCACTCTTTTTTGTTTTATATATTTGTAGAAAATTTTACTGTTTTTATATTCTGAGCAAGTTTACTCTCATAATCTATCTTACTCTTCTTTATAGCTTTTTTAGTAGCTTTCTGTTGCCCCCTAAAGATTTCCCAGTCCTCTAGTCTCCCACTAATCTTTGCCACTTTGTATGCTTTTTCCTTCAATTTGATACTCTCCCTTATTTCCTTAGATAGATTTACCCTCTTTCTACCGTCCTTCCTTTATGTCGGTATAAAGTCTTGCAAGTCTTCGCCTATTACGTCCTAAATGTTAAGTATGTAGTTCGAGGTTCAATTAGCTAACCGCTCAAGATGGCAGCCAAAAATATTTGTGCAACCTTATGGCTTTCTTTCTAAAACAATTACTAGACTTTACTGACCTCATACTTTTTCAAAATTGAAATATGCCTACTTCGCTTACTTTTATACATTAACGGCGCCGTTCAAATGGCATCTCGACTAATACATGGATAGGATGGGTATAGAGGGATACGGCATAAGGAAGTGCTGAGGGTTTTGGCCAAAGTTAGTATCATGACCCGTACAGGCTTGAGAGGGCCGAAGGGCCTGTTCCTGTGCTGTATTGTTCTTTTGATTGGTGCATTCATTAGTTGTTCAATTACAATTTGTTGGTTCTTATAAACATGAATTCTGAACCAATCACATGCAAATGACGCACACTTTGTAACGAGTATACTGCCGAGGGGTGATGGATACAGACACACTTGACACAAGGTGTATATTTGGAGAAGCAGACAGTTCAGACAAATTACACAGGATGATGCACAGGGTAGAGAAAGCGAGGTTAGGGCAGCATGGTGGTGCAGTGGGTTAGCCCTGTTTCTTCACGGCTCCAAGGTTCGATCCCGGCCCCGGGTCACTGTCCGTGTGGAGTTTGCACATTCTGTCCGTGTGGAGTTTGCACGTTCTCCCCGTGTTTGCGTGGGTTTCACCCCCACAACCCAAAGATGTGCAGGTGCAGGTAGATTGGCCAGGCTAAATTGCCCCTTAATTGGAAAAAATGAATTGGGTACTCTAAATTTATTTTAAAAAAGAGAAAGTGAGGTTATACGTACCATATTTCAGCTCACAGATCTGCATGTCTTTCCGTTTCAGTTTTTCACAAATCTTCAGGACCGGTACATGTGCACTCATAGGACGGGCTATTTCATTCACAATTTTAGTTGCGGCATCACTTGTTGCTCCAACATAGTAGCACTATGTGAAAGAAAAGTTAAATTACATTGTGTATCACACCCATAATCTTATAAATACAGCAAGCCAGAAAAACCTTTCACAAACAATTACAACCTGCTGCTTACAAACTTACTTCTATGAAGAGTACTGATTCACAAAGGGCAAATTGTAATTAACAGAGTACATATTTTAGGGGCAAGTTGTTGATATTTGAATTTTACATTTTTTTTAATGAATTTAAAAATTTTTTAATTTGTATTTTAACAATGAATCAGAGAAGGGAATTTTCCAAATCTTTTCCTGATTCCGTGTCTGTAATTTAAAAAAAATCTAATTTATTCAACACCAACATAATCCTACCTCAAGCTTGGGTATGTTGAAGTACATTTTGAATTCATAGAATTTACAGTGCAGAAGGAGGCCATTCGGCCCATCGAGTCGGCACCGGCTCCTGGAAAGAGCACCCTACCCAAGGTTAACACCTCCACCCTATCCCCATAACCCAGTAACCCCACCCAACACCAAGGGCAATTTTGGACACTAAGGGCAATTTATCATGTCCAACCCACCTACCTTGCCATCTTTGGACTGTGGGAGGAAACCGGAGCACCCGGAGGAAACCCACGCACACACGGGGAGGATGTGCAGACTCCGCACAGACAGTGACCCAAGACGGAATCGAACCTGGGATCCTGGAGCTGTAAAGCGACTGTGCTATCCACAATGCTACCGTGCTGCCCAAGTGAAAATCGCTTATTGTCACAAGTAGGCTTCAAATGAAGCTACTGTGAAAAGCCGCGAATCGCCACATTCCAGCACCTGTTCGGGGAGTCTGTTACGGGATTTGAACCATGCTGCTGGCCTGCCCTAGTCTGCTTTCAAAGCCAGTGATTTAGCCCTGTGCTAAACAGTCCCTCATTTCAGGACCTATGGGAGGAAACCGGAGCACCCGGAGGAAACCCACGCAGACACGGGGAGAACGTGCAGACTCTGCACAGACAGTGACCCAAGCTGGGAATCGGACCCAGGTCCCTGGCGCTGTGAAGCAGTAGTGCTAACCACTGTGTTGCCGTGCCGCCGATGTTTCTTCAGTTTAAACAATATTTTAAACTGGTGAGAGAGGGTATTTCAACCCTAGGGTGATTTTCTCCAATTTACTGAATTTACCAAAGTATTTTTCCAATTTCATTTATTTGTGTCATGCAGACATTATCAATACATGGACATATAGTAATCATTTACACACTTAATCTCACTGATTAATTAGTGCTTTCGTCTTCTTTCACTTAGCTGAATACTTAATATAATTGCAATTGCTATAGAAACCAGTCAATGGTTTGTGTGAAGGAGTAGAGCTTGTCCTAATATATGGGAAATTCATCAATCACTTTCTACAAAAGAGAAGCAGCAAAAGAAAATAAACCAAACATAAATTTAAGCACAAGATGGATGTGGTAGTGGTAATAAAAGTAAGAATATATAACCATAAAAAGCCTTTTAAAAGACAAATACACGTTAGTACGATATTCCTTTGCTTCAATACAATACAACCATCAAAAAAAGCTACTGTCAGATTGTGTGCGTCAGTAGCTTAGAGCATTGGCAAGAACTAACCCCCTGTATATAGGTACCTCGCCTCCACATGACAAATCCTGTGCAGCACTGGTAAACAAGTGGGACAATCAGGCAGCTTCCCACTGCGTGACATTGTCCAATGAAGGTTCAATATACAGCCACACTATATACATTACAAAGATATTATGCAATCATACAAATTACACTACAGGAGGCGGCCAATCAGCCACTGTGCCAGGTCCACATCAGAACTATCCCCTCCAAACACTGCTTGGGTCACTATCTGTGTGGAGTCTGCACGTTCTCCCCATATCGGTGTGGGTTTCCTCCGGGTGCTCCGCTTTCCTCCCACAAATCCCAAAGACGTGCTGTTAGGCGAATTGGACATTCTGAATACTCACTTAGTGTACCCGAACAGGCGCTGGAGTGTGGCGACTAGGGGCTTTTCACGTAACTACATAGCAGTGTTAATATAAGTCTACTTGTGACAATAATAAAGAGTATTAGTATTAATCCCATTTTCATGCTCGGTCCCTCTACTCCAATGTAATTCCTAATCCAGGTCTATTCCTCCAAAATGCTAAATTGACTATTTCAATTGTGATAACGTAATCTATTTCTAATCCATTTGAACTTCTAACCTGGTCTTTCAGTTTGAAAAGCGGATGCTTTGGCACTTTCATTACCAATTCATCAGTGAGAACAATCTTTCATTCTTTACTTTCTTTGAAACTTCTGAGGTTCTCAGAAGGTTAGATGGGGTACCTGCAATAGGGCAGGGGAGTGGGCTAGGTAGTGTGCTCTTTCAGAGGGTCAGAGCCGGCTCGATGGGCTGAATAGCCTCCTTTGTCACGGTCAGGAGTCTATAATAGGTTTTCCCATAACCTCCTCTGCTGAATGAAATCTTAGTGCTTAAAGAGTTTCCATTATTGACAAGTTCCTTCTGTTATTTTAATGAACCTACCTAGCCCCCATCCTTTATCACTGCAGCCAAATTAGCAATCGCACTTAAATCTTAACACGACAACATACTTACCAGGCGGTGCTCCTTTCCTTTGGTATGTTCACACATTAGCATCAGTTCATTTACTACCATTTCAAGTGTCAGCTCCACATCCTGCGCTTTCAAATATTTGTAAAATCTCTCCAGAAATCCAATGCATACTAAATGGTTTTTAAAAAAGTGGGGGAAAAAAAAATCTCAAAAAGAAACATCCAAATTGAAAACATAATTAATGGAAGTTTTTAAAACTAATTACTTTTAAATAACGTTTATATATCTTAATCTTCAATGATGTTATCCTCTTTACACTTTACCACAGAAAGATATCAGCTGTGAGGTTTCTGCTCTGTTTTCAACAACAGTGAACCGCACAATTTAGATTAACAGAAGAAAACACACTTCTTGGACAGCGTTTTAGATTAGCAACTCAAGTAGCAATGCTCATTTTTTTTGCCCATGTGCAAAATCTTACAACATAAAACCTGATCATTAAAACTCAACTATTTGTTTATGAAGCTCAAGTTTCACTTTGTGAAATTTTGAACTGTAATATTGGATCAACATTTGAAGAGGTATCTGGAATGATTCCAAAGTATCTTTGGGGTTATAAATTCTTTGAGGATGTAACCAGCAAGGTGGATAATGGGGAACCTGTGGATGTGGTATATCTAGACTTCCAGAAGGCGCTTGATAAGGTGCCGCATAAAAGACTGATCCAGAAGGTGAGATCGCAGGGGATTGGGCATAGAGTACTAGATTGGATTGAGGATTGGCTGACTGACAGAAAGCAGAGGGTCGGGATAGGCTGGCGAACTGTAACCAGCGAGCTGTCGCAGAGGTCAGTCCTCGGACCTCAACAGTTTATAATTTATATAAATAATCTGCAAGTAGAAACAAGAGTGTAACATAGCAAAATATGCGCATGATAAAATAGGTGAGAAAGCAGGCAGTGAAGAAGAGATAAAGATTTTACAGACAGACATAAATAGGCTAAGAGAATGGGTCAAAGTATGGCAGATGAAGTGAGATTATCCATTTTGGCCAAAAGAATAAAGGCAAAGTATTATTTAAATGGAAAGCAAACTCAAGATGCGCCTGGGCAGAGGAATCTGGGTGTCTTTGTTCACGAATCGCAGAAAGTCTGTATGCAGCTACAGCATGTAACTAAAAAGGCAAATGGAATGTTAGTGTTTATTAAAAAAAGGACTGGAGTATAAAAGTAGAGAAGTGTTGTTGCAATTGTATAGGGTGTTGGTGAGACCACATCTGGAGCAGTGTGTCCAGATTTGAGCTCCTTATTTGAGGAAGGATGTGGTGGCATTGGGGGCAGTTCAGGGGAGGTTCACCAGATTGATTCCGGGGATGCAAGGGTTGATGTACGAGGAGAGATTAAACAGTTTAGGCTTATACTCGCTGGAGTTTAGAATGATGAGAGGGGATCTAATCGAGATGTATTAAATACTAAAAGGGATTGATAAAGTAAACGTAGACCAAATGTTCCGCCTTGTGGGGAAATCTAGAACAGGACGTCACAGATATAGGTTGAGAGGCGGTAGCTTTAAAACTGAGATGAGGAGGAACTACTTCTCGCAGAGGGCAGTGAATTTGTGGAACTCACTGCCCCATAGTGCGGTGGAATCGGAGTCATTAAACGGTTTCAAGGCGATAGATATATTTGATTTAAAAATCGGTTAAAAGGAAATGAGCAACAGGTGGGGAGGTGGATTTGAGAGCAGGAAGAGATCAGCCATGATCTGATAGAATGGCGGAGCAGGCTCGAAGGGCTGAATTGCCCACTTCTGCTCCTAATTCCTATGTTCCTACAAGTATTGAACACAAATGGATTGGAAGGGCCAATTCTGTAATCTTTATATGAAGCCTTGGGAGATTTCAAAATTCCACAATTAATACTTTTATTGTATGGCTTTGAGAAAGACAAATCTGTTTTTTTTGCTTTAGGCTTAATAAAAATATTATACACATGAAGAGCCCCAATATCAATTTTTGTGACCCTTGATCCCCTGCTTCCTACACCCTCCTAACTCCTCTTACAGGAGCTGGTAATTTTCAGCATTCAGCCACTTTTATACCTCGAGCATCATGCAATTTGTTCTTCACTGACAACTGTCGAATATTTTGTGGAGTTAAGGTACCACACCATAGAATTTTCAACAAATCACTGAGATGCCACATCCCCAGAAATGTTCAGGAGTTTGGTCAAGTAGGAATTTCGCCTTCCAAATCTCGGTTATTTCGTCATGATTAAGAAACACGCCAGATTATTCCGGATTGAAATAACACCAGGTAATAACAGGGCTTTTATCACCAGGCTCTGGTTTGCCTTAGAAAAATGGGACTGTGTAGGTGTGTTTTCAACCACCTCCCTGCATCTTTGAGAGAGACAATGCCCTCTCTCCCTAGAAAATATGAGCCCCCCAAACCCATTTAGAAATGTATTCACATTTATATTGTCGTTATTCTTTGCAACATCAAAGCAAGTTCAACGGATACTGATAAGGTGGGGAAATAGGTTAAGAAACAGCGGATTTTTAACAGCAGCAAACGAGATTATGCATTGTTAAAAAAACAAGAATTACGCTCTGAATGGAAGTACACTCAACTGGTGCGGAATTGAAGAGGGATTTGGAAGTACACATTCACAGGAGATTAAATTGCTTGAACAACAATGTTTAGGGGGCAACATGCTTGAAGTATTTAAAGGAGATGAGAAAATGGGACCTGGTCGATAGAAGCAGACCAGTAGTTGACGATCCAGAAAGAGGAGCCACAAATACAAAATAAATGCAAGAGGTGGAAAGAGAGTAAGGAAAACTTCTTTACAGAGTAATCAGGCCGTGGAATCCAGTTCCATGATTAATATTTCAAGTAGAAACTAAGTCAACATTATTTGTAAGACTCGTTCTTGTTTATTTCGGTTGTTCCCATATATTTAATTTAATTATTTTTGGTCCATGGACCCACATACGGAATGTGCCTTTTGAGCAGAGGACCCAAGCTGAAGCAGCCTGCTTGTCAGGACAGTGTGCACCAGGTTTTGTATTTTGAGGAGGAGAAACAGACTCGCTAGCTCCTGGTGAATCTTAAGAACCAGCTTTGGAGGAAGGCAGTTTGATTGGTTGGGAAGGCAGGCAGTGGGTTGGCCAGGGACAATGTTCTGTCTGACAACAGTCAGCAATTGGTTCCTGCATGATGCTTCTGAGAGCTGATCAGAAGTGATTAGATCTTGGAAGGAGAAGAAACAGTTTCTCTCTCTCACTGAAATAACTGTTTTATTGTTCTAAAACCAGTGAACGCCTGGCACATCTTTCCTGTAAACTTGAAATGATCCTGAATTTACCGAAAAAGTAGGCAATCTTGCCAGAGAACCCGCCTGAAGTCTTTAGACCCTCTAAGGAAGAGGAGCCGTGTTTCTCCCTCTCTCGGCTGCTGATTGTCTGCTGTCTGTGTGAGTCTGCAGTGAAGATCATCACAGGCCAGGGTCCCAGGTTCGATTCCCCGCTGGGTCATTGCCTGTGTGGAGTCTGCATGTTCTCTCCGTGTCTGTGTGGGTTTCCTCCGGGTGCTCCGGTTTCCTCCCACAGTCCAAAGACATGCAGGTTAGGTGGATTAGCCGTGCTAAATTGCCCTTAGTGTCCAAAAAGGTTAGGAGGGGTTATTGGGTTACGGTGGAAGTGAGGGCTCAAGTGGGTCGGTGCAGAGTTGATGGGCCGAACGGCCTCCTTCTGCACTGTACGTTCTCTATTCTAAGCTGAAGGGAGCGAAAGAACCCAACTGAAGGCCTAACCTTCAAACAGAAACTAACTGGAAGATATTCACCAGAGTCAAATATCCTTATTCTTTTCTATTATCGTTACCTCTCAACTACCCCTTTCCCTCAGTGTTGTTTGTCAGTATGTGTGTATATGTAATATATATATATATGTATATATATATATATGTATATATATATATATATATATATATATATATAAAAGTTAGGAGAGTTTGGGGGGGGGGGGGGGGGGGGGGGGTTGGGAATGATAGTGGATAGCCAGCTGTATTTTTTTGCCTGTTTAATTATACTTACTGTTAATAATAAAACGTTATTTATGTTTACAAACCCCGTAACTGTGGTCAATTTAACTCAACCAAAGCCACGGGTATCGCTATAAAATCTTATTTCACCTGCGTTGCCATGCAGGGTCAAGTAGGGCTGGAATTGACCGCGCACTAAGCCCGGGTGTTGTAACATTACCTCCAGAAGAGACTGGAGATAAAAGAATATCAGACCAGGAGGCTAAATGTGATTTAAAAATCTTTCCTTACATGGAAGCTAAACAGCGACAGAGGCTGGCTGGGCCAAATGGCCTGTTACTGTATTGCAAATTCTTTATATTTGTAGGAGTCATTTATCAACACAGGTATTGGCTAAATCAAATAACTGTTCCTTCAATGTAATGTTTCAGCTAATGTGGCAGCGATTATGGTCATTCCACACACATTGTATTCAGCCTTTCCAGAATACAGTGAATGTTATAGAAAGATGGCATTTTAGGAATAAGTCAATAAAGGTGAAGACTGAACTGGAGAACTGCCATTTTGTGGTAATACCTGATAAATGGCATTTTTCAGATATTTCCTACTGGGAATGGCACACAAAACTGGCCATCCTTCAGACTAAATCAGGTAACATTACTAAATGGTCATAGAGGAAATGGGGACAGTGGGGGGCACAGGGATTCAGAAGGGAGCACTCATTTGAGCTTGATAGTGAAAGTACATTGTGAGCACAGAGTAACAGGAACTTCACTACACATTCACCCATTGCTCTATCCAGAAAGTGGATGTTGAAATAGAAGCGCTTCAAATCACCAGCATGCATGTGCCTTATTTTGGCAAGCACAAATAATATGTTACAACAGTTTATGTAAATTGAGGTACAGACTTTAAATCCGTCTGTAAACTTTAACACAAAAGTAATTATGCCGTACTTTCTGACCATAGTCATTCAAAATTTGACCTCCAATTCTTTTCTTACTATTAAGTTATGAACCCAAACTATTTTGGTGGCATTGGCAATGTGCGTGGCAGAAAGCCACTAAGAACACTCAGTGGTTGAACAGGCATAACAAGACCAACAAAAACCACGATCAGATAGAGAAGCAGGGGCTGTAGCATGATGCTGCAAAAGAACATGCTTTGATAGCGAGGAAAACTGTGGTACTAAGAGGCACACTGCTACCTAATTAGGACTGCATTCAGTTCCAAACAGAACGTGGAATCACACACTATAGAGCAAGGATCTACTTTCCGGTTTAAAAAAAAGTCAAGACTTCAGAAGTGCACACTCACCATGTACAAAAAATGTTACAATGCACCACTTGCTGCATGCCAGTCTTCCATCATGAATTTCATTGCCTGTGTGCTAAACATGCTTACATAAAGTCAAACAAGTTTAGAACAGTTATTTGCACGGTACCGCAAGAAGTTAGCACACACATAGGGTTAGCACTAGCTTTATCTGATCGGTACAATTTAATGCTGTGCAGTGCACGTTCATTTGTCATTTCAAATTATTCCAACCACTGGGGAGGCCTATAACAACTGGTGTGGGGTTTTTTTTGATATCGAGCATTTTTTAAACACGACCCAACTTTGGAAGGACAACACTCTATAATTGTGTGACTAAACATTTTCAGTTGATAAACAGACTGTACAGAAACTTTCTATCACTGCTATTAAACCTTACCAAAAAGGTATAATGACAATATGACATTTTATAATTAGTAAAATCATGAATACTATTTCTAAAGTTCTATTTTCTGGATGCCAACTGATTTCCACTGTTCAGATACCAGGCTGACTGCAAAAGTCGATGAGTAGCATCAACATTGTTGAATGATCAGTTCGCAGCATAGACCATTCCAGGAGAAACATAACTGCAGCGTTAGCAATTTTTGTTTCCCCATCAGTGTAAAAAAAAAAGAATTAAAGTTACAATTTTCCACATCAAAACTTTTGAGGATCATAGAATGGTTACAGATAGGAGGAGGCCATTTGGCCCATCGAGCCCATCCGGTTTCTTGGCCTTTAGCTGCTCCCACTCCCAACCCTTTTCCTGAACCCCTGCAATTTTGTCCCCCCCCCCCTTACAGGTGTGTTAGGAAAACAAATGTTGTTTTCAGGGATTTATATTTATAATCTTTATTGTCACAAGGAGGCTTACATTAACACTGCAATGAAGTTACTGTGAAAAGCCCCTAGTCGGGTACACAGAGGAAGAATTCAGAATGTCCAAATTACCTAACAGCACGTCTTTCCGGACTTCTCGGAGGAAACTGGTGCACCCGGAGGAAACCCACGCAGACACGGGGAGAATGTGCAGACTCCGCACAGACAGTGACACATGCCAGAAATGGAATCTGGGATCCTGGCGGTGAAGCCATGGTGCTAACCACTGTGCTACCATGTATATTTGCATTAGTAAACATTAGAACTGAGGTTTGGTTTCTGTGGGATATTTGACGTTTCTGTGCTTGGAATGGTAAAACTTGTAGTTAGATTCATGCTGGACAACGGTGTTCGTGTGTGTGGGGTTGGTTTCAATTCCAACTGGGATTCTATTGTGATAGAGAGCGTTACGGCTTGAAAAATCAATAGGCCAGCAGAGATACGTAGACGTTGCTTAACAACTAGAAGCCCTTGTAAGCTAAAACAAAAAAAATTCCTTTGTTCTTCATTTTTATTAAATGAAAACCAGAGCAGTTGCAGATAGACAACTGGAGAAGAAACATCTCTCAGCCCTGCCCGAGGCAAGATAAGCTGTGCAATGGAGTAATGTGTAACAAAGCAAGCTCCAGAGGAACTGAAGGACAGTTGGTTCTAGTAACTGGGAAGTAGAACAGGATACTGTCCACGTGTGCCCCAGGCAAAGTTGAGAAGGAATCGGCTGGTGAGAAGTTGGGTTTCTAAAGTAAGCTTAAAGTTTCCCTAAGTAATCCTAAAGTTTTTACTACAGTCTACGAAATAAATTTTAAAGCAATTGAGAAGACAGTATTGGTTGGATATCAGTGTGTGGGGTTTCAAAGTGTACTTGACCACAGGCAACTATTGTGCGTCAAAGGGACTTTGTATATTAAATGAGGCCGTTACAGTTTAAGATGTACATTGTAATGTGTTAATCTTAAAACTGGTGTGCATTTGTTAAACTAAGGGGTGAGTAAAGGAATATTGTATTGCAATCCAAATTTTCCATATTTAATAAATGTTTTTTTTCTTGTTGTTAGAACTAATTAACGGTCCTGCGACTCTCTTCCTCCACATTTGATTTTAAAAAGGCAAAGGTGTGATATTTTGAGCCATGGTTCCATTCTGGCATTTTCCCATCCAGTTATAACATCAACTGGGATTGTAACAGGTACTTATTTAATTCTCTTTTGAAGGCCATGATTAAATCTGTCCCCAACACACCCTAGATTATAACTACAAGGAATGTAGGAGCAGGAGGAGGCCATTTGGCCCTTCCAGCTTGCTCCACCATCATGTGTGAAACAGCTGATCCTCACATTGCTTTTAGATCTTTTGCCAATACCTTAAATTAGCATCCTCTGCTTCTCAACCCTTCCACCTATGGGAACAATATGTCCTCATCGACTTTGACCAGACCCCTCATGATTTTGAACACCGTTGTCAAATTTCCTCTCAACCTTCCCGCCCAAGGAGAACAACCCAGCTCCTCCAATCCAAGTGCCTGAAGTTCCTCATTCCTGGAACCATTCTCGTAATTCTCTTCTGCACCCTCTCTAAACCCATCCCATTCTTTGGTTGGGAAACTATGGGGAGGAATGAAGGGGTCAAGAGGGAGAAATAAATTTGTTCAGAAGCACGCGCCGAAGTGCGAAATAAAAACAGAACATTATGGGAATATTCAGCAGGTCAGGCAGTCCCTGTGGAGAAAAACAGTTAATGTTTCCAGTCGTTGTGCATCCAAATAGGAAAGGTTAGAGGTGTCAAGGAGGGAGGGAAGAATAAAACAAATTATGTTGGAAGAGTTTACGAATGACAAAAGGATTGATGGTGCAAGGCAAAACAAAAGATGTGTCAAAAGAAATAAATCGCTGTGCATAATCAGAAGCAAGTAGTTTTATCTTCAGCAGCTCTGGCAGCATCTGTAGAGAGAGAAACAGAGTTAATGTTCAAGGTCGATGACATTTCACTAGAACCGGGAAAAGGTGGGGTTGAGATATGTGTGGAGCACGATATTCTCGCGGCCATGTGACTGGACTTCTGATCTGGAAAGAGGAGCCCAAATTCCACAACAGCAGCAGGGAACTTAAATTCAGTTAGTTGAATAAATCTGGAATAAAAAGTTAGTATCAGTAATTGTAAAGCTGATACTACTGGATTGTCACCAAAATCCATCTGGTTCACTAATGGTCTTCAGGGAAGGAAAGTCTGCCAATGTTGGTCTGGTCTATACGTGACTCCAATGTGTTTGTGTCATACCCGTCTTTTGAAACGGCCGAGCAACTCACTCAGTTGTATTCAAGAAGGTGGCTCAGCTCCACCTACTCAGGGGCAATTAGAGAGGGGTAATATATGTTGGTTTAGCCAGAAATGCTCACCTCCATGAATGAATTTTCAAAATGTTTTTACTGTGCAAGTTAAGCGAGTGGGGAAAGAACAAAGGGAAGGCCTGAGGAAAGGTCATTGACCTGAAACATAAACCTTTCTTCTCACACCATGCAGGCTGCCTGATCTGCCGAGTACTTCAAGAATTTGCTTTTCGTTTCAAATTTCCAGCATCCAATGTTTTGCTTTTTATTCTCACCTCTACACCTCACTTTCTCTTTCCCCTCCTCTCTCTCCGTCCACAACATACACCTGTTCCTTCCCCAATCCCTCTATCTCTCTCCCCCTTCCTGTTCCCCTCTTCCCTCGACCCGTCCTCCCCATCCACTACCTCCCTCTCCCCACCTCCCACTCGCCCCCCCTTCCCCCCCCCCCCCTTGTCCTCTCCTCCTCTGTTGCCAACCTGTAACCCTCTCCTCCCCCACCCCATGTCTCTCCCTCCTTGACCCCCCCCCCCTTCTTAGTCTCACTCGCCCTTGCCCGTTCCCTTTCTCGCTCTCTGGGTTGGATTTTGCAGCCGCACATACAGGAAATATGGTACAATTATGTCATGTTGGCAATGCCATGTCACCATGCCAACCTTGAAAACCACGCAAGGGGAGCAACGATGGAAATCTGAAGCGTTCCCACCATTTTGCAATAAACAAAGAAGCAGCTATTGACCTTGTGAAAGAGATGCTTACACACGTTTCACTCACCACTCCATGTTTACACCTGTTGGTTGGGAAGACGTTTGGAAATACTTCTCTCCAGGTACTTCTGATGGCGGAGGGTAAAGCTTGATACTGGCACCGTGTCTGCTACAGAGACAGCTGGTGAAGGTGGCAGCATCTGCATGATTTCTGACTTTGTTTAACTGACTGTTTTAAGCCCGTCATAAAGGTACAGGGAGCTTGAGAGGGAAAGAAACCTTTGAAATAGTCATAACTGACTTCCTGTTTATGGCAAAACCTCCCCATCTGCCCCCCACCCAAGACACGGCCTAGACTCCAAATAGACGCACCGCTAATTGGCCACCTTCTTTCTGGGTGGCAGCTGTTATGGGAGAGGTGTTTTCAGAACCCCAAAATGTATCATAGAGTTCAACCAACCCTCACCTTTAATGGATTGTTGCTTTTGAAGCACACGGCTTGTTCCCCAGGTGTAGGATTATAATTATGGACACGTGGTTTTTAAAACAAAACAATGTTTATTCCATGAACTCAAATTAACCTTTTAAATAAACATTGGATCTCTTAACACCCCTTACTTCAAAGATAACCCCGAAAATAATACAACACTACCCAATCCTGCAAACTGTTCCTTTACACATCCAAAAGACTTAACAAATCCTTCAAACAGAAAGACATTAGATTTATATTCAATACTGAGACCTTTTTACAATTCCGATTTCACCAAAGGATTAAGAGATAGTCCTTCATGGCAGAGATCACCAGCAATGCAGCTCACAGCCACACCCAAGCTTTCTTCAAACTGAAACTAAATCTCCCAAAAAGCAGAAGTGAGCTCAGCTCCGCCCCCCGTGACATCACTTCAGTAATATGATCCGCTTCATTTCTTAAAGATACATCATTTCTTAAACATCCAATTCTTAAAGGCACTCTCACATGACAGCCTAATACTGGATTTGCTGAATTGAAACAGCAAAGGGGGGGGGGGGGGGGGGGGGGGGAGCAGGAGTGAGAAAACCACTCCCTTCCCTTTTAGAAGGATGAGGGGGGAATTTTATTGAAACTTACAGGATACTGCGTGGCCTGGTAGAGTAGACATGGAGAGGATGTTTCCACTTGTAGGAAAATCTAGAGGCAGAGGACACAATCTCAGACTAAAGGTACGATCCTTTAAAGCAGAGATGAGAAGGAATTTCTTCAACCGGAGGGTGGTGAATCTGTGGAACTCTTTGGAGAGTTGTGAAGGTTGTGGAGGGCAAATCACTGAATGTCTTTAAGATAGAGAAAGATAGGTTCTCGATTAATAAGTGGATCAGGGTTTATGGGGAGAAGGCAGGAGAATGGGAATGAGAAAAATATCAGCCATGGTTGAATGGCGGAGCAGACTCGATGTACCGAGTGGCCTAATTCTGCTCTTATGTCTTACGGTCTTCCCAAACTGCCCCCTCACAATGCCAAGAACCGTCCACTTCTATCCCTCCACCCCCCCCCCCCACCACCAATCCCATCTCCCCCCCATCTGCACTATTCACTCCACTCCTCTCCCCCCCCCTCACCATATCCTAACACCCATCTCTCCACCCTGCCTCCCTTTCTAGACACTCCTTGTCACCACTCCCTCCCCTCTCCACGCACTTTCACCCACACCGTCTCCCACATGTCTCTACCTCTCCCTCTCATGGATTAATCAAGGTTAGTTAGCATGGATTTGTTAAGGAAAGGTTGTGTCTGACTAACGTGAGTGAATTCTTTGAACTGGTAAAAGGGAGGATTGATGAAGGTAATGCAGTTGATGTAGTCTACCTGGATTTTAGCAAGACTTTTGACAAGGTCCCACAAGGCAGACTGGCTCAAAAAAATAGAATCCTTTGGGATCCAGGGGAATGTAGCAAGTTGGATACAAAACTGGTTCAGTGGCAGGAAACAAAATGATCATTATTGATGGAGGTTTTTGTGGCTGGTAGGCTGTTTTCAGTGGGGTTCCGTAGGGCTCAGTACTCAATCCCCAGCTTTTACATGTGTTGAGTGTTTCAGCCTCAACCACTGACTTAGGCAGTGAATTCCAGACGCTCACCACCCTTTGAGTGAAAAGGTTTTTCCTCATGTCCACTCTAATCCTTCTACCAATCACCTTAAATCTCTGCCCCCTGGTAATTGAGTCCTCAGCTAGGGGAAGCAAGTCTTTCCTATCTCGGTCTCTGATAATTTTGTACACCTCAATTAGGTCACCACTCGGGTAGCACAGTGGTGCTGTGGCTAGCACTGCTGCCTCACGGCACCGAGGTCCCAGGTTCGATTCCGGCTCTGGGTCAGTGTGGAGTTTGCACATTCTCCCCGTGTGTGCGTGGGTTTCACCCCCTCAACCCAAAGATGTGCAGGGTAGGTGGATTGGCCACGCTAAATTGCCCCTTAATTGGAAAACATGAATTGGGTACTCTAAATTTTTTTAAAAATAGATCACCACTCAGCCTCCGAAAACAACCCCAGCCTAACCAATCTCTTCTCTTGGCCCCACTTTTCTAAGCCCTGGCAAAGTTATTGTAATCTCTGTACTCTCTCCTGAGAAGTGATGTCCTTCTTGTGATGTGGTGACTAGAACTGTACACAGAACTCCAGATGTGGCCTAAGCAACGTTTCTATCCAGTTCCAGCGTTACACCCCTGCTTTTGTATTCAATACCTCACCCAATAAAAGGCATTACATGTGCATTATCGCCTTATCCAGCTGTCCTACCACCCTCAAAAACCTGTGGAGATGCACATCAAGCTCTCACTTACAGTAACTTCATTGCAGTGTTAATGTAAACCTACTTGTGACAATAAAATGATTATTATTCCTCAACCCCTTTTAATATTTTCCCATTTATTAAGTATTCCCTTTTCTGCCCTCGCCAAATACATTACCTCACATTTTTCTGGACGGAATTCCATTTCTCTGCCCACACCAAACTATTGATCTCATTCTGTAGTCCAGAAGTGTTCTCTTCACTATCACCTGGTCAGACTTTGGTGTCATCTGCAAATTTCCCAATCATGCCACCCACACTGAAGTCTAAGCGGGCTGGGTCCCCCGGGGCTGTGGGTCCCCGGGGCCGGGCTGGTACCCCGTGGCTGTGGGTCCCCGGGTCTGGGCTGGGTCCCCGGGGCCGGGCTGGTACCCAGTGGCTCTGGGTCCCCGGGTCTGGGCTGGGTCCCCGGGGCCGGTCGGTCCGGGCTGGGTCCCCGGGGCTGGGTCCCCCGGGGCTGTGGGTCCCCGGGTCCGGGCTGGGTACCCGGGGCCGGTCGGTCCGGGCTGGGTCCCCGGGGCTGGGGGTCCCCAGGGCCAGGCTGGGTCCCCGGGTCCCCAGGGCCGGGCTGGGTCCCCTGGGCTCTGGGTACCCGAGGCCGGGCTGGTCCCCCGGGGCTGTGGGTCCCCGGGGCCAGACTGGGTGGCCGGGCTGTATGGCCGGGCTGGGTCCCCAGGGCTGAGGGTCCCCGGGGGCCGGGCTGGGTCCCCCGGGGCTGTGGGTCCCCGGGGCCGGGCTGGGTCCCCGGCTACCCGAGGCCGGGCTGGGTCCCCAGGGCTGTGGGTCCCCGGGGCCGGGCTGGGTCCCCGGGGGGCCGGGCTGGGTCCCCGGGGGGCCGGGCCGGGCTGGGTCCCCGGGGGGCCGGGCCGGGCTGGGTCCCCGGGGGGCCGGGCCGGGCTGGGTCCCCCGGGGGCCGGGCCGGGCTGGGTCCCCCGGGGGCCGGGCCGGGCTGGGTCCCCCGGGGGCCGGGCCGGGCTGGGTCCCCCGGGGGCCGGGCCGGGCTGGGTCCCCCGGGGGCCGGGCTGGGTCCCCCGGGGGCCGGGCCGGGCTGGGTCCCCCGGGGGCCGGGCCGGGCTGGGTCCCCCGGGGGCCGGGCTGGGTCCCCCGGGGCTGTGGGTCCCCAGGGCCGGGCTGGGTCCCCGGCTACCCGAGGCCGGGCTGGGTCCCCCGGGGCTGTGGGTTCCCGGGACCAGGCTGGGTCCCACTGACTCTACCCCGGGTCAGGCCGCTCACCTTCACATTCCCCGGGCTGGAGGGGCTGCCCGCCCTGGGCCAGCCACAGCAGCAGCAGCGGCACCGGGAGCAGCCGCTTCATGTCGGGCCTGCAAACTGCCTCACAACCGAAAGTAAACAGCGGCCGCCATTGCGGACTCCATTGGGCAGGCGCTGCTCCAATCAGCGCGCCGCTCTCCCGTCCCGCAATCCCATTGGGCAGTGTCTCTCCAATCAGCGCACGGCTCTCCCATCCCGCAATCGCATTGGGCAGAACCTCGCCAATCAGCGCACGGCTCTCCCATCCCGCAATCGCATTGGGCAGGCGCTGCTCCAATCAGCGCGCCGCTGTCCCGTCCCGCAATCCCATTGGGCAGAGCATCTCCAGTCAGCGCGCCGCTCTCCCATCCCGCAATTCCATTGGGTAGAACCTCGCCAATCAGCGCGCGGCTCTC